>NC_069662.1:98065141-98368171 GCF_027244095.1 Hemicordylus capensis | reverse complement strand
AACATCCTCCCAGAATAGGTTAGCTTGAGAGAGAGTCTTGCTCAGAGGCCAGCCAGCCAGCTTTATGACTGAACAGGCCTTTGAAGACTGGTCTCCCTAGTTCAAGGCTTGTGTCACTCCAAGTCAAGGTGAGGGTACACAATGGGGTTCAACTTTTACTTGTTGCCAGCTAGGTTGGACACTTCACCTGTATTAGCTCCACTCCATTTCTCTTCAAGTGAACTCTGGACTCCAAATGCTGTTTTTAAAAACCCTGGCCAGGATATGTTTACTTTTGCTAAGTATATATAGAGCCTTTTCTCACAATCACGCGAGATGGCTTGAGGGCGGTGGTAGGGAAGGCAGGAGAAACTCGCCTTCCTCGCAGATGATCTGGGTGGGGGGTATGAGTGTGCAGATCATGTGCCCAGACGGAGAAAGAGCAGTGACAATAAAGGGCAGGAGGCACACATGGAGAGGGGGCTGGCAGTTGCCACCCCTGGCGCTCCTCTCTGTACCTGTGCCTGAATCTACTGTATCTCCTTGTCTCATAGAAGGGCTGCCCCTTGGTAAGCCCACCCAGCAGATAACTTGGGCTTTAAAAAACATGCAACGTTCCTAACCATATACCACACTAAATTTGTTGAGGAACACTACCCCAATAAATTGTTACAGAAAAGAGAAGCATCAATTAACTATTTCTGGACAGGGAAGAGCCTACACCTGTTGAGCCACACTGAAATGTGACTGTTACAGCCTGACACTGTAAGGCTGTTCACACGAGCAGCCAATGTTGGAGCTAGGACCCTGGCAGCACCAGCTCTCAGCTGCAATGTCTCATAGTGACCACTGGGGAGGGGTTAGGGTCCTGGATAAAAGTGCTGGACTCCTCCCCTCTTTGTTCTTCCAGTGTTAGTCTACAGTTTGTCTCTCCAGAAATGGCTGTTCGTTTTGGTCTTTCTCTTCAGCCATGAGCTACAGCTGAAATTAAGCTGCAGGCTTTTTCACATTTGTTTGTAACCGTTTCTTTAAATAAATCCTTGTAGTTCTTCAATACTAAAGAACTGTCTCAAGACCTCTTGCTTTGCTGCTTTCTCACCAAACTTGTTTTGCTTTGCTATTTGGGGACTGAACTGCCATGCTTCCCCATTTATGAACATTCATGATGTTCATTTTCCCTCCCCATCCTGCTAGGGCACACCTCTTCTTTCCCTCTCCATAACCTGAGCTAGCAATGCCCCTGTCACCACTGCCTGGGTTGGTGGCATGGTCTGGGTGTGCTTGCATGTTGACACCAGTGCCTTCACAGCATGGCCTGAGAATGCTGAGCACATACCTGTGAATGGAGGGGGTGTCGTATTGTACTTGTCGTATTGCCTCAGGCGGCAAAATTATACTGCCCCTGGTACCCAGAAAGAATACCTAAAAAATATTCTTGGCAAAATTATCTTCTTTACATATATTTCTCCAAGGTCTACCCATCGCTTATCCCATGCATGGCAGATCTCGCAAGAGTTCGTGAGCAGCTGCCTGGATAGCAACGGGGATTGGGGAGAAAATGGCAGCGGTGGCTGACCGGCCGGTGGGCAGGAAGGGAAAGAAAGCACCACCAGTGGGCAGGGAAGGAAAGCACCAGCCAGGCTGGCCGGTGAGGGAAAGCAGACTGAGAGGGGGAGAACAGACTGGAGCTGAAGGTGGAGGGGAGGGGGAGAGACCAGCCTGAGGCTGAAGGGAGGGGGGAAATGAAGATGGGGAGGACTAGAGGCACTGATGGTCTGTGCCGGATCAGCTAGTTCATTATAATTCTTCAGCTTCCATTTTATGTAAATGCTTCCTTTGGTTCAATTGACTCTTTGGCTATTATTATGCTCCCCCCGCCGCTTCTCCCCACCCCCTGACTGGCCTAATTTATGTTCTTTGCTCTAAATGCCTCTTCCAAGTTTACTTCCTTGACCAAAGTGTTACTATCATCTCTGGCCTCTTTTTCTCCCAGACTCGTACACCTGCTCTATTATTGCCTGTTTAACTGTACATGGTCTGTTGTGTCATTGTTTATGTGCCTTAACTCAAAGACTAAATACCGTAGCCCTGTGTGCAGATATTCAATTTGCATATAGAACTGAACATGTGTAGGGATGGAACTGCAATCACAGTTAAGGTACCATTTGCACCTGAACATGCATAGGCTCCCTACATCAGTAGCCTCCATTTCCCCAGCATACAGCTTGTTGACTGGGAGCCTATGCATATTAAGGCAATCCCATGGAGACCCCTGTGTAATGCAACCTTGAATGCATGAAGGTCAAGAGTGAGGCCAGTGATGTGATCACCCCCCTTCTCCACATTTTCAATTCTATGCTCAATTGAATGTCTGCACAAAACTTTAAGTGTATGTGTAAGGTGGGATTAATTTTTCATCTAACTGGATCAAGTCACTGCAAACCTGAATCTCACAAGAGATTCAGCTGTAGCATACTGCTAAAATCTCTCATCGCCCCTGTCAAAATCAAAGGACATTTTTGAAAACTAAGCATCTGACATTCAAGAAGATTGGGCTGGGTTGGAGCCACTCAAGGAAAGTCAAACATCCCCCACTCTTGCCCCTTCTCCTCTTTCTCTCCCGCCTGCTTCAGCCACTATTTGCACTTCACTTTGGATCGGAGTACACTGCACAGAAGATTGTAGGATATGTCCACCCTCTTCTCAGCAAAAAACATAAACCACCCCCCACCCCACTGCCACAATATTCAGTTCTGAAGGAACAAACACTCTCATTTCACTCTTGCCATTCTGTGACTTCTCATAACAAAGAGACTAAGAGTATACTCCTTCCCAATTTGGAATATTTTTTTAAAATGAATTCTCACCAAACTACACACTGGGGTAAAGGAGAGCAGTCATTTCAAGGCAAGTGAATTCATATTTCATCCATCTCACACTGGGCTCTTGCATGAGTCCAGTGGTGTGGGAGCCATAGTAGCACTGCTCCTTTCTGCACCGCCAGGTCCCGTGAGAAATCTAGAACCACACTGAAGGAGCCCACCCCACACTGCAGCTCTTCCTCATACCAACATTAATCCAGCTTTCCAAGGGTTGGTGCTGAATGAGGAAGAGTCTCTGGCCCTCTTCAGATGTTAACTAAAATGGGGCCAGAAGTCCAGCATCGGACCCATCACTTACCCCTTTGCAGGTGCCAATCACAGATACAGCAGCGTCCGTCTAAAGAACCTCCCAATCACAGAAACGTCAGCATTCACTGAAATTGACTTTGTCTCTTCAGAACAAACACCATTATATCCGTGAGTGGCACCTGTGGGGGGTTAAGTTTTGAGACCAGGGCCCTGTTTAAGATACATACAGTGTCTTTTAGTTAAGGTCTGAAGAGGGCTTTTATGTGGACTCCTCCTACACAGTCTGCATCCTTTTATGCTACCCCAGTGGTGTAGGAAGGATCAGTGCTGCCGTGACTCTCATGTTGCCCAACCAACAAAAGTACTGGCTCAGAGAAAATGTTCTATATAATAGAACTAAGAGTGCAACAATGCATGGAAGAAAGCCTATAATAAGCAGTTGCTTCTAACTTATATGTGATGACACACTACTGTCTAGCCATTGTCCAGAGAAGCTAGGAAGATAAAGCCTGGAACATTTATAGTTCCTCTATAGATAACATTACAAAAATCCAAAGTGCCAGAATGTTCATCTTGAGAGAGAAAGAGAGACAAGGTCATCTCCTCTTACAGGGCAATGTTGACAACATTTCATTTTGGGAATAGGATTCAAATTCAGCGAACACAAATCTGGAAGATCTGCCAACTTTCCAAAAGTTGAGAGTATTTTGCTTCAGAAATGCCCAACTTCATTCCAAAAGAAGAATGAAGAGTAGTTTAAAACCAGAAATTTGGACTTAATAGAATTAACTGAAAGTGTTTTGTAATGCGCCTAGATTCTAAAGTAAAAGTAAAGTTGTGCTGTCAAATCAGTGTCAACTCCTGGTGACCACTGAACCATGTGGTTTTCTTTGGTCAAATACAGGAGGAGTTTACCATTGCCATCTCCCATGCAGGATAAGATGATGCCTTTCAGCATCTTCCTATATCACTGCTGCCCAAAATAGGTATCTTCCCATAGTCTGGGAAACATACTAGTGGGAATTCAAACCAGCAACCTCTTGCTCCCTAGGCAAGTTACTTCCTCGCTGCACCATTGGGTGGTTTGGCTAGATTCTAGGATAGTCCATATTAGGGAAGATACTATTTCTTTAATTCAAATATAGATGTTCAAAGATAGGTAGTTTTTTCAATTATGCTTAAATGCAAGTGAAGAGGCAAAGGCCAGAGACGAAAGCTTGGGCAGTGTAGAAGTTTGATAGATAGATAGATAGATAGATAAGATAGATAGATAGATAGATAGATAGATAGATAGATAGATAGATAGATAGATAGATAGATAGATAGAACATGCTGGCCTTAGGGTGACACAAGATAGCAAGCTAGGGGGCATGGCTAAAAGGCCAGGAGGGACTATAGAATCAGAGAGTGTGTGTGTAGGTGTTGTATGTCACCTAATCTAATTCTGTGCTCAGTGCAGGAAATTCAGCACTAGAGGATCCACCACAGATGGCTGTCAAGCCTCTGCTAGAAGACCTCCAGTAGGGCGAAGCCCACCTCTCTCCTAGGCTGTTGGTTCAATTGTCAAGAAGTTTATCTTAATATCCATCTGATGGTTCGCCTCCTATAAGTTAAGCTCAGCTTAAATCAGGATCTTCTGAACATCTAAACAAAGCTTGTGGATTCATTATAACTCTAATGAACATTCTTTGAAACAATCTTGGCTATCCTGACAGTGTAAACAATTCCCCTATTGTGCCTTAGCAGCTATATTCATTTAGTTTGCCACGTGCCTGTCTGGGGGGGAAAGTGTGATCTTAAAAGGGTATCCATTCAAGCAGATGGCTCTTTATTGTGTGTAAAACAAATGTAAGGTTCTACTCCAGGAGCAAGCCTGTATGACAGCACTTCTGTTAAAATAGAAAAATTCTACTCCAATGACTTTCTTACAATAGAACTGCAACACAGTTATAAAAATAGCACTGAAACAGAAGTGATATTATTATAGACCTTTCTCAGTCTCCGGAATTCTATTGTAGAAAGACACATTTAAGGGAGAAGACGGAAGGAAATCAAGGGGGGAGCAGGGGGAGACTGCAGTTTCTTGCTAGTAGTAAAATAGTCTTCATGCTCCTTGCAAAACAAAACACCCTCTGTTATTTGGTATTTTGAAAAGCACTTCAGCACTGGTAGAAATCCTCCCATATATTACTTCAGCATCATTACATAAAGCTACTTAAAGGCAGGTTGTTTCAGACTCTTTCATTTTATACCCTGTTCATCCGCCAGATATTTTGGCGAAAATGGATACTCTGACTTAAGGAATGCATAAGCAACACAACTGCATTATGCGCCTTCAGACTATGCTTCTGGCTGATCATCTCAGCTGCATTCAGTACTATCGATCATGGTATCCTTCTGGACCACCTCTTGAGTATAGGAATTGGAGGTACTGCTTTGGAGTAGCTTCGGTCCTTTCTTGTGGGGAGGGTCCAGAATGTGGTGCTGGGAGATTACTGCTTGGCTATTGGCCTGTGGGATCCCCACAGGGTTCAGTTTATCTCTCCTTGTCACCTGATTCTAGGGAGGGAGTGGATGTCCTGAATCAGGGGTTGGAGGCCATGATGGGTTGTACGTGGGCTGACATATTGAGATTGAATCCAGACAAGATGGAGGTAATGTAGGTCAGTAGGACAGCCCATCATGTTGAGGAGATTCTACTGGTTCTGGATGGGGTTACACTCCCCTTGAAAGAGCAAGTACACAGCTTGGGGGTATTACTGGACCCGGCTCTGCTTTTGGAAGCTCAGGTGGAGGCGATGGCCAGGGGTGTCTTTGCACGACTTTGGCTAGTGCACTAGCTGCATCCCTTTCTCAAGAAGGCAGATCTGGCCACAGTGATCCATACCTTAGTCATGTCACAGATAGATTACTATAATGCGCTCTATGTGGGGCTGACCTTAAAGAATATTTGGAAACTGCAACTAGTGCAAAATGCAGCAGCTAGGATTTTATCTGGAGCTGCTCACTGGGATCACATCACACTCATTTTAAAAGAGCTGAACTAGCTGCCAATTTGTTTCTGGGTCCAATTCAAGGTGCTAGTTTTGACCTTTAAAGCCCTTAATGGTTTGGGCCCTGGATACCTGAGAGGCCGCCTGCTCCCAAAAGTTGCTGTCCATTTGATGAGGTCATGTGGCGGGGATGTGGCGGGGCAGGGCGGGACTCTGCTCTGGGTACCGACAATGAGGGAGGCTCATCTGTCGTGCACTCGGGACAGGGCCTTCTCAGTTGTTGCCCCCAGACTCTGGAATGCTCTCCCGGTGGCTATTCGCTCCTTGGTCTCCATCACAGTTTTTAGAAAGCATGTGAAATGTTGGCTTTTTACTCAGGCTTTAATATTATTGTTTCTATTGTTGCTGCTTTGTATATTTTATAGTTATATTATATTGTGCTTGTTTTTTAATCTTTTAATCAGAGCTGTATTTTTATATTCTAGCTAATATTTTAACTGCCCTGCTAACTGGTCAAAGAGGCACCTTTTACCATGGTGATTCTCTTTATTTAGCAGGGGGAGAGTAACTGGCCCTATCCACCCCCAGCATAGTACTTCCAGTGACTGTTGCTGTTGTGTGTCTTATGTTTCTTTTTAGAATGTGAGCCCTTTGGGTACAGGGAGCCATCTTATTTGTTTATCTCTCTTTGTAAACCGCCCTGAGCCATTTTTGGAAGGGCGGTATAGAAATCGAATTAATAATAATAATAATAACTGTTTAATTTTTGTACTCTTGTTTTAAGTTTTGTGTGAACTGCCTTGAGATTCTTTTAAGGAAAGGTGGTATAGTAATTTAACAATAAATACATAGCCTATGTTGAGCTCTGGGTTCATAGGAACAAAGGAATCTGCCTTATACTGAGTCAGATCATTGACCCATCTAGCTCAGTATTGTCTACACTGACTGGCAGCGGCTTCTCCAGGGTTGCAGGCAGGAGTCTATCCCAGCCCTACTTGGAGATTTTATTTTGTTTGTTCGTTGTTAAATTTCTATACCACCTTTCATAAGGCATTGCAAGGAACTTCACAAATATTAAAATCCAATAAAACTCCATACAAATCACACTAAAACATTAAAATCAGTTAAAATAAACCAAAAAAACCCGCCAAAAAAACCCCAACAATCAGATGCCAGGGAGTGAGCCTGGGACCTTCTGCATGCAAGCAGATGATCTACCAATGAGCTTTAGTCCCATCCCTTGAAGGAATCTTACAGCAGACAGTGTACCCATCCAAAGACAAACCAGGGCAGATCCTGCTTAGCCAAGGGAACAATTCATGCTTGCTACCACAAGACCAGCTCTCCTCTCCTCCAATGCCAACCTGTTCCTTCTCATCCTTCCCATGGGATCTAACAAAAGGCAGAGATGACAATATTAATCAAACATAAACATATGTTTCCTAACATGTTATATCATATACCACATAGATAGATTCTCTCCAGGATAATCTGTCTTCATCTTGGCCTTTAAGGTCTCTCAGTGGTGCATTCATTGCTGTCGTAATTGAGTCCATCCACCTTGCTGCTGGTCGTCCTCTTCTTCTCTTTCCTTCAACTTTCCCCAGCATTATAGACTTCTCAAGGAAGCTAAGTCTTCACATAATGTGTCCGAAATATGATCGTTTTGAGCCTGGTCATTTGTGCCTTGAGTGAAAATTCTGGATTGATTTGTTCTAGGATCCATTTGTTTTCCTGGCTGTCCATGGTATCCTCAAAAGTCTTCTCCAGCACTAAAGTAACTAAGAGTTTGTTCAGAAACAACTCCATTTTCTACTTCTCCTTTCCCTCCCTTTTCTTTTCTGAATCCACCCCCACTCTCTACAGGATTCCCACTGGGAAAACTTCTCAATAACAAAACATAGAAGATTACTAGATAGCATACAACACATCCCTCCCCTTTATAAGAACCATAATTGAATTAATTTAAAATTCAGTGAAAAAGTCTTGAATTCTTTTAAGTGGTCTCTTGTTGCACACACTTCTCCTAATTCTTGGGTTCTCTGGTAAAAGAGTTGTTAGTGATGCTTTTTCTGCTACTGAAGATTGAATATCACTTTCATCAGCCTCCTCTGTGAGGTCAAAACTGGAAGCAAGATCAAATTCCTCTCCATTTCCTCTCTGGAGTACAAGCTCCCTTCCCTCTTTTCTCATAGTATGCATGCTGGAAAGTCTCAAACTCTTCCATTTCTTTCCATCATCCAATATAACAGAATCTCCTCAAATTTCAATAATTTGTTTTGGTCCAGAATATCAGGAAAATCCCTTTCTCACTTTATTAGTCAGCCGTGCTCGAACAAAGTCCCCGAACTGAAATGTTCATTGTTTCGTGCCCCATTTCTGATCCACAAACACTTGATCAGCACTGAGGGCTGCTTTCCATTGAGGAGATGTGATCACTCCATGAGTGGAAATCAAAGTTCATAAGTCTGGTGAGCCATCTGACTATTCTTGGGATCAGGCGCAGCTTGTGAACGTGGCTCCGGGGGGGGGGGGGGGGCGGGCAGCTTCTTTAAGGTAAACAGAGCCGGTGCTCCGTGCCACCCAGCAGCCCCCGCGGGAGGGGAATCACCTCCGCCACTCACCTGGCTCCCGCGGAGGCAAGCCCCCACCAGAGGCGATTCCCTGCTGCGGGGGCTGCTGGGCGGCATGGAGCACTTAGCCGCCCCCCCCGGAGGCGCATTCACGAGCCGCGCCTGCTTGGTATTGTTCGACTTGATCCCTGAGTAGTAAATAAGATAGATAGGAGTTTATGGTCTGACCGTAAATTGAATTTCCTGGCCCACAAGTAACTCATGAAGTGCCTCACAGCCCAGAAACATGCTAGAGCTTCTTTTTCAATGACAGAATACATCCTCTCTGATTCAGTGAGCACTCCAGAAGCAAAGGCAGCTGTAACTTCCCTGTCCCCTTTTTGCTGGGTCGAGACAGCATCCATATTCAGAAGCATCAGTGGTTACAATAGTGTGTCTGTTGCTGTCAAAAGAAGTGAAATCAGGGCTTTCAGCAATGGCCTATTTAATAGCATGAAAACAAGACTTGCAGGATGAATTCCAGTTAAATGCTATATTCTTTTTAAAAAGAAGATGCAGTGAAGTCACTGGAGGCAAATTGTCTAACAAATTTAGAGTTATACTCACAGAGGCTGTTCTCATGAGCATCCAAGACTGGGCTTGGCTGCCCTTGAGAACCACCAGGTTCTGCACAGATCCCAGGGGTGCCTCTGCAGCAAACCCTCCAGAGAAGCCCTCCAATCAGCCGAGGTTAAGGGCGTAAGTCCATAATCGTGAGAATGGGCTCACAGAGCCCTAAAAATGATCAAAGTGCATCGTTGTTGTATGGCTCTGGTGCTTCCGAATAATTTTTACCAAGTCTGTTTTGGGATGTATACCACTCATTATGTGTGTCTCAAGTACATCACCGAGTATGTGCAAAATTGACATTTCTCTGCAGAGATAGTAAGTCCATGTTGTCAGAGTTTTCTTAAACTTCTGCAGTTTAGTGTCATGCTCCTGAATGGCTTTGCCATACACTAAAATGTCACCCTGAAAGTAAGTGATGCCATCAGTAGTCCCAAAAATTGCATGCATCAGTCTTTAAAATACAAAAATTGCAGAGGCTAATCCCTGTTCAACCCCTGCTAACTGGGCAAAGAGGCACCTTTTACCATGGTGATTCTCTTTATTTAGCAGGGGGAGAGTAACTGGCCCTATCCACCCCCAGCACACTACCTCCAGTGACGGTTGCTGGTGTGTATCTGATGTTTCTTTTAGATTGTGAGCCCTTTGGGGACAGGGATCCATTTTTTAAAAAAAATATTTCTCTGTGTAAACTGCCCTGAGCAATTTTTGGAAGGGCGGTATAGAAATTGAATAAACAAAACAAACAATCCAGAGGGCAGTCTTTTGTATTGAAAAATACCCTCTGGGGTAATGAAGGCTGTGTATTTGTGAGAAATTTTGAAAAGAGGAATTTGATAATAGGCCAAAGACAACTCCAAAGTTGTGGACACAGAGGCCTCTTTCAGAGTAAGCAGCATTTCATTGATATTGGGTAATGGATGACAATCCACTACCATGTAGGAGTTCACATCTCTTAAACCTATGCACATTCAAAGAGTACCATCTGATTTCCTCACAAGAACAATGAGAGAGACCCATCCCACTGAATCAACAGGCTATATGATGCCAGCATGCTGTAGTCTTAAAAGCTCCTCTTTAAATGGTTGATGCAATGCTATGGGTACTTTCCTCACTTTGTGTTCTACAAGTATTGCATTTGGCTTCATCTGAATTTTATGTTTGAAATGTATGGCAGTGCCAGGAGTATCAGCAAAAACATCCGAGAAATCAGCAATCATATCAGCATATGAATTCTCCGAAATCTGTAATATGGGTTCCATGCTATTTGGACCTACTATCCATAGGTCTTTCTGATGTTCCCAGCCCAATATTGAGACTCCCTTTTGTGACACACATACATTTCCCCTTCTGCAGTATGTCCTTTGTATTCCAGGACAGCCAGGGGCATAGCTAGGGGAAAGGGGGCCGTGTTCACCTCTCTCTGGTGATGAAGAAAATAGGGAGGGGTGGAGCTGGGTGAGGGCCTGAGGAGCTGGGGGCCCAGGTTCTTTGAACCCTTTTGCTCAGTTATAGCTACACCCCTGAGGACAGCAGTGAAGTATCCATTTGTGGCAATGTAGAGATTGAAATGCAGATGGAGATTAGTAGCAGAATCAAGACCTTTTTCAGTGCCCACCTGGTTGCTACGTACTATTTGGAACAAGTATTTGATGGAACTGACAACATGGACATTGGCCTTTTCAAGTCATTATTTTAACCCTGACTATTTACAGTAGCTTATTAGGTAAGGTCAATGTGAGTAATTTCTTGAACAGAAACTGAGAGGTTTGTCCCCTTGCACAAAGACTTCCAGTCTAAGAACTGGTTCTCAGCATCCCAGATCCACACTTAAGTGCAAAGATAAGTGTACTGGGTATTGTAATCATGGATGAACAAGTTACATTTTTAGCCCAACACATGTCTGAAAGCAGACATAAATACCAGGAGGACAGAACTGACCTCAAAGTTGTTTGGTCATCCATATAGATTCTTTAGCCCTGTGTAGAAGTATTTGGTGTAGGTAGCCAGGTAGCCTGTCGTGTGAGGTCTGCTGGACTTGCCTCCTCACTACATCTAGGGATGTGCAGAACCGGTCCGGCGGTCTGCGGTCTGGGGTCCGTGGGTTCGTGATCGAACTGAAATCCCCCCCTGGTTCCATCCAGACCGGAACAGAACCTCCGGTCCAGTCTGACAGGTCTGCACATTTTTTTAAAAAAAGAAAAAACTACCTGTAGCCCCTTCAGGGAGCTTGCTGTAGCCATGGGGGGGCGTGTCCGTGAGGGTTCCCCTTCCCCCTGCCGGCCTCCCTCTGCACTGCCACAGCCGGGTAAATGCAGTCTTTTTGGCCCTTTCAGGCCTCCATAAAGGCGAGAGGTGGCCATTTTGGCCACTGCCGCGCATGTGCAAATGCCCTCTGCAAGGCTGGTGGGGGGAGAGGGAACCCTCACGGACCCCCCTGCGGTTACAGCAAGCCCCCCATAGGGGCTACAGGTAGTTATTTTCCATTTAAATTTTTTAAAAAAAAAATTTGCAGCCCTGTCAGACTGGACCGGACTGGGGGGGGGGGTGTTTCGATGAGGGCCGGACCGAACTGGCCCAGTTCTGTTTGAGGCTGCTCCGGCCTCAAACCGAACCAGGCCAGATGGTTCCATGCACACCCCTAACTGCATCTGACCTCTACACATTCAAGAACTTGTTTGCAGAAGGCCTGCACATATATTCCTCAGTGTGCCTCATGTGTGAACCTTACGATCAATTGTTCCAGGGTACCGATTACATATTCTGAGATAAAGCACATTTGGGTGAATACATACAGTGCAGACAGGGCCTGTGATGACCCTGAAAACAGAGATCAGAAAGGGTGACAGGTGTGGGTCAGAGACATGATCCCAACCCCTGCATACAGCCTACACACACTATACAAGGTATATATGTCTCAACATAACCAGCATTCTCAGCTTAGGGGAATAAAGGCATAGGAAGGAAGTATTAATTTGCAGCAGAGAAATTCTCAGGTGGGGCAAAAGGTGACCTAGTTTCTAGTTTGCCTCCAAGGAACTTCTATGCACTTCACAAGGTCTTCTTGGGAAATACCCAGTATCTGTACTGCTATTTTAAAACTCCAGACATCCTGGTGGCTTTAGAAATAAGATTATTATTAGGAGTGTAATGTATGCTAACTGCCTAGAAACCATAAGACAAGTGAAAACCTCAGGCATTTTTAGCATTTCATCATGTGAAGCATCACTTCATTAACTGCAATGTATGGCATGTGCCACAATCCTACAAAGGACATGAAGATCCTTCTACCAAAATGTGACACAATATGCCAGTGAATTGCAACCCTCCTGTTTCATTTAGATACCCAAGGATAAAGACAACACCACTACATGCTCTCCTTGTAACTCAGGGGCATCGTTAGGTCTGGCTGTGTATTGGTTTTGATGCAGATCATTCAATCCATTGATTTATAAGGATTTCTGAATTTTTTAAAAAGTCCTATAAGAGGCTTGTTTCATGGCAGAAATTTTTTAAAACTTCTGGAACTGAAGACCTCCTGCCCCCAGACAATCATTCCACTCCCATGTGGAGGAATCTGCCCATTGCCTTCTTTAAAAAGTGCAACGTGTCCTCTTTTGCCCAACCCTTTATTTCCAGTCTGGCTGGGCACAGAGTTCTGAAACTGGTCACAGATGTACTCCCAAAAGGCAGGACTCTGTGTATTGACTTTGAAGTGGATCAGTTAATCCATTAACCAGTCATTTTTAATAATTATTTTTTCTAATTAAAAAAACAACCCTCAAAAGAGTCCTGTTTCGTGGCAAAAAATATATAAAAATTTCTGGAACTGAAGGATGCCCCCCCCGGACCATCATTGCACCCACATGTGAAGGATATCACATGCCCTTCTTTTGCCTAACCCTTTAAATTTCCAGACTGGCTGGTCTTAGAGCCAGTCTGAAATTAGGCACACATGTAGCCCCAAATTGCAGGACCGTGTTTTGTTTTGTTTTATTTCAAGGAAATTGGTCAATCATGTGATTTTTTAATTATTTCCCCCCTACTGTAGTAAAATTGCCAGAAAGAGTTACCTCTATTCATAGGGTACTGCATAGGGATGTGCAAAACGTTCCAAGCTCAAAACAAAATACTCTTCAAATGGTGGGCCTGTTTTGAGCTCAGAACAGAACGACCCCATTCCAAGTTGGAATATTTCGTGTGTTCTGAGCACCATTTTGGAGGGCTGTTTTTCTGGGGAGAGCTAGTCTACTGATTGGTGTCGGCGGGTACACCAGGCTTCTGCCCCAGACTTAGCTCGTCAGCCTGCCTTGGAGGATGGGTAGACCAGTCCTCCATGGTGGATAGACCAGCCCACCAAGGTGGGCCAACGCGTTAAGTCTGGAGTGGAGGCCTGGTCTACCCACCAACCCCAACTGGGAAAACAGCCCTCCCAAATGGTGCTTGGAACACTCAGAACATTCTGAGCTTTTTTCGTCAGAACAACCAGCTTGACCGGTTGTTTCAACAAAACGTTCAGAGAATTTGCCTTTTGTTTTGAGCTCAAAATGAAACACAGATTCAGTTTCGTGCACATCTCTAGTATTACACAACCAGTGAAAGTGGAACTATTACATCTGAATAACAAAAATTATTTTTTTTTTTTTTAACAAATGCACCACGCTCAGTTTGGGTTGTAATCCTAAATGTCTGCATAAGAACTGTGAAGCAAGTGGCATGTGTTGTAGTTTTATTTTTATTTTTTTCCTTTCAAATGCATTATATGTCTTAGCTGGTTTTGTGTTTGAACTGTGGAGCAAGGGACACATGTTGTGTCCCAGTTAGTTTGTGAATGGTCAAGAAGCTGTATGAATCCATTGGGGCTTGCATAGTCTCTTTTCTTTTCTTTACTTCTCTTTTTTGGTCAACGCACTCTGGCCCAGATCTGTGGGTCTGTAGCGAATGATCAAGAAGATGTATGGATTCTTTGGGGGTCTCTCCCCACCCCCAAATGCATTCTGGCCCAGACCGGTGGTGAAATGGTACGGAGAGGATGCTTATTTTGCAGTGCCCCCAGCCACAATAAGCTCATTAGGTCTAGGGTCCAAAATTACCTAGCTGCACCCCTGTAACTCACTGAGCAGCATGAGAGTATTGCAGGGCTGTACAAGGTTACTATGATCCCATTGTATTATACAGCACTAAAGGCAAACCAGCCTAGTAATGAAAATGAGCAATGAACAGCCTTAATCACATAATACAGATGTATCTTCCTCAACATAATACCAATGATAAGCATCAGTGCCATCTCTCTTGTAGTTTGTGGCAGGCTGGTTAAATCCAAAGCGTTGTTAAGAGCATGCTTCTGTATTGACTCGGGTTAGGCAAAGGCATTTTGTGTCAAAGTTCATTCATCATTTCTCCCTTTGTAACATCTAAGTGTTTCTTAATTACAACTAATGTTTTTTGCTCTTGCTGACTTTGACTTGGGGTCATTCCATATGACAGTTACCACTTCTGTTACAGAGTGTTTGACAGTTTCTCGTATCTCATTTTCCTTTCCCTGCCTTTTAGCACTATTGTCTGATGGAATGAAAATGATAACTTTGGATTACATTGCCCATTAAGATTTTATATACCTCAATTAATAACCTCTTAAAACAATCATTTTCTCTACCACCCTGTGCCTCCCCCAATGTGTATAAACAATTTTATTTTGTCAGATTTCATAGGCTTCATGTTTTCATTTTTGAATAAAGCATTTTATGCTTGCTGAGAGCCATAGTAATTTTCGTATAGACATTAATAGGACTAATCAGAGGCAGAAAGCATCTCACTGGCAAAGATGTGGAGAAGCTACAGAGGAATCATGCATGTCAGAATAGCTGAGGGTAGCAGAAGAAGAATAAAACCAGATAGAAACCAGAAGCAAAAAATATGGTTCAAGTTCTAGGGATATATCAGGCACTGACATAATTATTATATTTATATCCTGTCCTTTCTCCAGAGAGCACAGGGCAGTGTACATGGTCCCCTCATATTATCCTAACAACAAACCTGTGAGGTAGGTAAGGCTGTGAGATGGTAATGGGCCCAACGTTACCCAATGACTTTCATGTAGGGATCTGAATCCAGGTCTCCCCAATCCTAGTCCAGCATAATAATCAGTGCACCATACTGGTTCAGTTATGTACAGTACTGAGAATGAGAAGACATGAGTGTAGTGAGCAGTCTCTCCTTCCTCTAAAGAGTGAACCCTTGTCTTGAATGACAGGCTGGTGACCTCCAGAGAGGTCACCAGCCCAATCAGTCCACCAGGGGGGTGGGATCTAGAGAACTGTTGCTGGGAATTCTGGGAACACGAATGGAAGTCTGTGCAGAGAGTGTGGACTAGCATGGAGTCGGATGCCTCGTAGCTGGAGGCTGCCGGATAATCTCTCAGGAGTTTTGGTGAGTTCTCAAGGAAAAGGCAGTCCAGCATAGGGAACCATTTGTTTAGTCAGACTGGGTGTTAGGAACGTATATTTCTTTGTGTGTGTGCTTTGTATATCCCTGATACCATTCTATTATTGTTTACCTGCAACGTAATTAAAATAAGAAACACTAGCCTATCCTCAACTCACCTAAGGCGTTGCAAAAGACTCTGTAAACATCTAAATGTGCCTAAATGCAACCTAAAACTGAAGCCCAAGAGAAACTATTTTTGTAACCTACTGAGGCTATTCTGATGATCAGGCGAAATCAGGCTAGGAGAGCCTAGCCCGAATTCACCTGACCGTGTGAGCCACCAGGCTCGCAGGCAAGCCCAGTGGCTTCCAGGCAGTTAACCCACCTAACTACCACTCCCCTTAAACCGGGTTTGCGGAGTGAGCAAGCCGCAAACCCTGTTTTTAAAATTGTGAGTAGCCGCGGTGCAGCTCCACACCATGGCTACTCATGAGTAGACCCTCCCCCCGCCAGGAGGCTTAAAATCAGCCTCCCAGCTCAGGGGTCTCTCCAGTATGCCCTGCATGCTCGTACAGGGCATACTGGAGCTTCCGGGGGCCGCGCGGCCCCCGATCCTCTCAGCCCCTGCCAGCTCTGTCACAGAGCCGGCAGTCGTGTGGGCAGCCGCTGCGGCTGCCCAGAGCAGACTGTCTGCTCACCTGCAAGGAGAGTGGGCTTAGCCCGCTCTCCTTACAACCCCCCTAGAGGCTCTTCTCAGCGCCTCACTAAGTATTTTTGAGTGTATCTAAAGCTAAAAGCCTCAGACAGAAGCAGTCTGTAGTAATTGAATAAAACTGGTGTGTGCTTTTTTTTGTTGTTCTTTTCTTTCTACAAGCCTCTCAGAGCTGGTTTTTAACTCAGGAAAAAGTGGGGCAGGAAGGGGGATTTTTCTGATACAAAAGTGTTCCCAAGCACTCAGCAGCTATCGGTTTTTCTCATCCCATGTAAGCATACACGTGGAAGGTTCCAATAGCAAAATTGAGTGAGTTTTTCCTGTGATGTTCCACCCCAAATCTCAGGGGAGTTTAGACGCTGTCAATAAAGTGGGTGGGGGCAGAAGCAGCAGCATTTTAAATCTATCATAAATACAGAATAGTTTTATGAGAAGCCCACCCAGGCAACTCAGCAGGGATGACTCGGCATTTTCTTTCCCTCACATGAGCTAGCTCGGAGACAAAAGCTTTAACTCCTTACAATGAGAAATAGACCTAAGCAGGAAGTTGGATTCTCAGGGGTAGAACTTTAATGAATTTGCTCCCAAATTTCTTCTCAAAATTCTTCTTTGCAAATTTTCATATTAAATGTTTTCTGCATACTCAATATTTATCAAACATCCACTGAATATTTGACATATATCTGGTAATATTTGATTTTAATAACTGACAGTTAATATTACTGCATAGCTGACATATATTGGCATTGACATATATTGGTTTATATATTATATATTTGTATTTTATTGTTGGCATGAAGTGGTCCTCAGCTGAGGATACATAAGATTTTTTATGTCTGACAGTGTCAGCCAAATCAAATCAATTAAGAGATGCCAACAAGTCTAAAGTGCTTGAAATTTTGAGGTAAAATTTCACATTTAAAATATAAATTCAATTTTCAAATCCAAAATAGCACACTGAACATTAGAATAGCAGCTTTTAAGAATATAAGAACAGTCCTGCCATCAACACATCCAGTGGCAGATAATGTTAGAGGTTGTTGATTTTTACCCACAATAGGTAAAACAGCAGAGCACTAAGGAAAGAGCACACACTCCAGTTACAGAGTAGGTAGCAGAGGATGGTTTGGATATTGCAGCTATTTAGAGAAAACACATGGAGATCCTTGTATGACTAAACACTAAATATTTATTGGTTAAGTACACTTAGATAGGAAAGACCTATATCTAATCTAAAGGACTATATAATGGATAGGTAAGGAGAGAGAGAGAGATGTTTCCATCTGCTCTCTAGGAGGAAAGGAAGGATTGTGACTCAGCACAGGAAGTGCTACAGAGTCAGTTCAGGGGTCATAGATTAGGGACAGATAGGGAGACCCTGACTGACTGTCTGTATTCCCAGTGCCCCTAGTGGTCATTAGGACAGTTGGTGCAAAAGGCTGATGCACTGGAAGTTCATCTCCAACAGATAATTCCATAGATTAATTATGTGCTGTGTGAAAAAGTACTTTCTTTTGCGAGTCCTAAATTTCCTGGCCATCAGTTTCATGGGATGACCCCTAGTTTTAGTGTTGTGAGAGAGGGAGAAACAAATCTCTTTATCCACTCTCTCTAATCCATGCGTAATTTTATAAACTTATACCATGTCTCACCATAGTCACCTCTTTTCGAAACTAAAAAACCCCAGATGCTGTAGCCTTGCCTCATAAGGAATGTACTCTAGGCCCCTGATAAACTTGGTTGCCGCCTTCTGCACTTTTCCCAGCTCTACGATGTCCTTCTTAAGATACAGTGACCCAGTGGTGGCTGTTCAGTAAGGGCAGGAGGGGCTGTGCCCCCCACCCCAACAAAAACACACATGCTAATAAAGGAGCAGACTTACCAGCAGCCAGGGAAACCTCCAGAGCAGGGAGCTTCTTCCATCCCCTCATCCCCTGCCTGTAATGTCTTGTTTTGGTCTTACTGGCTGGAACAGCTGCTACTCAAGCTGCTCCAGCCAATCTGATTTCTAGGGGTCTCCTCCTGGCACTTCCCCAGGAAGAACTAAAATAATGGGTTAAAATGCACTTCCTGGTTGCTTCAGGGAGCTTGAGTAAATACCTAAACACACTGGCATGGAGGAAAGGGCAAGGGGGGTAGGCTTCTGCCTCGGTGACCAGTTTCTCCCCTCCCCCCACTCCAGTG
This sequence comes from Hemicordylus capensis, assembly GCF_027244095.1. Lineage (NCBI taxonomy): Eukaryota > Metazoa > Chordata > Lepidosauria > Squamata > Cordylidae > Hemicordylus > Hemicordylus capensis. The sequence goes on along the minus strand of NC_069662.1, from coordinate 98,349,567 downwards.
CTCACCAGCCACTACTGCATTGACCAAAACTGTACACATAGATTTCTTTAAGGGCATTATAATAGTTTCATTTACATTTTCAATCCCCTTCCTAATGATCCCTAGCAAGGAATTTGCCCTTTTCACACCTTCAATGAGCTTTCAATGACACTTTCAATGAATTGTCCACCATGAACCCAAGATTTCTCTCCTAGTCAGTCATTGAGAGCTCAGACCCCATTTGAAATTTGGACCAGTTGCAGATTGTTGTGAATATTCATTTCAAGTTCTACCCATTGTGAACCTGGTTTGGGAAGTAATATCTTTCTAGATAATCTTTTTCCTATTTTCATGCAACATGGGAATTGTACATCTGTGGGCCACTGTGTGAAACAGGATGCTGGACCTGATAGGCCTTGGGACTGATCCAGCAGGGCTGTCCTTATGTAGTGGTCAAAAATAATATGTGCAGTTCGCTGGATAAAAAAGAAGTACAGGCTCTATACTGTGCTGACCTTCGATATAGAGCAGCCTCCAACCTCCTCTCCAATATTATAACTCTTACTTTTGGAAAAGGTCCTCTGCCTCCATTCAAGGTCCCGCCTCCCAGTGTGAGAACTGTAGCTTTTGTTTCCTGGTTAAAGGGTTACACAATAGCTCCCCTCTGAAAACTCTGACTGCATTCTGAGTCACAGGCCTCTGAAGAGCGGGGGGAAGGTCCAGAGCTCTTTGCTAGTCCTAAGCAAAGACTGCATGTTTGTGCACGGAAACAGCTAGGCATTGAGCAAAGTGTTGAACTTTTGGTTTCTTCTTCTTCATTGATTGAACTGCAGGACACCATGCCCCATGAAGGTGTGAGTCACTGGATGTGTTTAGCTAAGGGAGTGACTTCAGAGTGACCCTGAAATACTTCGAGCTGTGCCAACTCAAGAGATAACACTACCTGTTTCTTGCTCACTCATAATCATAAGGCTTAGCACTTTAGAGTTTTCAAAGCACTTCATGTACATTATTGCAGCAACCTTTAAAACCACCTTCTAAAGTAGGTCAATACCATCTCTTTGTTATGGGGGTGGGTGCGGGGGTTGGGGGGAGGTCATAGTTCAGTCTCAGAGCCACTATGCTATTTCCAAAGAAAGTTAGTCATGACTAAGCCCCATTGAAATGAATAGGACTTAACTAACTTGCTTATTTATTTAAAATATTTAATACCCTGCTTTTCAGACCACAGGCCACACAGGCAGATTACACATTCAATTAAAAGGAACATTAAAATAATGAAATACCAACACTGTCAGAAAGGCGGGGGGGGGCACCAACACACAATCCTAAAAGGTGCAGCAAAATAAAAGCCAATGAGCAAAGAAGGAAATAAAAATAAATTAAAAGTTTCAATAAAAGGTTTTATGAAAGAGTAGGGCCATAGCAAGGTTAGAGTGGGCTCTAGAACACAAAGTGAAGATGGACCCCTATGCTACCCTCTTCTTCTTCTTCAGGAGAACAAAGAGCAAGCTCTCATCCAGCCAGTGGACCCCTCTCTCCCTCAGGGGCCCGGGGACTGCCCCTGTTCAATGATAGCTTTGCCCCTGAAAGAGAGAAGAGTTAGATGCTGGTCAAAAATCCTTGGGGAGAGTGTTCCAGAACTGCAATGCCACTACAGAAGAATAGCCCTGTCTCTGATCCTCCAGATGTCAGATACTGATGAGCCAGAAAGCAGGACTTGAAGAAGGATCTTACAGTCTGGGAGGCTTAGAGATGTAGAATTTCTAGAAATTTTGAAGTAATTAAAAAAAGCCCACCTTTTTTGTTTAGGGGGAGTTTAAAATATATGCAATACTTTTTTAGCACCCTTTACAGGTCTAAAGTCACATTGTTTCTTTAGGATCATTTATTATGTATCATCTGCTTTGCTCATAACATCGATCATGTTGGCATACAGGAGAACCCTGTTATTTGCAGGGCTTCCATTCTCTGGGAGTGGGTGGATAGCGAAACCATGGATGATGGAGCATTAGGGCTATGGGAATTGGGGGGTTTGGTTCCCGGACTGCCCCAAATTAGGCAGAAAACCACTGTTTCCCCCTATTTTCCCCAAATCACCCCCAATTGCCCCAAATGACCCCCCAAAGTGCCCTACCATGCTCCAGAGTAATCTACAGTGCCAAATATTGGCCAAAAATTACAGTTTTCATCCCATTTTTAAAAGTTAATGATCCATCAAATGGCTCCTGAAAACAAAATGGCAGCTGGAAATGACTTCTGAGGTCATTTCTGGCCACCCCAACCCGTGGATATGTGGGTTTAACCCTTCCCCACATTTTCCTCTGCATATACTGAGGTCAGGTGCTAATTACCCAACCGCGGATATGCAGTACTGCAAGTGATGGACTCATGATTAATGTTTTCCTCTATTACATTTAGAAGTATAGTTTATCCAGACAATTAGTCCAAATGTAGTAATTTACCTTTAAATATTGTTTAATTTTTGTTATGAATGGATTACAATCTGCTGAACTCCAAGGAATCCAGCATCTCTGTAAGCCAGCTTCTATTTTCAACATTAACTTTTTACCTGCTTCTCATAAATTGTCAAAAACTGTTTAAGACAAGCAGGCAAAAAGTAAATGTTGAAAAGAGAAAAAAAAATTGTCTTACAGACAGTGCAGCAAATTGAGTGGGTTGAGCAAGTTCATCATGAAACTTTGCCTAATCAATCCCGTTTTCTGAGCTATCACTATCAGCAGTTCCTGCTTCTGCTCTGTAGATAGATAGATGAAAGGAAAGAATGTCCAGCTTTCACTGAGCATGTTCTGGTGTCCTATGTGGTGGAAGGTGGGCCTCCAAGTGGGGGACTCCAAAAGGCCTTTAGGTCCAGGCTCCAAAATTAACTAAGTGCACCACTGTAAAAGCCAGAACACATATGAATATATTTGAACACCTTTTCTTAACTATTTTATTCATAATTGCAAAAAGAAAAATTCATAATTCAATTTTTCCATGCTTAGTCATGACTGACTTTCTTTGGATACAACCCATTAGCTTTTTTATGGGTGCCTGTTGCTGGTCTGTAGCACCTTGTGTTGAATACTGCAAGTGTACCTATTGGCCTGGTGTACTACCAGCATTTGTGCTTTGGTATCATATCAACCAGGTTCATTAGCACATACTGAGGCTATTCCCATGATCAGCCAACATCGGGCTAGGGGAGCCTAGCCCGATTTTGGCTGATCATGGGAGCCACCGGGCTTGCAAGCGAGCCCAGTTGCCTCCCGGCAGTTAATCGGCCTAAGTACCCCTCCCCTAAAACTGGGTTTGCAGAGTGAGCACTCCGTAAACCCGGTCTTTTTTAAATTGTGAGTAGCCATGGTGCGGCTCCGCACCGTGGCTACTCATGAGGAGACCCCGGGAGGGGAGGCGAGAAGCCACCTCCCGGCTCCGGGGGTCTTGCCAGCATGCCCTGCGCCCTCGCGCAGGGCATGCAGGAGCTTCCGGGGGCCGATCGGCCTCCACTCCCCCAAGCCCCTGCTGGTTCCATCACGGAGCCAGCAATTGTGTGGGCGGCCGATCCGGCCACCCAGGACTCCCGCCCTGCTTGTGTGCGGGGAGAGCAGGATTAGCACGCTCTCCCCACTCAGCTCCGCAAACCAGTTCTCACTGATCGTGAGATCCTGCTCACTATGTTTTAAAATTCTGAAAAGTAAGGCATATGTGTGCCAAATACAAGAGCAATAGGGAGAAACAGTGATAATGTTTGCAAAATTTCCAAAATCTGCAGAAAATAACAATAAAGAAATCAATATATTTCCCCTCCCGGTGTGCACACTCCACAATCTTGTCTCAGATCCTTGAAAATTTAGTGTTGCAATCAGAACATCAGTTTCATACAAGTTGTGACCGTGTTCCAAGTTGCAGAGTCTTTTTTTGCCCGGGTTAAAATAGAAGTTGAGGCAGTTGGTAAATTTGTCGTCTACACTGTAAATGCAGTGTCCAGATGTAAGAGACAGAATTATTTCACAAGAGATTGACAACGGTTTTGACTTCCTGTTTATCAGTTGCATTGACTTTAGCTAATAACTTTTTATTCCACTTTATTTTATTGACATCTATACTGTTATGCTGCCTCTGATTGCTCCACTGCCCCGAGTGATGAGAAGTTCCAAGGGTTTGCAGGGTGTCTTGGATTCTGATTACTTTTGGAAAGAGAGTCAGAAAAACAGCCTTGCTTGATCAGGCCTAAGGCTATCTGGTTCAGAGCCCTGTTTCACACAGTGGCCCCCCAGATACCTTGAAAAACCATACAACAAGGAGATGATTCTCCCCTTACTGCAGTGACTTTCTAATATTTGATTTATTTGCACAGATATATAGGGCAGGTTCACACATAACGTGGCAAGTATGGTTGCTGCAAACTGCTGGTTCCTTGTGACTGCTTGCTCCTGGCGCAAGCTGCTACTTCCACACTAGTCATGTCATCTGAACCTGGAAATGTCAGCTTATCCTGCAGTACTTCCCTGTGGCAACCCAACATTTGTAACCTAGATTTGGTTACAGATGTCAGGTTGCCAGAGGGAAGTGCTGCCAGATAAGTCAACATTTCCAGTTTCAGGCGACATGACTGGTGTGGAAGTAGTGGTTCATATCAGGAGTGTACGCTTGTGGGGAACTGATAGCTTACTGCAACAGTACTTGCCATGTTACTGTATGTGCAGACCCGCCCATAGATTGAGCATTGGATGAAGTTGAGAAGATAATGGATCCTTCCTAGAAATGGGCATCTGATTATATCTATCTGCATCCTGAAATGCTTCAGCTTTCTGCTTTAGCTGCCCCAGTTGAGCCACTCTCTAAAATCCTTCCTTCAGTCTCTCCTGTCTAGCAGCTTGCCTGTTCTTTTCGCACTGACCCACACCTAGGGTTGCCATATTCTGGCTTTCCAAATCCAAGTGTCTAATTTGCATATTATGTAAATTGGCTTGAAAATAATGTTTGAGCAGAATAGTGACTGCACATTTTGCTCCATAACTCTGCTTCTACAAGGGCTAGAGCTTAGCTTTTTTGGTTGTTGTTGTTGTTGTTTAATGAAAGCTGAAATCCAGGTGAATCTGGGTGAGCTAAGCAATCTCGGTGAGATGCTTAAAATCTGAGTGAAACCCAGAATTCTGGGGGGCCTGGCAATTCTACCCACACCCCTTGTAGAGAAGCGGAAGGTGGAAGAGAGTGATGTCACCTTCAGCCCCTTCTTACAGTGGGTCGTCCTATGTGCTTTTTGCAAGACTCATCATGGCAGCATCTCACATTCAAAATATTCAGTCTTTAGCAAAACATCCTCTGGGCCTCTTTGCCCATTATCCAGTGATTAACTTTCAAAAGCATAGTCAGCTGGCTAACTACCCCAGTGATATCTGCACTGTAAATGCAGTGTCCAGCACTAAGACAATTGTTTCACAAGAGATTGACAAAGGTGATGACTTCCAATTTATCAGTCAGATTGAATAAAATTAGATTTTTTATTCAATGTAATAGTGCATGTACTTATTGAGTCCTGTAGAGTATTTTGAAGGGCAGTGAGTGATAAGGCATGAGAACAGGGCTTCTCGAAGCTGGATTCCCAGATGTTGCTGTTGCTCATCATCCTCAGCCACAATGGCCCCCCTGTTGTTATAGTCCAGCAACATCTGGGGACCCAACTTTAATAACCCCAGCCTGCATTAGAATGTTTCCTCTACAATCCATCATGGCTACTTAGCTATTAACAATTGCTGAATGTGCCAGTAAAAAGAAAGAGAGATTATTATTCATTTCTGGATTTAGCAGGGCAGCCTAGTGATGATGCTGCCATTGAAGCAGAATCTCTGCAAGCTCTTCCTGTGCTTTCTGTTTCTCCAACACTAAGCAAACTTTTCCTGTTATTTTGATGCCTTCCTTTCTAAGACTGCCAGTTTCTGGAGTAAAATGGATTCACATTTCTGTGGGTAGAGGGCGTTCCCCCTCTTTTCTCCATTGCAAATTCCCAGTGTTTCTGCTGAGTTTACTGTTCCTTTGCTTAGCTAGATCCCTATGATTTTGTTGGCTCAGATAGCACTGCAGATTTCAGAAACCACACAGAGAAGATTGACTGCTATATTTTTTGTAATAGACATGCTAAATGCCTCTTGTCCTGAAATACACTGTGGCTGTTATAAGATGCCAGTCCTATACCCATGTGTGTAAATACAGATCCTGGGTTTCTCCGCCCACCCCTGATACCAAGATCAAGGCATTTCAGCATAGACTGCCATTAAGGATGGGATGAACAAAAATATAGGGAAAAATGGCATAGGGAAAAATGGCAACCTGGGACATATGTATGCTGGTTATTTCTTTACAGCTTTGGGATCCGGCTTGCATGGATTGGTCTGGGAGTTGTTGGGATGAGGGATTTAGTTCCTTTTGGGTCAATTTTTTTTTAAAATCTGCGACACTATGCCATGATGGTGAGTGTGCACATAGTGAGTTGGCCATATTAAACAGGGTGTATAGCTCCTGGTGAGGAAGCTCTTAATATCCACTAGTCCACCTATATATATCCGCCAATATTCCAGACTTCAAAAAGAGCACAAATAGGTTCCCATCCCAATCCAGAAGTCCCTGTTTCTTACCTGAGGTGAACCAATATGAGAACCAGTGAGGAGTAATAGCAATGGCTAGTGTTTGGACGTTCATCTGGGAAACCCAGCTTATATCTTCCGGTGAAGCTCACTGAGGAAGGCCCTGGGCAATTCACTAGGCTTGTTCACATGACTCTAAACAGGGTGGGAGGAGCACCCAGCCAGGCACACTCCTGGTCCATGGTTGTGTGGATTCAAAAAGCAAGGTAGGAGGAGAGTGATCAGGTGGGAGGTGGGTCAATGAGTGCATCCTACCCAGATTCTGTCCCCAGTATTTTACCAAGAGTGGATAAAGAGCCATCTGACCCAGCTCTTCCTCGCCACATGATTACTCTCCCCCTCCTCCTCCTTTGCTTTTCGAATTCACATGACTGTGGAGCAGGAGTGCACAGGGCCCTCCTTACCCTGGCTGGGCGCCCCTCCAATGCTGTTTAGGGTCATATGAATAAGCCTGCTCTCTCTCACCCTAGCCTGCCTTAAAATGTTGCTGCTGTGAGAATAGACTGCTGCTCTAAGCTCTGTGATGGTGCAGGGCTCCTAAATCACAACCCTTTAGGATATTCTTAGCTAGTCCAACTGTGGCTGCTTTTCCATTTAGAAGGCCCGAGCAACTGTGTTTTGTTTTGTTTTGTTTTCAGTCCTTTCTGCAACAGCAACAACAGAATGCAAGGTATTCCTTTCTAACAGGAGACCCATTTTAAGAATGCTGGATCAGGCCCAAGGCCTATCTAGTCCAGCATCCTGTTTCACACAGTGGCCCACCAGATGTCTCTGGGAAGTCCACAAGCAGGAGGTGAAGGTATGCCCTCTCTCCTGCTGTTGTTCCCCTGCAACTGGTATTTAGTGGCATCCTGCCTCTGGAGGCTGGAGGTGGCTTATAGCCACAAGACTAGTAGCCATTGATAGACCTACCCTCCATGAATTTGTCTAAGCCCCTTTTAAAGCCATCCAAGCTAGTGGCCATGACTACATTCCGTAACAGAGAATTCCATAAATGATGCGCTGTGTGAAAAACAACTTCCTTTTGTCGGTACTAAATTTCCCGACGTTCAGTTTCATGGGATGGCCCCTGGTTCTAGTGTTGTGAGAGAGGGAGAAAAAATTCTCTCTGTCCACTCGCTCTACTCCATGCATAATTTTATATACCTCTATCATCTCCCATAGTTGCCTCTTTTTCAAAGTAAAAAGCCCCAGATGCTGTAGCCTAGCCTCATAAGGAAGGTGTTCCAGGCCACTGATAATCTTGGTTGCCCTCTTCTGCACCTTTTCTAGTTCTACAATATCCTTTTTAAGATATGGTGACCAGAACTGTACGCAATACTCCAAATGTGGTTGCACCATAGATTTTTATAAGGGCATTATAATATTAGCATTCTTATTTTCAATCCCCTTCCAGATAATCCCTTGTATGGAATTTGTATGGAATTTTGTTTTTCATGGAGCAAAATAATAGGGCTTGTCTAGTATATGAGGCCTACAACACAAGCATATTACATCAACATGCAAATGCATGAAATGTGTGGTTACCCCGGCACTCCCTCATTTACTGCTCATTTGTCCAAACCAATTTGCTACCAAATCATTATGCTGACACTTTTGCCATACAGCAGTGGCATAGGGAGGGTATGGACAGCCCATATTCTCATAGGCAGCCCGCTTGTGGTGGCACACTCCCTACCCTAGCCGGGGTCTCCCTCAAGCGGCGATGATGGCGGAGGCAGAGATGCAGTGGTGGCCTCCCCACCCCCAGTGACGGGAGAGGTATGCTCCCACCACCTGTGTTCCAGCCAGCTCTGACCACAAGACAGTTGAGAATGAAGAGGGTACATGTGCGCCCTTGTTCTCAGCCACCTCAGAGTCAGAAATCCAAGTTGTTGGGAAGCAGCAGTGGGCTGCAGGAGTGCTGAATGCTGCTGGTGATGGCCCGCTGCAGGGAGAAGCAGGGTGGTAGACAGCAGCAAGAGTGACTGGTGAGCTGGGCAGCTGAGGAGGGGAGGGGGGGAGTGGAGCAAGGTGGCCCCTAATAGCAGTGTGCCCGAACCGGTCCGGCGGCCATTCCAAAGAATGGCCGAACTGCCGGACCGGTCCGGCCCTGCCTGGTTCAGGTCCGGGTGGGGGGTATGCCTTTAAGGGCGGGAGGGCTTGCTTAGCCCTCCTGCCTCCTTGCCCCCGCCAGCGCCCGTATTGAACACTATAGGGGCGCTGGAAACCAGCCGCCCCCCTCGCCGCCGCCGCGGCGAAATAATCCCCAAGGTCAGCCAGCCCTCCCTCCCTCCCAGCTAGCTGCCCTCCCACCCACCCACCCACCCGCTCGCTCACCCCGCTCGAACACTGTATAAAAAACGAGAGGAGCTCCGGCACAGAGCTCCTCTCGTTCGGAAGGCCTCCTGAAGAACGGTGGCTTGCGCGCGCGCGCATGCGCGCGCCACAAAGCACGCCGTTCTCCGGAGGCCCGGTCTACCCGCCGGGAAAGGGCCGGGTAGACCGGGCCTCCGATCGCTGAGTAGACCGGGCCTCCGATCGCCGGAGGCCCGGTCTACCCAGCGATCGGAGGCCCGGTCTACCCGGCCCTTCCCCGCCGGGTAGACCGGGCCTCCGATCGCTGGGTAGACCGGGCCTCCGGCGATCAGAGGCCCGGTCTACTCAGCGATCGGAGGCTCGGTCTACCCGGCGGGAAAGGGCCGGGTAGACCGGGCCTCCGATCGCTGGGTAGACCGGGCCTCCGGCGATCAGAGGCCCGGTCTACTCAGCGATCGGAGGCCCGGTCTACCCGGCCCTTTCCCGGCAGGTAGACTGGGCCTCCGGAGAATGGCGTGCTTTGCGGCGCGCGCATGCGCGCACGCGCAAGCCGCCATTCTTCAGGAGGCCTTCCGAACGAGAGGAGCTCTGTGCCGGAGCTCCTCTCGTTTTTTATACAGTGTTCGAGCGGGTGGGTGGGTGGGAGGGCAGCTAGCTGGGAGGGAGGGAGGGCTGGCTGACCTTGGGGATTATTTCGCCGCGGCGGCGGCAGCGGGGGGGCGGCTGGTTTCCAGCGCCCCTATACTGTTCAATACGGGCGCTGGCGGGGGCAAGGAGGCGGGAGGGCTAAGCAAGCCCTCCCCGCCCTAGAAACAAGGCCCCCCTTCGGTGCCGGTCCGGACTTCTCCGGACCGTGCACATCACTAGCCCCTAAGGCAGAGTGAGCTGGATCCAGAGTCAGGGCGGCACATGTTCTTTGGACCAGTCTGCCTTTTTGTGCCTCTGCCTCTTCCATACAGTTACAAAATAGCTGCTGTTTGCCTACAAACAGCTCATAATGTTCCTTTGTACCTTTCTCTATACTGGTTTCCTTGCTGTTCTTATCTTCACTTTAGGCTCCTGGTACTTGCTTTCAAATGGCTTCATTGGCTTACTCCACTCTTTTTTTCAGGGGCGTAAATTCTATTGGGCAAAGGGAGACAAATGTCTCTAGGCCCACAGGGCCTGGAGGGCCCCCCAAGGCCCCTTAGTCAGTCCCCCTTGCCTTTCCTGCTGGCCCCCTCTCCTACTAGGCCTCCTGCTCTGACCAGGGGAATGAAGCAACCTGCAAGCTGCTGCAGCCCCTTCAGTCTTCACCTCTCAGCTGTTCAGCGGGTGGGCAGGGCTTCCAGAGAGGCCTCTGTGCAGCCCTCCCTGAAGCCTGATCTTGAGTGCCGGCAGGCAGGCAGCAAGGAAGGGGGGAGGCAGTGTGGCCAGCACTGGCTGCCCTTGCCCACCACAGCTCTGCCCAACTTTTGACTCCTCAGGCTTAGTAATGGAGGTAGGATGTGATTTCCTTTTTGTGGTTATTCTCCCCACCCCTTGGATATTTAGGGATTGCTTGCCATAGAGCTTTAATATAAGGTGGGGGTGGGATGTAGGGCAGATTGAAATGACTCTGAATATTTAATTCAGAGATTGAGGAATTTGCTGGTTTAAAATATTTTTTAAATTTTTTTTAAAAACTAATTTGAAAAAAGTAGTTCTACCCTGCTATGTAAGAATCTGCACTTTGCCTTCATAAAAAAACAACCCTATTTCAGTCTCAGTCTTTAGATCACTTGGAATGACTGGGCATAGGGCTTTGGTTTTGAGCAGAGAAATGTGGGAGGAATATGTATATTTAAATTGAAGGGGATGGGACAAATAGTTGTTTTTTAATATTTTTTAAATTAAAAAACCATCAAAGAAGTCCTATAAGTGGCTTGTTTCTGACAAAAAGTTACAGTCCTTTAGGTTTCTGTGAAATGTACTTCCAGCTAAATGTGGGAAATCTAACTATGGGGTTAGATTTGCTGCCTGAGGCTGCAATTCTCTACACACTTACCTGGAAGCAAACTGTACTGAATTTGTTAGGATTTATGAGAAAACATACATAGGATCGCATTGCATGGTTGCAAGTCTCCTTTGTTAATCAGCAGTGAGAGGCCCATTTTAAAAACTCGTCTTCAGGCCCACTCCAACCTTGCTACACCCCTGCTTTTTTTAATATATGCTCCTTCTCAGAACTTTGGCTCTGTGGTGCCCAGTCTTCTAGTTAAACCTAAGATTACTCTCTGCCCAGTTATATCACTTTTTAAGTTCACACTCAACTCTCTTCCTCTGTTTTTACATGTCAGTGCCTCCTTAAGATACAGCAGTTCACCTTGGTTTCTCTCAATTGATCCCCGCTATTTAAACTTTACATTCCTTTGCTTCTAATATGTCTTGTCTTTAACCATAGATTACAAGTTTGCAGGAAAGGCATCTAGTAACTTTACAATGAGTTAGTTAGTTAGTTAGTTAGTTTAGTTTCATTACATTACATTACATTACAATGGTGATGATTGTCTGTCAGAGGGCTAATTCAGGCCTGGGACTGATTATGTGAAACATACTTGGAGGAGTTGACTTTCTCATTAGCTCCAATATTCCTGTTTCGTGACCAGTGCATTAGATTCAATGGACTTGCATAGAGTATGCAATGGTTTCAGAACTCTAGCTATGAAGATGATGAGTCCATGAGAAGTAATCAGTGGCAGAGCCAGCTGAACAGCGGCCTGTGTTCTGCCCCGCCTGGCAACCCCCTTCCCCAGTGACGCCCCCTGCATGTGATGTCACATGCACAGGGATTTGGCTTGGGCTCCAGAGAACCCCAAGCAAGCTCTCCCCCTCTCCATTTCAGCCAGCGTTTGCTGCCTGGCAGTGTTTATTTCCTTTCCTCTCCCTTGATGGAGGGAGAGGAAAGGAAATAAACACTATCAGGCCTGGAAATGAGAAGGGGTGGGTCTTCTGGAAATCAGGCCATGCCGCCTATGCACATTACATCACACACAATGGGAGCTCCAGCAGCCCTTTTCATTGGTGGTCCAAGTTCTTTAAACCTGTTTGCTCAATGGTGACTCCGTCCCTGTAAGTAATTGTATGAATGGTTCCTTCCTGCAGAAGAAAGCTTCTTCCCCTATCTTCGTCCTATTTTAACCATTTGGATCCTAGCCTTGATAACGCAAGTCTCCTAGGCTCCCATTACTTCCTAGCAAAAGTCACTTTCAGTCATCATATCTAATTCTGTAAAAAACAGTTGCTTCTTCATAAAAGTGTGGAGATACAGAAGATCATTTTCCAAGGGTTAACTTACTGCAGTATGTATGTAACCACTGGATTCGTTGGTTATCTGTGTGATTAAATGGTATGGATAATTTTACTACAGAGTAGGTACTGTACTGTTCATTCATTCATTCATTCATTCATTCCGCACACTTAGAACCAATTGAGGAGAACATCTGGACAACTGCCCTGTATAAAAGGTTGATATAAGGTGGATACAGAAGGAGTTCATTCATACAATTGAAAACTGTGTTCTACCCAGGTTTGGGAGCTGTGTGTATGCTACCAATTTTCGTTTGTGTGGAAGCAAGGTAAGAGGAAAAGCTGGGTAGAAGTGATTGTGTGGAAGCAAGGTAGGAGGAAAACCTGGGTAGCTTTTCCTCCCACCTTGCTTCCACACAATCACATCTACCCAAGTTTTCCTCTTACCTTGCTTCCATACAACCGAAAAATGGGAGCACACACAGCTCCCAAACCTGTGTAGAATACAGTTTTACATAGGAAACATAGGAAACTGCCATATACTGAGTCAGACCATTGGTCTATCTACAGGTGAAACTCGGAAAATTAGAATATCATGCAAAAGTCCATTAATTTCAGTAATGCAAATTAAAAGGTGAAACTGATATATGAGACAGACGCATTACATGCAAAGTGAGATAAGTCAAGCCTTAATTTGTTATAATTGTGATGATCATGGCGTACAGATCATGAAAACCCCAAATCCACAATCCCAGAAAATTAGAATATTACATGGAACCAAGAAGACAAGGATTGAAGAATAGAACAATATCGGACCTCTGAAAAGTATACAGTGTACTGTGCTTGATTGGCCAGCAAACTCGCCTGACCTGACCCCATAGAGAATCTATGGGGCATTGCCAAGAGAAGGATGAGAGACATGAGTCCAAACAATGCAGAATTGCTGAAGGCCGCTAATGAAGCATCCTGGTCTTCCATAATACCTCATCAGTGCCACAGGCTGATAGCATCCATGCCATGCCGCATTGAGGCAGTAATTGCTGCTAAAGGGGCCCAAACCAAGTACTGAATACATATGCATGCTTATACTTTTCAGAGGTCCGATATTGTTCTATTCTTCAATCCTTGTCTTCTTGGTTCCATGTAATATTCTAATTTTCTGAGATTGTGGATTTGGGGTTTTCATGAGCTGTACGCCATGATCATCACAATTATAACAAATTAAGGCTTGACTTATCTTGCTTTGCATGTAATTCGTCTGTCTCATATATCAGTTTCACCTTTTAATTTGCATTACTGAAATTAATGGACTTTTGCACGATATTCTAATTTTCCGAGTTTCATCTGTAGCTCAGTATTGTCTTCACAGACTGGCAGCGGCTTCTCCAAGGTTGCAGGCAGGAGTCTCTCTCAGCCCTATCTTGGAGAAGCCAGAGAGGGAACTTGGAACCTTCTGCTCTTTCCAGAGCGGCTTCATCCCCTGAGGGGAATATCTTGCAGTGCTCACACTTCTAGTCTCCCATTCAGATTCAACCAGGGCAGACCCTGCTTAGCTATGGGGACGGGTCATGCTTGCTACCACAAGACCAGCTCTCCTCTCCGATCAGCTCTCCTCTCTTTAAATTGTGTGAATGATCTCAACCATTTATCACAGCCATTCTCAGCTGATCCAATGTGAAGATTGTTTCATTCCATATGAGTTTCTAAATGAGATCACAGGAAGGATGTCCAGTTTCCCAAACACTACAGAAATGTGACCAGACTACATACGGTAGGTCTATCTATTTCTTGACTGGTGCCTGAACTGACTGAAAAGTACAAGCATGGTGAAAAACCTGTGACGGTGAACATACCACCAAGAGTTACCACAGTGTAGAAGGCACCTTCTCTGGCATGTTGTAAAGTGAGGTAAATGTCTGATAGGCTACAAGGATTCCATGTTTACCCAGTGGTGCTTTCTACATCTGAAAGACACTCACCTGAGTTGCTATCAGGGGGTAGCAGCAGGCATCCACAGCAGTGAGGGTGTTAAGTTCCTCTTGCTAAAGGCAGAGAGATTATCTTCACTGGTACTCACACGGCCATCTGGCACAGATGCACATGAGGGAGATTAAACATGTAAAAGGCAGCAGCAGCAATGACAACAAACATTCTCATAATAGTAGTTTTGGGGTGTGAAAAAAAAATATGTTGACTGTCTAATTTGGATTCATAAAGGAACCTATTAATCAGAGGCTTCAAAGAATCGTCTCAGAACTTTTAATCAGTGGCTGCATTTTACTATGGAAAGAGGGGAAGTGGGCTCGGCTTGTTTTTCTGAAAAATACAGCTAGCTATTTCAAAGCAGCTTGGGCAAGGGAACCCAGCAGGGAGCCTCTTTTCACCCACCTGGAGAAGAGGCTCCATGAATGCTCATTTTCATTAGCACAGGCCTTGCCAGCTCTTCAAAAACCCTTTCCACTGGTTGCCAAGGCAACCTTGAACCGTATTGCGGCACACGGGTGTTGCACATCAGCTGACGCGTGCGTGGCTGTGTGTTGCACTTTGTTGAAATGGAGAAGCAAATAAATGTGGGAGAAAAATGGCTGCAGTCCAATGTCGGGCATTGTCTTTTATCATGGACATCTGCTGGCACTGGTGGATAATTCAAGTGCTATGGTAAAGCACATCCACTGAAAGCCAGAAGATGAAAACCAAGAAGGAGTGAGATCCGCTGAATTTGTTTTCTCTTCTGCAGGGCTTCTATTGAGAATGGCAAACAGGATTTAGTCCAGCACCAGCACAATGTAAACACATATATGCAACTTATGTCAGATTTTCAGACTTGTCCTCATCCATACTCAGATCCACATTTAATCACTGATAACTGCTGGATTAATAATTTAGATCTGTATAGCAAAGAATCAGGGCCAACCTGTGGCCTCCACCGTGATTTAGTTACCTAGGAGCTCTTGAGTGTGAACACTCTATCTTTGCCCTGGATACGGCTACTATGTTAAGCAATTGGTCAGACCAGTTCATCAATGAAAATGCACAGACTAATTAAAATTGTACCCTCAGTTAAGCAGGCCATCTGCCACCCCTTACAAAGCCCCATACCAATAAGGTTCAGCTTTCCTGCACTGCCTTTCTCTTTTCACAACCCTGCACCTTGGTTTCCTGGCCAGAAGTAAGAGTGAGTATGAGAAAGAGACAACTGTAGCTGGGTAAATGCCTCTGGCCTGCTTACAAGACAGGCACTGAGAGCAATGGCATTTGATATTCAGGGGTACACTGCCTCTGAACATGGAGGTGCTGTTTAACCATCATGGCTGATAGTGAGGACTGCCATAATAGAGCTGGCAGGGGGAGCAGTGAGTGGGTGGAACCAAGGTAAGATGTGATGGGAGTGACTTGTCAGGAAGGGCTGCATTGTTGGGTTTGCGACCCCTACTAACTGGGCAAAGAGGCACCTTTGATTCACGTGGTGATTCTCTTAATTTAGCAGGGGGAGAGTAACTGGCCCTATCCACCCCCAGCACAGTACCTCCAGTGACTGTTGCTGATGTCTGTCTTATGATTCTTTTGAGACTGTGAGCCCTTTGGGGACAGAGAGCCATCTTATTTATTATTTCTCTATGTACACTGCTTTGGAAACTTTTGTTGAAAAGCGGCATATAAATATGAAGACCGACAAAAGGAAGTACTTTTTCACACAGTCCATAATCAACTGGTGGAATTCTCTGCCACAAGATGTGGTGATAGCCAACAACCTGGATGGCTTTTAGTGGGGTTTGGATTACTTCTGGAGGAGAGGTCTATCAGTGGCTACTAGTCTGAAGGCTATAGGCCACCTCCAGCCTCAAAGGCAGATGCCTCTGAGTACCACTTACAGGAGAGTAACAGCAGGAGGGAGGGTATACCTTCAGCTCCTGCCTGTGGGCTTCCCAGTGGCACCTGGTGGGCCACTGTGTGAAAGAGGATGCTGGACTAGATGGGCCCGGGGCCTGATCCAGCAGGGCTCTTCTTATGTTCTTATGCCTGCAGCCTGAGCAGTCACAGATCTGGGTGCCTAGAGTGCTGGGCTTCAGGGGCAATCCCCTAATGTACTGCACTCCTTATGTGGCCGGGCATAAGACCACAGAAGATGGATCAAAGGTGGGTATACTCCTGCCTTTCCCTCGGTCATCCTTAGCCACCAGGGATTTTGGTCATGTGAACAACCTTCATAATGTGAGCTGGTAGATGTGCAGTTCTTAAAACAGTATACCTGATAGTAGAGACATTCGGCTTTTGGAAAAAAAATCTGTGATCATGAATGCCAGTCAGGTGTACCTTATTTATTCAAGTGGCTAGGTCCTATTGGCATGGTCAGCAATGCAAATAAAAATGCACTGTCAGGTCTCTTTACATTTCCTTTGGCAAGTACGTGTATCTTGTTAAGGTAACCTAGTAGAGAAGAATTGCTACAAGAGTTGCTACATTGACTGAACGGTAAAAAACAAATGGCATAACAAGGGTGATAGGAACATAGGACGCTGCCTTATACGGAGTCAGACCATTGGTCCATCTATCTCAGTATTTTCTGCCCAGACTGGCAGTGGCTTCTCCAAGGCTGCAAGCAGGAGTCTCTCTCAGCCCTTTCTTGGAGATGCCAGGGAGGGAACTTGGAACCTTCTGCATGCAAGCATGCAGGTGCTCTTCCCAGAGTGACCCCATCTCCTAAGGGGAATATCTTACAGTGCTCACTTGTGATATCCCATTCAGGGGCGTATCTAGGGTGGGACAGGCAGGGCACATGCCCCGGGCGCCACTTGAAGGGGGGCGCCATTTTTAAAAATTAAAAATAATAATAATAAATGGCCACCAAAACAAAATGGCCACCATGCATGCTCTAATGGCCTCTGTGAGGCCCTAGGCCATGCCAGGCCTCACAGAGGCCATTGGAGCATGCACAGTGGCCATTTTGTTTTCAGCGGCCATTTTAAAAAATTGTTTTTAAAAATGGCCACTGCACATGCTCAAATGGTCCCTGCGAGGCTCTAGAGGCCAGCAGTGGGAGGGAGAACTTTTGCAGACACCCCCCCAGCCTTTAGGAAGCCCCCTGAAGGGGCAACAGATAAAAAAATTTAAATTAATATAATATAAGTCACTGTACACATACTTAGTTTGGCACTATGTACAGAGAATCAGGGCTTGTGAATACTGAGCTGAAGCTTATGAGCTATGATTGAATTCATTTGCTCTACTTTGCTTCTTGTGATAAGTGAGTTAAATGTGATGTCTTAATAATATGACTATTAACGGTGAGTTTGTCTTTGAATCAGTGTGAAATCCTTAGTATTAAGACCCACTGGGAGTTTCTTGCTCTCTTTCTCTCATTTTAACTGTCTTTCTGAAATACTAGAATATATTCCAAGCAGTGACACAGTTTACTCTGCATATCCTTCAATTATTTTCAGAGTATCTGGGAAAAGTCAAATTCTCCATTTATTTTTAAAACTTATGTAATAGTGATGCTGCAATGCATAGTAGAGCATTAGACAGGCACTTCTGTTTAGTTTTCCAAGTACACCTCCACATAGTATTTAGGTATTTCATGAGCCCCAGCATACTGAAATTTGTCATTTTCTGGCATTTTTTGGTCTAGCTATGTCCCCTGCTAAATATATTTTTAAATATTAAAAGATTAAGGAGCTTGACTTGTATTTTTCAGCTGATATTATGGTAAAGTTATCTGAAAGATGGGTGTCAGATGTTTGGACAGGGGGCGCCATTTCAGTGCTTGCCCTAGGCGCTATTTTCCCTAGATAAGCCTCTGATCCCATTCAAATGCAAACCAGGGTAGACCCTGTTTAGCAAAGGGGGCAATACATGCTTGCTACCACAAGACTAGCTCTCCTGTGTGGGAATAAGTTTTCATGCACAGATCACTCAAGCACATCCAAACCAGTGTGTCATAGGAGGGCAGAAGTAGCCCATACCCTGCACCTGGAGATGAAGATCAAGTACTGCTCCTTCACAGAATATGCTGACTGTCAAACCACTAGCAGCACTCGTATACAGTACAATTGGCAGGAGCTTTCTGGGTTTCTGGTGGAGATCTTTCCCAGCTCTGCTGCTTGGAATACTTTCAGCTGGGGCTGCCAGGAACTGAACCAGACACCTTCTCCTTTCAGCGCATGTGCTCTTCCTCTGAACTGTACCCCCTTCCCAATTCTGACAGGTTTGATCTCATTCAAAGAGTAGGGAATTGAATCTGGTCGTCATCTTTGCTTCTGAAAATCAGCACAGTCAGAATGAAGAATAATAATAACTTTTTAATTGTAAACCACCCAAAGATGCAGGTTTGGGGTGGTATAGAGTAGGGAATTGAATCTGGTCGTCATCTTTGCTTCTGAAAATCAGCACAGTCAGAATGAAGAATAATAATAACTTTTTAATTGTAAACCACCCAAAGATGCAGGTTTGGGGTGGTATAGAGTAGGGAATTGAATCTGGTCGTCATCTTTGCTTCTGAAAATCAGCACAGTCAGAATGAAGAATAATAATAACTTTTTAATTGTAAACCACCCAAAGATGCAGGTTTGGGGTGGTATAGAAATATGTTAAATAAAATAAAATAAAATAAAATAAAATAAAATAAAATAAAATAAAATAACTTTATTTGTTGGCTGCCCCATAACAAATTGTTCTCTGGGCAACTCACAAAGCAACAAACTTCTGTTTGGCATGAGAGAACTTCACATGCAGCAGCAGGTCATTTAATGAAACTGTCTTGGGGTGATTGGTGAACACCCCTAAATTTGCATTCAGGCTTGCGTGGGGAAATTAATTCAAAGAGGCCAGTTCCACATCAGATTAAATTTGTGCAAAGTTGTGGACCAAGGAAATGACTGGACTGAAGCAAGATTTAAGTTTCCAATTTTATTTTATTTTTTTAAAAAGCTTTTATTGGAGGGAGGGGTACAGTGGAAAGAAATGTGTGGTTAAAGCAATATTACCACTAAAAATATGTTCAACTACAAAGAGGTATTTTAGCTTAAAATCCTAATTGTATAAATTCCCAGGTGGGCAAGAGAAAGAGGCTTTTAGAGAGGGAGACGGCTGGATTTAAGAAAGAAGAGTAGGGATAAAAATGGGCCCAGCGAGGGGTAAACGTTCATATCACCTGATCTGGGCGAAGAGACCTCGGGGGCCCCTGGAATAACCGAAGGACCTCATTCCTCAGGGACAGCTCAGTCAGAGGCAGGGGCTTACAGAGCAGTTAATTTGTAAAGCAAGCTTTTACATACAACTGTTTGGTGTATGAACCATGGGAAATGGGGGGGAAGGCTCAGTGGCAAGGGGGCGGGGGGTTGTCAGCAACTGTTCTCACCCTGCAGGGTTTCTGCAGCTTGGTCAAAATAACAAACCTTCTCCATGACTCCATATTCAGAGGCAGTATGCCTCTGAATACCAGATGCTGGGAACAAACGGAGGGCTGTTGACTTCATGCCCTGCATGGGAGCTTCCTAGGAGCATCTGGCAGGCCACTGTTAGAAGTAGGATGTTGGGCAAGATCGTCTTTTGGTCAGATACAGCAGAGCCATGTCTCAATAAGAAACCTCTTTTTAAAAGCAAAAAGAATCAGAGTTTGTATGTAATTGCTTAGTACAAGTTCACCAGACAGCAGGGCTTCTCAAACTTGGATCCCCAGATATAATTAGACTGGAATGCCCATCTTCCCACAATATCATTGCGGCTGCAGATTATGGGAGTTGTAGTCCAACATCTGGAGACCCAAGTTTGAGAACACTTGCCAAATTGTTAAAGTTTCTGTAATTCAATTTTGCCTTTCTTAAGAAAATGGTAGGCTTTGGACCAGTTCTGATGGAATACCCCCCACCCACCCGCACTCCATAGGGTTGTGTTGAAATGAACGCCATGGGGAGATATGCAGAAAAACATGCTACTTTAGAACAGGAAGTCCACATGGGTTTTGCTGAAAAGATCCATAAGCTTTCCAGGCAGGAAAACATTATGCTGAACCCAGCCCTAAAAAGCTGCTGAGGGAAATACTTGGAATGCATCTAGCAATGAAATTTAGCTAGGACAGTGTCTCCCTTTTCTAAACCTTGCTCAGCCCAACTTGGCTACCAGCCTGTGTGTGCTAGTGGGAAGTAATTGACTGGGAGACTCCTTCAAAAGTACCAAGTGCAGCCAAAGAGAGATCTGTGTCCCTGGGAGGTTTGCTGCCCATCCAGTGAAATATGTGCCGGAAAAATAGTTTTCATTTAGATTCAGGAAGGGAGTTACTGGCTACAAACATTCCAGGGGAAGAAGGAAGGGTGTGGGGGGCTAAAAGACCTCATACAATCACTTCCAGTCCACCAATGCCATTTCATTCTCAGTGTCTCACTGAGACTTTTGCCTCTGTCATTATTTAATAGCTGTGGCAGAAACCTAGACATCATGTTCTGTGTCAATAAGTGTGTGGATTTTATGGCAGCTTGTGTGCGTGTGTGGGAGAAAGAGTGTGTGAGAGTAAAACAATGGCAAACATATGCTGTAGGTGTTGGGAAATTATTTCGGCTGCAGTCCAGCATACCATCAGGCTGCTTTGAATAGTATTTGCTTCAATATGCTTCAAAGCGGCTTAAATATTTACAGGATTGCAGCCTTTGTAATTAGGACTAGAACTAGCTTCAATTTGCCTGTGTATCTGGAGCACTAACAAGCTTAGCTCGACAGGTTTCAGATCCAGGTTTTCCAGCATCTAAATAAAAATGTCTGGTTTACAGTTTTTAAAAAAGAATACTGTAGGGAAACGGATAGGCTGCATTCACAGGTAACGTGAAACTGGAGGTTACCAGACCCGCAGTTAATTTTTCTAACTGTGAATCGCATCGTAGATGTTTGTCCAACCATGGTCTGACAAGCTCCACTTACAGGGCAGAGGAGCCCCTTCCTCTTCCTGGTCTGCCAAGGCCACATCCCAGCAAGCTCTGCAACGCTCATGTCACCAGACTACGGGCACATCACAAGAGCCATTGGCCACAATCTGGAAGGGGGTGTGCCGAGCTCAATCATGCCTTTCTGGAACGGTCCACCCACCCTTAGCAGGGAAAGGGCATTTAAATCCCTTTGTATGCCATGCCATGCAAGCCTTTCTTCTGAGAACAATTGCACCACTGCCCTTGTGAGAGCCCCCCAACAAAACTGTCTTGCACAAGTACAATTTCCGGGATGGGTGGGTGGAGGGATTTTGCTGTTCTGGGCAAAAACAAAGGTGGACATGTTCAAATGAGCAGACAGGCTGGCAGAGGGCACACTTGGACAGTTTCTTGGCGGCAGTCGCCAAGACAGGGAGACCTCTTGCCTTATATAGTGCAACCTGGCTGGGTGGCATCTGCCATCCTGACCCCATGGCCTGACAGATCACTTTTGCCACAAAACTGTAGCTGCATGCATTCAAACGTAATGGAGTTCCAACCTCTGCCCTGTTTACCCCCAGTTTTGCGTTAAATGCGAATAAGGCCATAGGGTTGCTCAAAAGGTTTTGGGGGGGAAATAATAAGTACATTTAGTGCTGGGCAAAAAAATAATATCAATGAAACATAGGAATATAATACACATTACATCTGAAGGCTGTATTCAAAGAATAAATAGTTTTTAATGAGGTGGTAGAATCAAGGAAAATTTTGCAGGACACAAAATAATGTGCATGTAGAATCATGCAAAAATATTAACAACCCTAATAATGCTGGGTTGAACAATAATTTAAAATATATACTATGCTACTAAAGGGACCTACTCCCAAATTTTCACATCAGTTCAGCCAATGACATAAAAGAAAACTGCCCTTTTTTCTTGTCTGCTCTCCAAGTCTTGACACGCAATAATCAGAGTTCTCAGTGGATCAAGAGTTCTCTATTATGATCTGGAAGGAGAAGAAGCCCATCTCATTAGTTCTTGATGAGTATGTGAACAATCCGTATCTTGTGTTATTTTTCTCTGCAGCCACATGGGCTAGAAACCTCCTGCTCCTGCTCCTGCTCCTGCTCCTGCTCCTGCTCCTCCTGCTCTTCCTCCGCTCTTCCTCCTGCTCCTCCTCCTCCCAAGTGAAACCTGACAATTGGGACCAGATGTTGCATTATTCAAGTACCAGATGGAAATCCCAGAATCCAGAATAATGTAGAACAAGCCTATGGAATCTGGACTAAGGAAGAGTCCTTTAAAAGAGCTGATGTCAAGAGTTTCAGGAGATTATAATTGGAGAAATAGATGTGTACAACTTGTAAAAGCAATTGTTTTGACTGCATAGGATCCTCTAGGTTTTGGTGCTGCGGTTCATTCAGAGGCCAGGAAACAGACGCTGCAAGCCTACTGTTAAACAGAAACAGATGGGTCTCTTTTGCCTGCAAACTGAACATGTGAGGAAGTTTAGGGGGAATTTTTGTTTTGTTTTCCTTTTCCTTTACTGGCTCCACTCCTATACCACAGTGCGTAATGTATGATTAACATCTCAGGAACAGCTTTGGAGTCAGAGGGAGAAGGCAAGACTTAAGCTGTACAAGGACAAGGCACTGCTAATGGATTGTGATGAACATTAGTGGGGGGGGCGCGGGGGGGGAGACCTGTGGATCAGTTTCCGTTCTCTTTTTCCCCCTCCCAGACTACACACATACAATTGCTTTGCAGTAGTGGGGGTGTTCTATAAAACAGCCATAATTTATCCCCTGCAGTTATCCCCTGCTAACTGGGCAAAGAGGCACCTTTTACCGTGGTGATTCTCTTTATTTAGCAGGGGGAGAGTAACTGGCCTTATCCACACCCAGCACAGTACCACCAGTGACTGTTGCTGATGTCTGTCTTATGATTCTTTTGAGATTGTGAGCCCTTTGGGGACAGGGAGCCATCTTATGTATTTATTATCACATCACCGTATGCACATCTACATGAAACCGCTGGGGGAGATGGTCAGAAAGTTTGGTCTGGGATGCTATCGGTATGCTGATGACACCCAGATCTATTTCTCTATACAAACTTCATCAAGAAATGGCATGACCCTCCTAAGTGCCTGCCTGGAAGTGATATTGGGCTGGATGAGGGATAACAGGCTGAAGTTGAATCCAAACAAGATGCAGGTACTGTCTGTAGGGGGTTGGGATCCGAGAGATGCTTTAGATCTGCTTGTTCTGGATGAGGTTACATTCCCCCTAAAAGATCAGGTTCGTAGTCTGGGAGTGCTCCTGGATCCCAAATTCTCCCTGGTTTCTCAGGTTGAGGCTGTGGCCAGGAGTGTTTTTTATCAGCTTTGGCTTATATGCTAGATGTGTCCATTCTTGGAGTCTAGTGACCTTAAAATGGTGGTACATATTATTTATTTATTTATTTTATTTTTATACCGCCCTTCCAAAATTGGCTCAGGCCGGTTTTCATATGCTGGTAACATATGTTACATATAAGGTTACATATTACAGAGGTTACATATGCTGGTTACCTCTAGGCTTGACTACTGTAATGCACTCTTCATGGGGCTGCCTTTGTACGTATATCAGAAACTACAATTGGTACAGAATGCGGCAGCCAGACTGGTCTCTGGGTTTACCTGAAGGGACCATATACCACCAATTCAAAAAGAACTGCACTGGCTGCCAATTGGTTTCCAAACGAAATACAAAGTACTAGTTATTACCTACAAGGCCCTTAACAGCTTAGGTCCAGAGTATTTGAGAGAGCGCCTTCTCTGTTGTGAACCCTGTCACCTATTAAGATCATCTGGAGAGGTCCGATTACGGGTGCGGCAGACTCATTTGATCATTTCTCTGCACACTCATTTGGTGGCAACTTGGGACCGGTCCTCTTCTGTGGCTGCCCCAGGGCTTTGGAATGTGCTCCGTGCTGAAATAAGAGAGTCTCCTTCTCTGGTTGCTTTTAGGAGGACCCTGAAGACATACCTGTTTTCCCAGGCCTTCAACTGAGATTCGATTTTTATATTTTAATGTGTTTTTCATGTGGTTTTTTTTGGTATCTTTTTATGAATTTTAATTGTGTTATATTTTATGTTCTAATTCTGTACACCACCTAGATATTTTTATACTAGGCAGTATATGAATTCAATAAATAAATAAATAAACGTGACCATGTTGTTCTTTGAACTCTTGTGCAAGTGCTAGCAGAAGAGTTCTCACATCATAGAGTCACAACACAGTGGGGGCTGTTGGGTTGATGTACTGTACAAGAAACATGGGGAGAACAGAACATGCAGATTGTAGTGTATAAACAGGGCCAACATCAGGTGTAGGCATCCTCAGGGAATTGCCAGGGACCCAGGGCAATCAGAAGGCCCATCCTGATTAGCTCCAGGTTACAGTCAAATTTTGTGCAGCAATACAGTTTTCTCAGCTGAAATAATTTCTGTTGTCATTGCTTTCTAACCTTCCCATTCATGAATGGGCTTTCTCTAATGGCCTCTGTGTCATTACAGGGGCCTCTAGAGGAAAGATCATTGTTGGAGAGGATACCTGGAGGAGATAACAACAACAGACTATCTCAGTAGAGATAGTCACTGTTGTCTTCTCCTTCTCCATCCATGAATGGGCGGGTGGTCCTCTAGAGGTCCCTGTGATGGCAGAAAAAGATGGCATAGCAACCCTGTGTCATTGGTGGATCAGAGGCTTTTGAGACAAAGCTCCATTTGCAGACAGGGAAGGTGCCTAGAGGAGAGGAGGAAGACATGGATAGATCGAGGAGAGAGGACTGAAAGGCTATGGTGGACTGCCAGCACACATTCTTTGAAAACTTCCCTATGAAAACTGCTGCAGGCTGTAAGAGTTGCAGGCACAATATTAACAGCTGAGGGAACTGCAATATGGGGATACTAAAATGAGGGGCTGGGCCCAGGGCAACCACGAAAGCATATCCTATTATTAAATCAGCCCTGAAGTGAAATTCCAATGGCCTTTGAGTTGCTGAGATGCTAAATATGGAAAACTTCATAAGCATATATTTGCCAATCCTATTAGTAAGGGTGGAAATACATTGTTGCAAGGTGTCTAAGCATTTTGTCATCCTTCACTGGCTATTCCAAAATGCAGGCTAAGCATTTAGCCTGGCATTTCTGATTAATACTTTAACAAGCCCAGTTAATAACCAAGTCAGCAGGAAAAAATTGTTTTAATTGCCATCTTTCTGGATAGATGACCTTCTTGGTATTAGTATGTGATGCAGATTTGTATTGTAAAGGATTTTTCTCCCTTTTTCAATATTAAAAGTTGTGATCTTTTATCCTCCAAGTGGTGATGATCCCAGATCAAAACTAGCAAGGTTAAACACTCCCTATAAAATAAAATCAGCTGTGCCAGAAAATGAATTACATAATATATCATCCATCAACCCAGCTTTTCAAAAATTGCAATTTTTTTTCTCTTTAGTCTGGATGAGTATTTTATGTGTAGCTTCTCTTTCCATGAAGGAAAAAATGACCTTGGTTATTAGAAAACGAGGATATATTGAGCTGGTTAGAATCAACACAGTTCCATTTCATTTAGTCTCCACTAAAACTGCAAGGAGTGGAAATAGAGATTGAATTTATTTTACTATATATTGCCTCATTTGAACTTTAGCAAGGCATTAGCCACTAAGGGAAGCCCTTCCCCCCACCTCTTCCATAATCTCTTCTAGATGGCATGTTAAGGAAATTGCCTTGACTTTATTGATTCTTGGCTATGAGGTACATCGTAACAGTCGGTGTGTTAAAGTGGAAAAAATTATGCTGCACTACACTTGCAGCGATGCAGCTCTTTGACCTCATGGCTATATCTCCCTTTACAGGAAAATGACATTTTGAAATTACAAATTAGTATATTTTATCTAGGCATCAGACCATCTTCTCTTTCTGACCCCATTTTTAAAAAGTTATATCAGATCAATCTGAGCTATTTCTGAAATACAGAAGGCAGCTTGTGCTGAACAAAAGAGTCTTCAGGCCAAAGCTGGTTCTGGTTGCCACATTAAGCCAAGCCATTATATTTACAGTGATCTCTTCCCCGCAAATACATTTCCTAGATAACAGTATTAAATGGGCAATATAGCACATTTCCATTACAGTTATACATAGAACATGTGGTGGCCAGAACATTCTCAGACTAAATCGATTTGCAAATTCATTCTATGTAGGATGAGGACAGGTTACCATTTAACAAACACTTATGCTGTGACGTGAGCCCAGATCACTGCTGATATCACAGTTTGCATGGCAACACTACCTAGAATAGGGATGTGCACAAACAACTAGGGCAGCTACAGGCGGGGTGGGGGTCGGTTCCTTTAAAAATCAGGTAAGCAGGACCTTACCTGCTCCTCTGCCACCCCACCACTTTTCCGAGTGCGGCACTCACTGTTCAAAATACCATGCACAGCTGCAGCACTGCTCCCAGCAGCCTGCGCATGCCGATGCCATGCACAGGCTGCTGGGATCAGGGCTGCAGCTGTGCACATCCTTTGAACAGCGAGTGCCACACCCGGAAAAGCAATAGGGCAGTGGAGAAGCAGGTAAGGTCCTGCTGTCTGATTTTTAAAGGAACCGACCCCTGTCCCACCAAATCCATTCAAATGTTGGTACCCACACCAGTTTGGCACTTCCCTAAGGAGGTGCTGAACCAGTTCAGGCACATCCCTAACCCAGAAGAAGTTAAATGGTGGATCAGCACCAATGTCCTCTGATCACCAATGACCTCTGACCACCTTGAATGGTAGATCAGCACCGCGCCACGGTGACACACAAGGGAAAAAATGAGGTTAACGGAGCTCTCGCTTTGTTAACCCCATTAAAGGGGAGGAGGAATTAGACGGGCTAGCTGCCTTGGGAGCACCAGGCTCGCCTGAGAGCCCAGTGGTTCCCACAATCCTTGGAAAGCGGGCTAAGCTCCCTTAGCCCGCTTTCCAGGGATCGTGGCAATAGCCTCATTGAGTCAGGCCATTGGTCCATCTAGCTCAGTATTATTTACACATGGAGATGCCAAGGAGTGAACCTGGGACCTTCTGCATGCAAGCAGATGCTCTACCACTCAACTACAGCTCCATCCCCTAAAGGAAATACCTTAAAGCCGATAGTGCTCATATGTATTCACCCATCTAAATGCAAACCAGGACAGACCCTACTCAGCAAAGGGGGCAATTAATGCTTACAACTGCAGTATCGGCTCTCCTCCCATTTTTAAAAAGAAAATGCAAATAATAAACTGCTAAATTTCCGGTTTGGGCAGGGATGGCCCCGCTCCCATCTTCTCAAATTCTAGATGACTCTGAGGGATTAAAAAAAGCAGCCTTTGAGAATCGGGTCCAGTCTGAGCTGTATTTTCATGCAGTATTAGATCATGTTAATATTAGATATAATCCAGTGCAAATCCTCTTAGTGTCCCTGGCACTGTAATCGTTGCTATAATTGCTCATTGCAAAAAACACTTTTTGTAGCTTTTCCTCCTCTCAGACTGTCAGTCCCAATTAGGCCAAGCTAAACATTCAGAAGCCACATTGGTTTTACAGAGATGACTTGGCTTTTGTTTGCCACCTCCCAGACAGAGGTGAGATGATTAACTAGTCTTGCCAACCCTCCCGGACAGTCCGGGAGTTTCCTGAAATTGGCACTGATCTCCCGGAATTGCTTGGCAGCAATCTGGGAGCCAGAAGAGGCAACGACTGCTGCTCTGCTCACTACCACAGCTGGCTGTAGTGGTCTCTGTCCACTTGCATAGGGCACCACTACCTGCCATGCTTCAGCTTAAGGAGAAAAGGTGCATCTGTCTACCTGCACACCAGTGCACCTGCCTCCACTGGTGCCTACTGCTTGGATCAGCCTGCTATTTCGTGCTGATTGCTCACTCACTGGCCCTGTTCAGATGTAGCATGAAACCTCAGGTAGACGAAGCTGTGGTTAATCTGTGAAGCCGAGAATCATGCCACGGGTGATTGACTAACTGTGGTTTGTCAACCTCTGGCTTAAGAACATACGAACAGCCCTGCTGGATCAGGCCCAAGACCCATCCAGTCCAGCATCCTGTTTGATACAGTGGCCCACTAGATGCCCCTGAGAAGCCCACAGGCAAGAGGGGAGGGCATGCTCCCCTGCAACTGGTATTTATAGGCATCTTGCCTCTGAGGCTGGAAGTGGCCCACAGCCACCAACTAGTAGCCATTGATAGACCTGTCCTCTATGAATTTGTCTAAGCCCCTTTTAAAGCCATCCAAGCTAATGGACATCACCACATCCAGTGGCAGAGAATTCCATCAATTAATTACACACTGTGTGAATAGCTACTTCCTTTTGTTGGTCCTTAATTTCCCAGTCTTCAGTTTCATGGGGTAACCCCTGGTTATAGTGTTGTGAGAGAAGGAGAAAAATCTCTCTCTGTCCATTCTCTCTACACCATGCATAATTTTATACACCTCAATCATGTCTCCCTGTAGTTGCCGCTTTTCCAAACTAAAAAGCCCCAGATGCTGTAGCCTTGCCTCATAAGGAAGCTGCTCCAGACCCATGAACATCTTGGTTGCCCTCTTCTGCATCTTTTGCAATTCTACAATTTCCTTTTTAAGATACGATGACAAGAACTGCACGCGGTACTCCTAATGTTTCCACACCATAGATTTGTATGGCATTAGAATATTAGCATTTTTATTTTCAGTCCCCTTCCTAATGATCCCTAGCATGGAATTTCCCTTTTTCACAGCTGCCGTGCACTGAGTCGACACTTTCAACAAGCTGTCCACCACAACCCCAAGATCCCTCTCCTGGTCAGTCACTGACAACTCAGACTCTATCAATGTATATGTGAAGTTGGGGTTTTTTGCTCCAATATGCATCACTTTACACTTGCTTACACTGAACTGCATTTGCCATGTTGTCGCCCACTCACCCAGTTTGGAGAGATCCTTTTGGAGCTCCTCAAAATCCGTTTTGGATTTCACTACCCTAAATAGTTTAGTGTCATCTGCAAATTTGGCCACTTTACTGGTTATCCCAACGTCAAGATCATTTATGAACAAGCTAAAGAGTGCTTTTCCCAGAACAGATTACTGAGGAAACCCACTTCTATCTTCCCTCCATTTAGAGAACTGTCAATTTATTCCTACCCTCTGTTTCCTGTCCTTCAACCAGTTACCAATCCACACATGAACTTGTCCCTTATCCCATGACTGCTAAGTCTACTCAAGAGTTTTTGGTGGTGAACTGTTTCAAAAGCTTTTCTGAAAGTCTTGGACTTTTTTTTGAAAGTCCAAGTACTTGTTTTGTTGTAAACCACCCAGAGACTTGCATTCTGGGTGGTATACAAATATGTTAAATAAAGATAGATAGATAGAGAGAGAGAGAGAGAGAGAGAGAGAGAGAGAGATACTATGTCAACCATATCAGCTTTATTCAAATGCCTATTGACACTCTCAAAGAGTTCCAAAAAATGTTAGTGAGGCAAGACTTACCCTTGCAGAAGCCATGCTGGCCCTTGCAGAACCTATGCTCTCCTTCAGCAAGGCCTGTTGTCATGGCTCTGCCATCATTCTGGGGCATCTGGCAGGTTCTGGGGGCAGCAGTAACCTCAGCACCCCTTGCTTGGGGGCTGCAGCTCCACCCCCAAGCGAGTCCTCCAACTTCCCGGCAAGGGTGCCTCACCCCATCTGGCTTCCCTGGGTGGCCGGCAATGTGTCAGCCAGAAATGCCGCAATCTCGCAAGGCCTGGGAACGGCCTTGCTAGATCCCATGCCAAAGACTAGCAAGATTGAGCATTCTCACGAGACCTCGAAAGTCCGCAAGAATTCCAACGAGACTTCGGGCCTATGTAAACAGCCACCAACCGATGTTGAGTGGCCAGACTGGGAAGAGCTGCCCAGCGAATGGGAGCTCTAGAATCCAGGACTGAGGGGCAAGACAGGAAGCCACGGAGGGTGCCCTGTGAAGTTAACAGGCACCCTAACAACCACGTATGGGAGTAGACCTGATCTCTGAGACTAACTCTGCAAAGGCCCGGGGTAAAAAGTGGTCACAACACCTGTTCTCTGTTTATCAATTTTGTCTTCATATGCTTTCCATCAATTTACCCAGCACAGAAGTAAAGCTAATCATCCTTTAATTTCCCATATCCCCCCTGGATCCCTTTTTGAAAATCGTAGTTACATTAGCTATTTTCCAGTCCTCTGGTACAGAGCCTGATTGTCAGGACAAGATACATATTTTTGCTAAAACTAAAACTAGTTTTAGTAAACTAGTTTTAGTTTTTCAAGACCATTTAGAACATCCTCTTTCATCACCTCAAACTGGCCCAGTTCTTTAGCCTCCAAGCCTGATAAGCTCAGTTCTGAAGCAGGTATATGGTCAGTATCCTCCACCATGAAGACAGATGCAAATAACTCATTCAGCTCCTCTTCAATCTCCTTATCCTTCTTTATAATCCCTTTCACGCCCTCATCATTTAAGGGTCCAACAACCTCCCTGGCAGCTTTTCAGCTTTGAATATATTTAGAGATGTTTTTGTTATTCCCCTCTAAACTTCTAGCTATATGCTCCTCAAAGTCTCTTGTTGCATCCCTAATTGTCTCCTGGCATTTCTTTTGCCAGAGTTTATGTTCCTTTCTGTTCTCTTCATTTGGGCAGCACTTCCATTTTCTGAAGGAAGTCTTCCCTTTTATTGTTTCCCTGATTCTACTTGTTAGCCATGCTGGTATCCTCCTGAACTTGGTGGTACCTTTCCTTCTTCTTGGTATACATTCCAACTGAGCTTCTATTATTGTGGTTTTGAATAAGTTCCTTCTTATTCCTTGAATAAGCTCTTTCTGGAGTGATTTGACCCTCCCAATTTTCCCTTTCAGCTTCCTTTTAACCAGTCCCCTCATTTTTGAGAATTTCCTCTTCTGAAGTCAAACACATCTGTGTTGGACTTCCTTGGCAATGCTCCACTCACATATAAGCTGAATTGGATCACACTATGGTCACTGCACCCTAATGGTTCTGCAACTCTGACATCTTGCACCAGGTCCTGGACACCACTCAGAAATAAGTCCAAGGTCACCTTCTCTCTGGTTGGTTCCACAACCATCTGTTCTAAGGCACAGTCATTTAGCATGTCTAGAAATCTGGCCTCTCTGTCAATACCCACACGTGAATTTGCCCAGTCTATGTGAGGGTAATTGAAGTCACTCATTATTACAGCTCTCTCTCTCTCTCTCTCTCTCTCTCTCTCTCTCTCTCTCTCTCTCTCTCTCTCTGACACCTCTCTGATTTGCTTCTATCACTCCAGGTCACTCTCAGTGTTTTGATCCAGAGGTCAAAAGCATGTCCATAGTAACACATTTCCTTTCAGTCCTTGTACTGTCACCCATAATTATTCTCTGCAGCATTCCGGTCCTCCTACGTTTTCTAGCTTGTTGGATTCTATCCCTTCTTTAATATGCCTTGCAATTCCTCACCCAATCATCCCCTCCCTATCCTTTCTGTAGAGTTTGTACCCAGGAATAACAGTGTCCCACTGGTTCTGACCAATGCGGCCACCCTAGAACTGATGCATTTATGGGCTGCTCTGAGCCAGCCTCTCTGTGGCGGCAGGAGGAGCTTGCACACAAAACCTAGGTTATAGTGGGCAGCAGAATTCAGACGACCCAATGGTACCTTTTAACCTCAGGTGTCAGCAGCAAAATTCACTACAAACCAAGGGTTCAAATTCAGGTTTGGAAACAAAAGCAGAGTTGCACTTGGGTGATGAAACCACAACTTCATGCTTTAGGACAATCACAAACATCTGGCATGTTTACCTCTGGTTTGACATTGTGTCCAATTGGGGCGACTATCTTGTGCTGTACATGTGCAGTGCTTACTGTGCTGTCAGCCTGTCTCTTTCTCATCAGCTGCCGTGCCGAGATGCAACTGGGGCTGGTGGGCCAGGCAGCACCCAGGACAGGCACCCAGGACATGTGAGACGTCCCGCTATGAAACACTCATTCTCATGATGAAGCTGGGAGCAGTGGGAGAGAGTCTTAATACACAAAGACTGAATCTGAGAGTGAGTGATACTGATGATGAGGAAACTGTGCTGCAGCCTGCGAGTGAGCTGCGCGAGGCAAGACCAATGTACTGCTTCAGCAATAATAAATTTCATTTCCATGACTTTGTTAAAAACAAAAAGCAACAACTCTGTGATGATGGGAATGGGGACTTCTGCCTACAACAATCACACATGCAACTTCCAATTTCTTCCCTTGCTGTCAGTTGCATAATCCTTAAAACTAGAGCAACAGAGGGAGGAAGAGTGAGCCAGGTTTGCGAAGGGCTTTTCACTGTAACATTTTTCCCCCTTTTATGTAGCATTTATTGTATAGTATTACTGTTTTATAACCTGTGCTGGTCTATGACCATAATAAAGATTGATTGATTGATTGTATAAAATGAAAACAATGCAAAAGTCTTATTAGATCTAACACCAGATTCAGAGAAATGTTGTCCTTGCATGAGTGGGCAGCCAAATTAACAGCAGCTATGAAGTCATTTGCATTGTAGCTTGGTTGGCACTCACATTTGTTATTACCTATCTATCCTGCCCTTCAACCAAGGCACTCAGGGTGGTGTACAAGGATCTTTCCCCCTCCCCGTGTTATGATTGCAACTGAGGTCTATGAATCTGCAGCCTTGTGTCCATTTTTCTGGCCACAAAAAGCAGTTCATCAAGTGGGGGAAACCTGGGTGCTGGAATCTATTAATCAAAGACCGCTTTGCACTCTCTTTTGATTACAAATATCTATAAACACATACCCACCACCACCATTACACACACATACATGTTGCGGTGGCAGAGCAGGGAGATGTCTGAAAACCAAAATAACAACTGTAGCCACTTGGAATCGGAAACCCTATGAGTAACTTGTTTTGTACCGGTATATAAATATTCATTGTATCCATAGACTGTGTTCCTAAAATGGGTCAAATAGAAAGAGGACCCTCCTTGAGATTAACCAATGCATGTTTACTCAGATCCAATGCATGTTTACTCAGAAGCAGGCCCCATTGAGTTCCATGGAACCTATTCACAAATACAAAGAACTGCAGCCTAAATGACATTCTGCCTCTACATGGGTCGATTTGTCAGGAATGCTTGCATAACACCACAGCATAGGCAAATTGGTACACTCCATATTACACTTGCTGATTGTGATGCCCAGTGCTTCACCTCAGGCTCCCTGTGCATTTCCTGGTCTCACTCCAAGATACTAATTGTCCTGAAATTCACCCCAGTTTTGAAATTGTTAATAGACCCCTGCTAACTTGGCAAAGAGGCTCCTTTTAATATGGTGATTCTCTTTATTTAGCAGGGGGAGAGCAATTGGCCCTATCCACCCCCAGCACTGTACCTCCAGTGACTGTTACTGGTGTCTATCTGATGTTTTTAGATTGTGAGCCCTTTGGGGGACAGGGATCCATCTTATTTATGTATTATTTCTCTATGTAAACCACCCGGAACCATTTTTGGAAACGCGGTATAGAAACTGAATTAGGAAGAAGAAGAAGAAGAAGAAGAAGAAGAAGAAGAAGAAGAAGAAGAAGAAAATAAAATGTTGGCATTTTTCGTATATTTTTTTCGGTTAAGCGACGTTTCTTCTAGTAACTTTGCTGTCTTCAGCCCTGGTTGCTCAACTGAAGATCCTGAGTCCTGTTGCCCACTTGTCACCAGATGTCCAGGGACTCCAGCACCTGGCGCGGTCCTTGTTGACCCGGGCAACGACCGATCCGGTATAGATTTATTAAAGTTACGTCTCACCATATTGTTGATGGGAGAGGCACTCTTTGTCTGGCTGCTCTGGTGAGACCTGTCCAGTATGGTTGGACCTCTGGCATAGCTCTCACCTTCCTCAGAGCACACAAGCCTCACAACCACGCCAAGGTAGTGCCTCACTGGGGGAGAAGGAGGAGGAGGAGGAGGAGGAGGAGGAGGAGGAGGAGGAGGAGGAGGAGGAGGAGGATTGCCGATCCTCCCATTGGTTTGGAGTCTCCAGGTACCCACATTAATCTCCAGGTGACCACTGAAAGCCATTTTAATAGGCTGATAATGTGGAAACACAGCCACCTAATGGCACAGCAGAGAAGTAACTTACCCAGGGAGCAAGAGGTTGCTGGTTTCTCTCCACTAGTATGTTTCCCAGACTGTGGGAAACACCTATATCAGGCAGCAGTGATATAGGAAGATGCTGAAAGGCATCATCTCATACTGCGTGGGAGATGGCAATGGTAAACCCCTCCAGTATTCTACCAAAGAAAACCACAGGGATCTGTGGTCACCAGGAGCTGGCACTGACTTGATGTCGCAATTTTACCTTTAATGTGGAAACACAAACACACTATATACACACAAGGTCCTTGTGCGATTTTCGCAGCACCACCTCTGGCCAGATCTTGCGTTCTGAAAATACCACACCCCTTTTCACTGCCACTTTTGTGGTGACGGAGATAAAGGATAGGACTGTGCATATCATAAATAGGGGAATTCTGATGTCAGAATTCCCAGCCTCTACCACCAGGAGGCATCAGAGCATGGGGAAAGTGCCCCAGGGAGCATGCTGGTGGTGGGGGCACTTTAACTGCACATCTAGTACTTGTGCGGGGGCAGCTGGGCAGCACAGAAATGTTTGGTAGGAAGTGATGCTAGGAAGCCTGGGAAGCTCGCGCAGCTCCTGGGAGGACACATGGGCTTCTGGGTATTGTAGTCCCCTGCAAACCTACAATAAGAGCCTTTACAAAAACTCAGAGATGGTTCACACATATGCATATCACACTTGATGAATCATAGTTGGCTGTGGGAACAAATTCCACTGGAAAGGATTGCTTTCAAGGAACTATGGAAGTTCCTCTGTGGTACTTGATCTCGGACAGCTCATTCAAAATGCAAGTCACTGCTGGATGCTAAAGTCATCTAGTGATCAGCATGCATATATGAACCATAACTCAGAGATCATGTAAGCAAATTTCCCATGACATACCGGAGCTCATATAAGGGCCTTACACCTGAGGCTGATTGGCATAGGTCATTTCAAGGGAATTCTGGCTATCTTTGCATTTCCATTGTGGATAAGCATCTAGTTCATGAATAAGAGGACACAGTCAATTGCCTTGGGAACAGTTCTGTATAACAGGAGGCCACCAGGTTGCCTTTCTGTTCCTTTGACAGCCATTCATCTTCTCATGCACTTCATCCCTCTTGGCTTCCACAAAGGCCTTGCTGCCCCAGTCTGGAATGTTATCAAGGTATGCATTGACACCTCATTTGAAACTGAAATTTGCAGAAAGGTTACAAAAGGTCACTGTGAGAAACAGAACTGAAGACTCTAAAACTGCAGCCAGCAAGCTTAGCAGCCCAATTCTGCTGTTACTCCCGTGCCAGGCTGGTAACAAACACCTTTTAAACTAAATGAATTAGAAATCATTCTCAAATACATGTTAACATCATCCATACATTATCGACTGTCATAACTCTAGGAACTGCAAAAAGACTTGGAGGAAATAACTAGGTCTTGTTTTGTAAAATAAGCTGCAGACTCTAGAAAAGGCAGTTTTTTAGGACAGCACTAAAGTTGTGATGTATGTGCTTATTTTGGCTGCAACCCAAGCACCCTTACTAGGAAATCATTTCAAGTGACTACAGTGGGACTTGAATAAGTATGTTTAGGATCCAGCTATTATTCTGACCGAGATGCAAACAGAATTCTTTTTTACACTCGTAACGTTTTTCAGTAAAATTGTGTTTCACACAAATATTTTTCAAACGAAACATCCCAAAACACAAGGCAAAATGGCTCAAAACGTTAATTTCTCCACCATCCTTTTTGTTACTGTTCAAGATAGAAATCAGCCATGGATATATATGTATATTCTAACTTTGGAAAAGTTGATCATTTATAAAAACTATAGCTAACCTCAGGGAAAGTTGGTGGGGGTGGGGGAGATAAAGTACTGTGATAAAAGGGAATGACTTTTTCTTCAGATGCACAGTACAATGTCAAATCAGATTCATTTATGGTGTTTAAACTTTTGCAAATGAGAAGAAAGCGTCTCTAAAACTATTTCTGTTTTCAAGGTCAATATGCAAAGAGCCAGCCCTCATTCTTTGGAGATAGTGTCCAATCACATCCAGCAACTCCCTTGTCAACCAGCTGTTATCTACATAGCCCACTTCTGCTATTTGATGTGCTACTGGTTCCTTGTCACTAGAGAGTGAGATATTTTCATCCTTCCTTTTGCAGACACCCTTAACATTCCACATTCTCCAATGCAGAAATCCCCATATCCTTGTAGCAGCAATTAGGCAGGAAAAGAAGCATACAAAAGGAATTCTAAATTATCACCATAGTGATGTTTAGCTATAATGGTTTCCACACATGTCTTTGTGTGATATTGTTGACCAAAAACAGCAATTTGTGACTCTAGCAAGTGAGAGATGCAGTGCATGTTCTCAAACCAAGAAGTCTTTGCTCATGAAATTTGGGCGTGTGTTTTGTTAACACAACTGCAGACTGCTTAAGGTGCAATTAGATGTTGTTCTCAATTCTCTTGTACCCAGAGTTATTACATCTCTTTTTGTGGTAGACACTTTGCTTTCATTCCATCCGCACTATGCAATTACTGCTGAAGTAATTATTTTTCACTACTCATTAGTGGTAACTAAATTGGTGTCTGCCCACATCCAGCTAGGATAGGAGACCATAAGGGTGTGAACCAAGTGAAGCTCCAATTGGGTGAGATTGAGGTAATAATAGTCTGACAACCATGTATGGGGGATTCCTCTCAACAATGGAGCTAAGCCTCCTTAAGCCAGCGTGGTATAGTGGTTAGAGTGCTGGACTAGGACCAGGGAGACTCAAGTTCAAATCCCCATTCAGCCATGATACTTGCTGGGTGACTCTGGGCCAGTCACTTCTCTCTCAGCCTAACCTACTTTGCAGGGTTGTTGTGAGGAGAAACTTAAGTATGTAGTACACCACTCTGGGCTCCTTGGAGGAAGAGAGGGATATAAATGTAAAAATAAATAAATAATAAATTAAGCCACTTGACTGGATCTTCCACTTATGGTGGAGACATGAGTACTTCAGGCCAACTCCACCTGGCAAGAAGACTCTTCTTTCTTCCAGATTCAAGCCTTGTGATCATAATTCATATCTATGTAGCTTCAAGGTTACACTACCATAATACAGTATACTTTGGGTTGCGCTTGATGGCTGTTCAGAAGCTTGTTCCTTCTATTTTCTTAACAGAACACTATGGTTATTAAAATCTATGTCCAGTAACATCCTTCACACTGAATAGCTTTCAACCTTTTTAGGTCATGCTTGTTTTAAAATAAGTTAACTGCCACTCCAAATGCTCTTTACGAGTTGTTCCTTTCAAAGGAATGTTTCTTGCTTATATTTTTTGGACTCTCCAGATAATATCTATCTGCACACCTCACTCCACTCCAGTGTCTCACACTGGTAACCACAGAGACACCCTGCACTGCTGGG
The DNA here is from genome assembly GCF_027244095.1 of Hemicordylus capensis. Lineage (NCBI taxonomy): Eukaryota > Metazoa > Chordata > Lepidosauria > Squamata > Cordylidae > Hemicordylus > Hemicordylus capensis. Next base: position 98,311,885 of record NC_069662.1, on the reverse strand, counting down.
CCATATAGACTAACAATGAAGAATGGTTTGAACTGGCTCAACCTTTCTGCTCCAGCAAAATATATAGCTCAGATATGAAATGCCCATTTCTTCAAGGCCTTTTGAACAACAAACAAAAAGGATAACATGGAGGCTGCGATTTTTGACAGCATCTTTTTTTAGCTGCTGTCATAAAGCATGTTATGAATTGCTATACTTTAAAAAGAACTGAATGAGAGTTGCAACAACAAAAACTCCAAGTATATTAAAAAGCCTAAGGGTTAAAGAATACATTGATTCTAAAAAATAATAAGCAGTTCTCTAGTATTATAACTTACCTTAGCACTGTTTAATTTAAAGAAGCTATAAAGAGGACAATCTTGAACAATCTTGAAATAAAAAAGTAAAAGGGATGTGTTGCAGATGGCTTGTCAGAAATATAAAGATATAAAGCTGCCTTATCTCAGTCAAGCCATTGGTACATCTAGTACAGTACAGTACTGTCTCCTCTGACTGGCCTTGACTCTTCAAGTTCTCACGCAGAAGTCTTTCTTAGCCATGCTACTGACTGTAATTGTACTGATGTTGCCAACTGACCAGAAAAAATGCCCTAGTTTGCTCTTGTGCTGTTAAAGTACAGCTTGATCTACAGAAATAAACAGGTGAAACCTTTCACAGCATGGCGATAAATGTTACCATCCACCTTTCCTTCCTTCAGCTTGCTTCTGCAATTAGCCTAGAGGTAGAGCATGTGCTTTGAATGCATAAAATCCCACTTTAAATCCCTCTTAAGAGGATCTCTGATAACATTGAGGGTTGCCACTTTTTAAATTGGCCGCTGTGGCTGTGCATTAATTGTACTCACGAATGTCTTCATATCTAGCTGCTATTAGATGCACAGCTACAAAGGTCAATTTAAAAGCTGGCAACCCTCTATGCTACACTGGATTTATTTATTTATTTATTTATTTATTTATTTATTTATTTATAAGCAGGAATTGAATGGGCATCTCTGCTCCAAGCACATACTCCACTCTAAGCTAATTGCAGAAGCAAACTGGAGGAGGAAGAGGAGAAGGAGGGTAGAAGCATGTAGCTGAGCACTGTGAAAAATGTAGCTGAGCACTGTGATGTTGGGCTGGAGTACACATGCCTTTTCCAGAAGCATTTTGATAACTGAACCTGCAATTCTATGTGCACACCTAGAAGGAAGTAAACTCCATTAAACTCAGTGGGACTTAGGAACATAGGAAACTGCCATATACTTAGTCAGACCATAGGTCCATCTTGCTCAGTATTGTCTGCATAGACTGGCAGCGGCTTTTCCAAGGCTGCAGACAGGAATCTCTCTCAGCCCTATCTTGGAGATGCCAGGTAAGGAACAGAGCAGCTCCATCCCCTGAGGGGAATACCTTACAGTGCTCACACATCAAGTCTCCCATTCATATGCAACCAGGGCAGACCCTGCTTAGCTAAAAGGACAAGTCATGCTTGTTACCACAAGACCAGCTCTCTTCCTTGACTTGCTTCCATATAATGAGGGAACAGTTAAACAATATCTGGGAAATGGTCTTGGGGGAGGGGAGAATAATGGAAAGGTCTTTTTAAAAATGTGAGTGGAAAACAATGTAAAAATCCTGTGAAGTAAACCCGCCAGTACCCCATCCAGCACACAAATTGTTCTCAAAGAATCTGACATTAGCCAAAGCATCCCACAGGGCATAAGTTCTGTTAGTATATTTAAAACAAAAATGCCAACAGTCCATCCTCTCCTACTTTGTAGAGAATACAGCAAGAAAGGGATAACAACTGGAATAATGAGGTACATTACTCAAAGTTATCCTACTGAAATTAAAATAACACGTTAAGGAATGCCTAACTTCCTTTTAATTTCAATGGACTACTTTGACTAAGCCATTATCCTATCAGCCATTAACCACTAAGTGGAGGTTGAGACTAAAAGGGAAGAAATCTACTCCATCTATGCTCAGAGGCTATGTTACTTGTGTACAAGTTTTAAAATATACTACTTTCTAGACGGAAAGAAAAGAGACAGACACCAATGTCAGCCTAACCAACTTCAGAGGGTTGTTGTGAGGAGAAACTTAAGTATGTAGTACACTGCTCTGGGCTCCTTGGAGGAAGAGCGGGATATAAAATGTTAAATAAATAAATAAATAAATAAGTATCATTAAAACATGCCACAACTTTATTAAAAGAGGGGAAAGAGCCAAGGCCAGAAGAGTTCATATCAGCTCCTCAGAGCTCTACTGCAGCCAGAGAACAGACCCTGGAAAGAGGTGTGTGTGTGTGTGTGTGTGTGTGTGTGTGTGTGTGTGTAGGAGGGCTGCTGCTCAAGGTCTGTGTATCCTGAGTGAAGGAAGGAGAAAACGACGATATAAGGGCTCCTATAGGTTTCCATCCCTTAAAAGAGTTTGGGTTCAAAGAACTGGGGGGCTTTTGTTTTCTAGGGGGCTCATAAAGCAAAGTATGAGTCACTATATATGGTTAAAAGGCACAATTCAGAGAGTTAAGGCTCACTATTTCAGTCAGATTGGCTTAAAGCCTACCACTATTTTGCAGGCCGAATTCAGACAATGCGAACCTGGAGTTAAGTGGGCCAGAGGCTGGAACTCCATTGCATCCAAATTCATGCAACACCTTTTGAGCCCAAAGTGACCTCTAGTTTGCCTCAGCAAACTCCAGTTTGAACCTTCAGTTTGCAGTAAGATTTGCTGCTGTGACATTAGGTTTGGCAAAGGAAGTGTTACGTCTGAACCTGGACACCATCATAACCGTGTTTCCAAGCTGTTTTTGAAACTGCAGTCATAGAGGTGGCAGCACAGACCAGCTGGGATCACGCCCACTCCATGCCTGTGGTGCTTCTCTCTGGCCACCTCTCTGAGCACTTCCTGGCACCGATCCATCAATGTAGTTGCCTAGCAACAGGGACACTGCCACATCCCATCCCAAGCTTGTCAGCCTGTCAAGCGGCAAAGTAATAAAGCAGCATCCCCTCATCCCACTCTGTCTCTTGCTCCCTGCTTCTGACAAGCAGGAGGGAAAGGGGACAGGATGACAGGAAGGGCACTAAGTGCTTTGCTTCCCAGGAATAAAGTGACAATGATGTATGTTCATAAGCACAAACACTGCAGGTGGCAACATAAGCAGGGCACCCCCCCCCACACACACACAGCACTGGGACTGAAATATATGGTGGTGGGGTACCCGGGGTCAGGTTTAAAAGGCAGTCCCAGCCAGGGATTCTTGAGCAGCCAATTTCTTTCTTTAAAAAAAAAAGGTTGGGGAAGGGGGGCCCAGCCCCTTCCCCTTGGTCTTGGGGGTACCAGTGTGGTCCCTGGGCTTACACACTGCTGGGCAGCAGAAACAGCATTGCCAACACTGAGAAGGAACATTCTATATATGTGATCATGCTGGCTGCTGATCCTGAGCAGACTACTCACTCATGAGAGAGTAAGGCCATGGGGACATCCCCTCACAACTCATGAAAGGAACCATCTGTGGAGACATGGTAGCTGTGCAGAACTGCTAATAATGTCTCAAGAATGTCAGGCCATTGGGGCTCTATATCAAGCCAGGACAGCCACGGGGACGGACACCCAGGCACCTGCTCTCCCTGTCTTGGTGACTGCCACCAGTTAGATGTCAAAGTGTGCCCCCTGCCAGCCCATCTGCCCATGTGGACATGTGTACCCTTGCTTGTGCCCTGGAACAGCAACCCCACTCTCCTGGAGTCTCTGGAAATTGGGACTCCCCTCTCCTGTGATTCCCCATGGCATATGGTGCAATGCCGGACTAACCCAGGAATTTTGAGTGAGAGTAAAGGTCCGTCCCCATATGCGGTGTTCCCCAAATCCACACATGAGGCCAGGCTATGACACATGGAGCATCAAAATCTCCTTTGTGTGCATTTAAGGCTTCCCAGGGGATGAGGGGGTTGCAGTGCAACAGTTCTATCTTTTACTATGGAGAGTGGAGTGGCCATGCAAACAGGGCTCCCTTTGTAGGGGGCCCCCAACTTATGAGCACACAGTCCAATGGAAGACCGAGGATGTTTACCTCATGATCCTCCCCAGTAGACTGGCCCTCTCATGAGAGTGCAAGCCCACTGGCAGCAAGCCAGAGCAGGAGTGTGGTTTGGTCTGCATGTACTACATTGCTGGGGTGAGCTCTGGAAAGAGCACCCTAGGTCACCGTGGGGCACTCACCCCAGGATCCTTTCCCCTCCCTTGTATACATATCCCCTCCTAGGAATCATGGTCCTTTCCATTTCCTGAGTAGCAGGGAAATAGTGCCCCACCCCCCCCAAAAAATCATCCTTGTGTGGGATTATTTTGGTGCAGGGCTCTTTGGGGGAATCTGATAATCATCTGGTACTGTGCCATTCAGAATAAACAAGCCCAGCGCATGGACCAGATGGGCCAAACATAAGCCGGCCACATTGCTTATTACATCCTTGGATGTCCTAGGAAAGAGGGAAGAACTATGCTCATCACCTGGCAGGTATTCATGATAGGCTGAAAACAAGGCAGTATTATTGGCACCCATTCTGGCATTACAATCTCCTTCTAAGATGGTATATGTGGAGGGTTACTTGTCTACACATGTCTCAAGATACTGTTCCACTCACTTCCAAAGATGTCTAACCTGAGCATGAAGACATTGTGAGAACAGATATAAATTAATATACAACAATGTAATGCTATCAAATTCCAACCGTGCTGCGATGACCCACTCTGCGAAAAAGGGTAGTTTAGTAATCACCACTTTTAAATCCAGGGAAATAAAAAGACCTAAGCCACCCATTGGCCTGCCGCCTTTCTGGCTTGGACTTGCATAATTTAAAAAAGAATGATAATTAGGTATATAAAAATCTTCTAATATCCAAGTTTCCTGCATTAAAATAATATCAAATTGTGTTATAAACTTTAAAAAGATTAAATCAGAACCTTTTGAGTCCCACCCTGTGACATTCCATGAGAGCAAGGACAGATTGTGATTCAGAGTTAATTGTCCATTTCTGGGCAGTAGCTGGCAACTCCCCTACTAAAGCCTTGATGGAAGAGCCATTGGGGACACCAGTTGAATTCATATGTAGTTCAGTTGGAAGCATTAAAGGAACCAGTTGCTGATTCAGCCCAAACAAGGGGTCAGAGGCTTGTGGCAAGGGCAGATTTCCAGGGCAAGCGAAATAATGCCCCTGCGTCTGACATCTGATGCAGGGGCATGGCTGGGGAGTGAGGCATGGCCCCTGAAGCACAGCAGCCCATGTTCTTTGAACCTATTTACGCAATGGTGGCTCCACCCCTGCTGGGACTAGTACTCTTTAACTTGTTCATAAATGATCTAGAAGTTGGGGTAAGCAGAGTAGTGGCAAAATTTACAGATCACAATAAATTATTTAGGGTAGTGAAATCCTCAACAGATTGTGAGGAGCTCCAAAAATATCTCTCCAAACCTGAGGATTGGGCAACAAAATGGTAAATGTGGTTCAATGGAAATAAGTGTAAAGTGATGCATATTGGTGCAACCCGCCCTCCTCCACCCAACTTCACATATACACTGATGGGATCTGAGCTGTCGGTGACTGACCAAGAGAGAGAACTTGCTGAAAGTGTTGACTCCGTGCATGGCAGTTGTGAGTAAGGCAAATTCCATGCTAGGGTTAATTAGGAAGGGGGTAGAAAATAAAAATGATAGTATTATAACACCCTTATACAAATCTGTGGTGCGGCCACATTTGGAGTACTGTGTTCCGTTCTGATCATCGTATCTTAAGAAGGACATTGTAGAACTGGAAAAGGTGCAGAACAGGGCAACCAAGATGATCAAAGGCCTAGAGCACCTTCCGTACAAAGTAAGACTACAGCATGTGGGGCACTTTAATTTGGAAAAGAGGCAAATACGGAGAGGCATTATAGAGATGTATAAAATTATGCATGGAAAGTGTGGTTAGAACTAAAATTTTCACCATCTCTCACAACAAATGAACCAGAGGTCATCCTATGAAACTGAATGTTGGGAAATTTAAGACCAACAAAAAGAAGTACTTTTTCACACAGCACATGGAATTCACTGCCATGGGATGTGGTGATGGCCACTAGCTTAGGTGGCTTTAAAAGTGGCTTAGACAAAGTCATGGTGTACAAGTCTATCAATGGCTATTAGTCTGGTGGCTATAGGCCACCAGCCTCAGAGGCAAGATGCCACTAAATACTATTTGCAGGGGAGAGAGCAAGCTCTCACCCCCTGCCTGTAGGCTGCTCAGAGGCATCTGGTGGCCCAGTGTGAAACAAGATGTTGGGCCAGATAGGCCTTGGGCCTGATCCAGCAGGCTGTTCTTATGTAACGTGTTCTTTTAAATACATTGGGCCCAAGCTGTTAAGGGCTTTATAGGTGATATCCAGCACTCCGTATTTTGTCCAGAACTCTCTTTCAAAACAGGAGTGATATGATTTATTCGTGCTAGTATTTTAATATTAATATTCAATAATATAACACTAAGTGCTAGTGTTTTAATATTGAATAGAAGGAATCAAGAATGTATAAGGACAAATTATACCAATATTCTATCTAGCCTAGTAACCTATCTTCAAGAATTTATATATTTCTATAAGCTGCTTTGAGAAATTTGTTTTAAAAGCAGGTTAGAAATCAACCAAGCAAATAAACAAGCTTATCCCATTTATTCCAATGAAACTGAAGCGCAGCTAATTTTCATTGTTGAGGGTCCTTAATGGCTACATGGAAATAATTTAAAGATATAGAAGTGAGTATTTTTAACCCCATGTGTAGCTCCTTGGATCACCACAGAGATAAGCCTCTTGGATACCATCTTGGAGGCAAGTGTACCATGCATGTTTGGCCAATTATTGCATACTCCAGTCACTCCACTGTCAGGAAGACCTCATTGATTCTCTTGTATTTTTGGCTGGCCATTTCTATTTCCAGAGTGAACTGACTAATTTATATTGTACTCCTCATGCACAGTAAAGCTGCTCAAGACTTGATGTTTTGCAACATACTGAAGCAAGTGTTGTCAGTAAAAGTGGACAAATGGGGAAAGGTAGGTCTTTATATATATATATATACAGACTGCTACAGACTGCTTTCATCGGAGGCTTTCTCAGCAAAGGACAGGTATGTCGGGAAATGCAAAACACACTTAAAAGCTTACAGGTAAACAATCACAGAACAGTATCAGGGATATACAAAACACATACAAAAGAAACTGAAAGTCTAATGCAAACTCTGGCTAAATAAACTTTCCCCTAGACTAACTTCCAGAAGTCAAAGCCCAGGCTTCCTTTTCATGAACTCACCAAATTCTGGTTGAGAACTCAAGCTTCCTGCCCTCCTGGCTTCCCAGGACCTGAAGAGACATTTTTCTGAAGCCAGTCCTCATGGCCACATGTCCTCCTCTGCACCTCCAGCCAGCTTCTTCTAAGAAACTCTTCTCTTCCTGCCAACAGCTCTCTAGGTCCCACCTACCTGGTGTGCTGATTGGCTGAATCCTGGAGTTCACCAGCCTGTCAGTCAGAACAGGGTTCCTGTCTCCTTGTTGCCTCTCATAGCTGATTTTAAAGCTGGCCTAGTACATAATATTATAGTGTAAAATTCTGGCTTTAGGGACTACTGTGGCTTAAAATTAATATGTTAACCAACATTTAAGTGGAATGAGAAGTGGGATGCTGCTGGACTGCTTTGGATACATGGTGGCTGTGGCCCCATCCTTTGGAACTTCCTCCTTCTCCTGTGAGATGTGGTCTGTTCTTTCCTGAGTTCATTTTTAGAGGTAAATCAAGCCCTGTCTTTTTAGGCAAGCATCCTTACATCTTGTTAATGATTGATATGCTGTATGTATGTTTTATTGTTGGCACTGGTATGGATTTTGTTTTCATTGTTCAGTTATGTGATCTGTGGTATGTTTTTAATTTTTGTGATTGGGATCCCCTTTGAATCTTGGAGAAAAGCGGGATAATTTTTTTAAAAATAAATACATAAATAAAATACATCTGAGCAACCCCACCATCAAGTGAAGATAAGTATGTATTTGTGCACAACTTCACTCTACCTGGTATGTTGTCCCATAAAGTTTGAATCCCCATTCAGCCATGAAACTCACTGGGTGACTCTGGGCTAGTTACGTATATCTCAGCCTAACCTACCTCACAGGGTTGTTGTGAGGATAAAAATAACCATCTACACCACTCTGAGCTCCTCGGAGGAAGAGCGGGAGATAAGTACAAAATACAATAAATATTTAAATCACTAGTGAGGGGCAATTTGGCCATTCTATCCCCGTGCAATAATGCGGCAGAGAGATGACAAACTAGGTTATGGGGAGGGGGGGAGATGTGTGCATACACAACCCTCTTCACTCAATGGAGGGTTCCGTTGACTCTATCATCTAAACCAAACTGATTGTCTAGTCATGGAATTCATGAATCTTTGTTCACCACAAGCTGAAAAGCCCTCAGCCATGTTCCCAAGTTTCATAGGAGTTATTCAAGTCTAAAGGGATTTTAGGACCAAGTGTTGGAACCGTAACTACTCTTGTTTCTTCAACAAATCCTGTAAATAGGTTTTGTGGATTGTTGTAGTGTTAATCCAGTATTGTATTGACCGGTTTCCATCAGCGCTGTGATGTTGCTTAGCAACAAGCATTTTCTCTTTCCCCTGCCGTAAGTTTGTAATGACAAGAAAAGGAAAAGGAGCAAAATAGGAAGGGGGAAAAACTGACATTCTAAAATATATTTATTAGACTGTCACTTTGTGCAGGGCCTCTAGAAAACATGATCATTCTTGTTCTGGTCTATCTATGGCAGGATGGACCACCTACTACTCCAACAGATTTCTCAAGCCCCATTCTCTCATTCCTCTCGTACAGCCAGTGGCTGCATAGAGCAGGGAGTGGGACCACAACCACTGCCGTGCCCCTCATGTTATGCCTGCTGGCCATGCCTACCTTCCATATATATATATATGCATTTGACTGAACAGATGGAAGGCTCCAATGCACACACAGCTATGGATGTGTGGGAGTTTCCATGCAATCCACAACCCTATACAATTTTCTGGATCATATGGAAGGGCCTACACATGTATGGCTGTGTGTGGACAGGGGACCTTTTCATCTGAATGTACAGACAACAGGGGTATGATCAGTGAACACAGTTGTGAAGGAAGCCCCCACTAGAGCCTAGGTAATTTCACTCACTCACCCATGCTCCAATGAGATGTCCGGTAGTTGCTGCCACCATTCTCTGCTTCCAGAGAGGACTCAGTCTGGGTCTGAAACCCGCTTTGAAGATCCCCTCTATCATTACAGAGCAGGAGCCAGGGTGTGGTTCCCTGTTCAGGTAAGTTTCCTTTTTAAGTAGCTCAACCAAGCAGTCAACTCATGGGGAGCAGCAACTCCAGAGTTCCTGAGCACACACACATACACACACAGAGATTGTCCTCCTCTCTAAAATATTACTTTATTAATCTACAGGAAAAGTGGGTAGAGGAGTAGGTAGCCATTAGTAAAAATAAAGCAAAAGTCATTTCTAGCTCCTAACACATTCTAAAGTCTAAGCAAAACACTTGCATATCTGGGTGACGGGTGGTCCAGCAAATAGATGGAAAGTGGCTGACGCCTTAACAAATGCAAAACAACACTTTTAAAAGAGTTTCTTAGGTAAAGCACCTGGAGGGGCGGTGAGCCCTTCCACCAATCCAAGGTAGATCACAAAGGCCCAGGTTGACAGCTCCTCGGCCAATGAGGGGGTGAGGTGCCCTGGTGGGTAGAGGTGACTGGAAGCCTGACACCTGTCCAGAGTTCAAAGAGTTTTCTACCCTCTCCCCAGGATAGGGGAAGTGCAAAGTGTCCATTTCTCCTGCGTAAAACAGGATTAGGCCATTGGTGCAGGGCAGGTCCTGTGGATGCTGTAGATGGGGTGTTCGCACTTTCAGCAGGATAATGGAAGCTAACTCCCATCAAGCACCTGGTCCCTTCACAACAGTCCTCCACTCCTGCTCCCCCTCAATGTGCATTCATTTATCATGTGGGGGGAATAAATGAATACAACTAGAATCTAACTACATTTTATACAAAGGTGCAGTGGATTGAATAAACTGGGGTTCAGATCTCAGCTCATTCAAGGAGCTCACTGGCTGGCCTTGGGCAGATCACTATCTCTTGGTCAAGGGCTGTTGTGAGGATAAAATCCCCTGGATACCTTCTTGGAGGAAGTGCAATATATAAATGGGATGCATAGAATCCTTGTCATGTAAGAAATAATTGTACAAAAATTTTGAATGTCTGAATTGTGTGGGCCAACTCACCCAAATATCTGTGAGATGGAAGAGCCACCAGAGGGTGACTTCTTTCCAGTCATATGAAAATATCCAGTGGTCCACTATTCCACACACCACTCTGTCTTGCCATGGTATGTGTTCAATTGCTCTCTGGGCAAGGGGGATGGAAGGAATCTTAGCCCTTGTTTGTAGGCTGGAGTTGGGGAGGGGATAAGGATCATCCCTCAGTTGTGCTGCACTTTAAAAGACAGCCCAGCTGCAGGGAGGATAGATACATACACACACCCCCAGCTCCAAGCTGAAGAGAGGGGCTAGGGCATATGGTTTATGGTTTGGTTAAAGGTAAAGTGTGCTGCCAATTTCGACCCCTGGCGCCCACAAAACCCTGTGGTTTTCTTTTGATAGAATACAGGAGGGGTTTAAAATTGCCTCCTCCCGTGCAGTATGAGATGATGCCTTTCAACATCTTATATCGCTGCTGCCTGATATAGTACCAGCGGGGATTTGAACTGGCAACCTTCTGCTTGTGAGTCGAGCATTTCCCCACTGTGCCACTAGGTGGTTTGGTTACTGGGCTCCAAATACCTCAGTAGCCCTGTACCAAAACAAGCCTCCCCTCCTCCCCACTCTTCCTAGAAGGAAAAGCTGGGGCTTGATGCTGGAGACTCATAATAGACTCATAATAGATGCATAGACTCATAATAAAAGCCTTGGTGTCCGTCCGTGGACACGAAGGCGTGTGTCCGTGCCTCCCTCGGCCGTTCTGGGCATGCGCAGAGCGCATGCCCAGAACAGGCCGAGGCAGAAACGGAGACAGGAACCAGGCAGCCATGTTGGTTGCTTCGCCCGGCCGCGGAAAGGCCAGAAGCGGCCGCCGCGAAGCCGGGGAAGAGGCGGCGGGGAAAATTGGCTGAGGCGGCGGCAGAGCCGCCGCCTCGCCCAGAGGAGACGGAGACCAGGACCGGGGGCGAAGTGGAGGCCGTAAAAAAAAAAATTGCTGCCGCGGTCGCCGCCGCCGCCCGCCCTCCCTCCCTCCCAACTGCCGATACCTCCTTACCCCGGCCCACGTCAGTCGGGCGAAGAAAGTCCTTAATTTAAGAGGGAGAGAGGAGCTCGCAAACAGAGCTCCTCTCTGTGCAAAGGCTCTGCCCGAACTGGCACTATGGGCGCAAAGGACGCAATAGGCTGTAAAACCAATCAAAGTAGGGGCCTCATGTAGATCCCCAAGGAGGGCATTCCACAGATGCACCACCTCACCAAGTTGGCCCTGCTCTTGGAACTGGCCAACTGAATTTGGGTAAGTGGGGGGCCAGAAAACCCAAAGCAACCAGAAGAGAAGGGCACTGTGCTTCATATCTGTTGTAGACCTGGAGATTCTTGGGTGCTGCCAGCTGCTCTGCAATTTCATTAAAGACCTGACACACACAGCCTGTGTAATCACCAGTAAAACATATTTTAACATTGTGCTCACTTGGAACTTAGCAGCTAGATCTGTATAGATTTTGTACAATATGAGCTTGAATCAAATATGCCATTATTATTCATTAGGACTAGTCACATGAATGAAATTATTTGTGGACTCATACCCAGTGAAATGATCAACTTATTTTCCCCCGTCATACAGAAAAGGGAGACAAGCTGTAACATCAATAATTAATTTGCTTGAGTCATACAATGTAAATATAGATCACTGTGTTTATAAGCATGTTTCTGCAATAGAAAGATGAAATCCAGCAACATTATAATCAATGGAAAGTTTTGCCTTCAATAGAAACCTGATGAGCAAAGCAATTTGCAACAGCACTCTGCCAACCTAGTCTCCTCCCTTATTTGTGTGGATTCTCAATTCCTTGGCATAAACTCAGGGAACAGGGATTGATTAGCAGGCTATCAAAGAGTGAAAGAACAAACAAATTAACAAATAACAAAAAAACCACACCCATCCCCATCTTCCATAGTCAACTTGTGGAAGAGTTAACTCTTCTATTCAATTCTCTGGACGAGAGAGAGAGAGAGAGAGAGAGAGAGAGAGAGAGAACACACACACATATAGGCAACCTGGTCAAAAACATGGCTCTTGAGTATTATGCCAGTGACCCTTTCCTAATAGACTGTTCTGTGCCTTGATTTTGTGGGGGAAGAACTACATGTTACAAGAAACTGGATTTCAGCTGAAAACTACAGCTGCCCTGTACTGAGGTGTCCCCCTTCCCCTTTGTACCACATAGTAAAACTCAGCCTGTGTTCTAAGACCACCATGCTGTGTGTTTTCTTGTCCCTACCCCATAGAAAAATGGCTTCTTTTGGCAGTGGTGGGGAAATGAACAGCATGAGGATAGCAGGACAGAGGGTGAGTTGTACAAAAGAGGGAGAACTCAGCATGGTGCAGCTGTTTTGGGCAGCAACCCCATATTTCCTGTAACTTGTAATTCTGCCTTCATGCCGCCCACAATCAGTTATAGATCAGCCCACACCGAAGCTGGTTTGATGCTCTGGGGGTATTCAGTAAACACAATAGGGTGGATGGTAGAGAAACTTGCTTAGCAGAAGTCATGACACCAATAGTATGCATTATATTAAATTTGTGTCTAGATGGTAATGGGCAGGTGGCACTATTTCTAGTAGGGTGTGCAGAACTGCTTCAAATCAAACTTGGTTCGATTCGAACTGGCCATTTTGACCAGTTTGAGCTCGAACTGGATCCAATGATTCCCTTTTACAAGCAAAGGGAAATCCCTAGGAACTAAAAGGGGTTGAGAAGGGTGGGTGGGAGGTCACCTCATCAGCCAGGCCCGTGCTGGGGGGGGAGCACCAATGGGGCCTAGAGGAGCTACAACCAGCCCATCACCGCCACGGAACCGCTGCCACCCCTAAGATGACCTCCCACCTGCCAGCGGTTCGGCTCAAATTCATTTCAAATTTGAACCGAACCACTTGGAATGGTTCCGTGCACACCCCTAATTTCTAGCATTTTGCTAATAGAGACATTTTATCAGTGGAAAAGCTAACCTTAAAAGTATGATTGGCAATGTGTTTACAGCATGCTCCTGCACCTTCAAGATCATTTGGATATGCAGAATGTAAGCTAGCAAAACATTCCCTTTCATTTTAGCTCCAAGGCAAGAGAATTATTGTTATTATGCAATTATATAGAGCTGTAGGGACACATTGGGATGCCTCAATGGCATAGTTTGTAATGATTCAAGATTATTCAAGATGGCAGATGCATGAACCTTTGAGACACGTGGGCTAACTTGTGGACTGTCTAACTGATTTGAACCAAATTTGGTACAGTTTTAGTGAGTGACACATACACCTCAATTGTGTAGGATGATGTCACCCACCCCATTGCAAGATGGCAGATGTGCGAATGTTTAAGGCTGAATTGGGCTAATGGGAGGATGGTAATTCTCAATTAAGATTATAGTGAAAGGAAAGTAGGCAGATTAGTTCTTACCAGAACAACTTGTTTTTTTAAAAGCAGCAGGGATACCTTTTAGAGAGGGCAGGGGGCAATCACTTCTTCACACTATCACAACTTATCTCCCTGCCAGGGAAAGCTTCACCAGCTAAATGCCTATGCTGCTGGAGGCATAGGGCCAGTTAATAAATAAATGACAACTCCAATTGCTGGGTGTGTGTTTGTGTCTATCTAATCAAAGCTATTTGTCTTCAGCATGCATACCTCACATATAGGCCCACTGAACTAAGCCTTTCAATGGGATAGAGCCTGGGGCATAGTGAAAAGAAGCCTGAAACATGGGGGAGGTGATTGTCTACTGCCTATTTGTCCTGAGCAGATAACATTGTTAAGGTGATTCTCAGGTACAAATAGACTGTAAACAGTCTCACAAACCGCTTAACACACTGTTTGCTCGCAATTTAGCTGGAATGTGACTATAAAGGGGCCTTTGAGCCTTGCTGAATATAGATATAGATATAGATATAGATATAGATATAGATATAGATATAGATATAGATATAGATATATCCCCACCCCTCTTCTGAAATGGTGCCCTTTTTGAAATGGCTTTCCCTACTGCAGCAAGTTACCATGCTCAGACCTTGTGTGAGAAGCCAATAGTATGGCCCTGGATCATTTGATTGATTAAGTGCTGTCAAGTCAGTGTCGACTCTTAGCGACCACACAGATAGATTATCTCCAGGATTATCTGTCTTCAACTTGACCTTTAATGTCTCTCAGTGGTGCATTCAAGTCCATCCACCTTGCTGCTGGTCGTCCTCTTCTCTTTCCTTCAACTTTTCCCAGCATTATTGACTTCTCAAGGGAGCTGAGTCTTCACATAATGTGTCAGAAGTATGATAGTTTGAGCCTTGTCATTCATTCCTTGAGTGAAAATTCTGGATTGGTTTGTTCTATGATCCATTTGTTTGTTTTCCTGACTGTTCAGGTACCCTCAAAAGTCTTCTCCAACACCAATGTTCAGAAATGTCAATACTTTTTCTATCTTGCTTCTTCAAAGTCCAGCTTTCACATCCATAGAGTGTCATGGTCCAAACGAATCTAATCTTTGTAGGTATAGACATGTCACGGCATCTAAACATCCTTTCCAAGTCCTTCATTGCGACCCTACCAAGTGCTAGTCTGTGGTGTATTTCTTTACTGCTAGATCCTTTACAGTTGATGGCCGATCCTAAAAGGCAGACGCTATCCGGTATCCACCACTTCAATGTCTTCATTATCAATTCTGAGGCTGGTTGCTGTAACCATTGTCATCAGTTTAGTCTTCTTTACATGTAGTCATAGTCCCATTTTTAAACTGTGCTCCTTGACTTGCATTACTAGAGCTTGCAGAACATCCGCATTCTCAGATTTCAGAGTAGTGTCACCAGCGTAGCGCAGGTTATTGATGTTTCTTCCTTCAACTTAAAACCACGCTCATCTTCTTCCAATCCAGCTTCTCTCAGTATATGTTCAGAATATAAATTGAATAAATAAGATGAAAGTATACAGTCTTGTCTTACTCCTTTGCTGATCTGGAACCAGTCTGTTTCACCATGTTCCATCTGGACTGTGGTTTCCTGTCCTGTGTATAGGTTTCTCATGTGAACAATGAGATGTTCTGGGACGCCCATTTTCCTAAGGATATTCCATAATTTGACGTGGTCAATGCAATCAAAGGCTTTTCTGTAGTCAATAAAGCACATATTAACTTCTTTCTGGTATTCTTTGGCTTTCTTAATTATCCAGTGTGCATCAGCAATGATGTCTCTTGTTCCTCGGCCTTTTCTGAAACCAGCATGAATATCCGACATTTCCCTTTTGACGTAGGGCTCTAATCTGTGTTGGATGTTCCTGAGCATTATTTTGCTAGCATGTGAAATTAAGGCTATTGTGTAATGGTTTGCGCAATCTGTTAAAGTCTCCTTTCTTTGGTATGGGTATATAGACTGACCTCTTCCAATCTGTTGGCCACTGTGTCGTTCTCCAAATTTGCTGGCATAGTTTAGTTAGAGCCTTGACTGATTCATTTATTGACTGGATCATTAATGGCTCTGCATATTATGGCACTGGATCAAGATTAGTGCTAAAAAGAACACACACACACACACACACACACACACACACACACACCAGGAAGGACTTAAATCAACCACTTGAGCCATTTTTAACTTTCCATATAGAAGTGTTTTTTCACCCTCGCATGCATTTGGAAAGTGTAATTATGCTTTGAGTGGAGATGTAGGAACCTGTAGGAGGAAATGACAGCTTGTAGATTCTAAAAGGAGGTGATAAGGTCCTAAGAATATTTAAGACAAACACTGAATATTTTATTGGTACTTAATTCCAAGACATTTCACATTGCCAAAGCAGAAATGCAATGCATGCCCCACCCTATACACACACACACACAAAACAAAAACACACACACTTATTTTTAAACTACTTTCTTCTGTGTACTCCAGCCCAAAATTATACATGGCAGTGGTAGAACTGCGTTAGGTATTTTAACACCAATTCATATGTAAAACAAGGGATGGCATGCCCTCTAACACTCCACAGATGAATACAGGGACATTCCTGGGCATCTTTGTGGGGACCAAGGCTCTGTGGGGACCATCTGGCAGCCCAGGGTCATGGCTGGTTAGACAATGAGTCAGGTGGTGAGGGGGCAGAAGGAACAGACACAAAGGGCACAACACACACACACACACACACACACACACACCATTAGCCACTTTCAAAGGTGGGCTGGATGAGGATCAACAAACTGAAGCTTGATTCAGAATCCCAGTGAGACTGAGATGCTTTCAGTCAGTGGTAGGAGAAGAAAGTGCAGAGGAGGAGTGCTGAGCTAGAGTGTCCCCACTCTACTAGCACCGTACTCTACTTACTCCCCTCCGTTCCCTTCCTCTGTGGTTTTTAAAAATGCCAAAGTTGGGGTCAAAGGAGAGGGAGAGCAGTGGTGCTGCTGGGTAAGTCTGGAGGGCCACTAGAGGCAGCAGATTACTGGAAGTAGTCAGTGAGCAATCCACTGCCTGAGGTGGCCACATCACCCAATCTCATTAGCAGATCAGCCCTGTGTGGGAGGAGAGTATTCTGGCAACTGGCTATGGATATTTCTGTTCTGTTGACAGTCATAGCATGACCAGTTGTACTGTGCAGTGTGGCTCTGCAATTGCATAGAAATGTACATTTCCTGCTCACAGTTCAACTGCTAAGGTTCTTATCATGTTGCCAATGGTTTTTACAACTGTTTCTGCTTTTTCATTTGCTTTGGGCCAGAGAGATATAATTTGCCTCTGAGCAAATCCTATCTAATTTGCAAACGCTGAAAACTCCACAGAAAAGGCAAGCCATTACCTGTTCTGAGTGTGTCTGGGATTTCAAAAGTATCTGCTTCACCTGATGGGGATTGTGAAATCCACCACTATGGACAGTCAGGAGTACTCCTCCTAACAGCCAGCAGGTTGTCAAATGCAAAGGGCCTACTAAAATTTGCATGTGCTTTTTGACCATGGTCTTTAGGGTAATGCGGACATTCTGAGCGGCTGCATTATTTTATGAGGTTAGCAATAAGACAGGACAGGCAACCTTTGCACTGCTTGGCTACCATTACATCTATCAGTGGAAAGAACACCTTTGCTCATTGTAGCTTTTCTTTTAAATTCTTTAATGTTCATCTTGAAGAAAGTGTGTGGCCCTCATTTTTATAAAGTTTGTGGTATGATTAGTTTGGTTCCCCTCAAAGGAGGACCACTCCAGAAGGAACTACAATTCCCAGGCATCCCTGCACACCTCCATGTCCCGTCCCCCCACCACATGCCCTCCAGGCATCATCACACACCCTCCCGGAACCCCTGCATGCTCCCATCCTCCGTAGCACAGGTACGGGGTTCCAATACAAAAGATTCTCCTCCTGCAGGTATTATATGTGCTTATTGCACCAGAACATCTGCCCCCACATGAACTCCTGCTAACTTGGCACAGAGGCACCTTTTAACATGGTGATTCTCTTTATTTAGCAGGGGAGAGTAACTGGCCCTATTCACCCCCAGCACAGTACTTCCAGTGACTGTTGCTGGTGTCTATCTTATGTTTCTTTTTAGATTGTGAGCCCTTTGGGGACAGGGAACCATCTTATTTATTTATTATTTATCTGTGTAAACCGCCCTGAGCCATTTTTGGAAGGGCGATATAGAAATCAAATTAATAATAATAATAATAATAATAATAATAATAATAATGCGGGCGGGAAAGGGGTATTGGCATACCCAGTACCTGTCCCTGCACAAGCCTGTGAAATATGCCCTTACAACTGTGCTTGCTAATTTTCCTTTCATAACTTGTAAAAGTATTCTCTTGTTTCTTGTCCAATTTCCACTCTACATGTTTCTTGGTTAAGTATTTTAGTGTCTGTATGAGTGTCGAATAGACAGGGATGAACCTTGAGGCACAATTGGTTAGTCCTAGTAGGTATCTGATCTCACTTACATTGATTGGTGTATTTTGCTGTTTGACTGGCTAGTGTTGAAATCCCAACTTTTAGAAAACATGTATCCATATAGTTCTAGAAAAACTTTGTTGAATTCATGCCTTCTTCAGATTGTCTTTCCCAGTTGCTGAAATACTGCTTTCAATTTTAAAAAACATGCTTTTTCTGAGATTTGCTATATATGTCAATGACATTAAGATTTTTCACTCTGGGGAATGGTGAGAATGATTCACAAATAACATTCTGAAATATCTCTGTTATTGATATCCCATAAGTGAGTGTGTTGTACCAGGCCAATATGGATGGAGAATGTAGTAATGAATTTGGATCTAGCTCCAGTGGATACCACCATACATGCTTGGAGAATACTTATAAACCATTGGGTCCAGAAACATACTCTCTATTGTTAGCATGGTATATCTCTCTGTGATTATTGCTTGATTAGCCTTTTACATGACTACACAGAGGTGTTCTTCATCTGAGCTTTTGAACTTAGACTCTACAACAACAGGTGACACCTATAGTCTAAAGACTTTAAACTTTAACCCAAAGTATTTCAGTGAGTAGTATGCATACCCCTGGAAGTACGTGAAACACAGGCAGGGGGAATGGGACAAGGAGGAAGAGCCCAGTGAGGAAGATGGAGAGAGAGTGCCTGCTTGCCTTTGCTGCTTGGTCTTTATTGTTGGTAATTGCCTAGAAATAGAAAAAGTTATTGCACCCTTAGTGGGAAAGGTGGCAACACTATCCAAACTAGATTGGACATCTGTTGCATCATGGCCCTCTGTACACAGTCTGTTTGTACACACCATTGGCACACATTACTGTAAATATAAAATCAACTGCTTAAATTTTTCAGAAGTTAGGGAGTGCTTGCTACTTAAAAGGTTAATAAGCACTGCTTTAACCCACTCTATCATTTTCAGTGCTTTCAATCTTTCTACTAATGGCACAATGGGGAAGTTACTTGCCTAGGGAGCAAGAGGTTGCTGGTTCGAATCCCCACTGGTATGTTTCCCAGCCTATGGGAAACACCTATATCTGGCAGCAGCAATATAGGAAGATGCTGAAAGGCATCATCTCATACTGAGCAGGAGATGGCAATGGTAAACCCCCTCCTGTATTCTACCAAAGAAAACCACAGGGCTCTGTGGCCACCAGGAGTTGACACTGACTCGACAGCACAACTTTACCTTTACTACTACTACTACTACTACTACTACTACTTATATACTACTTTTCAACAGAAGTTCTCAAAGCAGTTTACATAGGAAAAGTAAATAAAATAAGATGGCCCCTCATCCCCGGGCTCACAGTCTAAAAAGGAATATAAGGTAGACATGATCAATAGCCACTGGAGGAATGCTGTGCTGGGGCTGGATAGAGCCAGTTGCTCTCCCCCTACTAAATACAAGGGAATCACCACTTCAGAAGGTGCCTCTTTGCCCAGTTAGCAGCTACACATCCTCCTATTTTCTAAGATGGAATAGTATGTGTCTACATAGCTGTATGTAGGACCAACCCTCTAATAAGGCCCAGTGGGATGGTCACCTCAGGTGACAAATTACTGGGATGGCACTGAGGCAACAGGGCAGCTGCTGCTGCCACCTCCACCAACTTGCCTCCCTCCCTCCTGTTGTTGCTCCCTCTTGTTGCTCCAATGGTGGTCTACCCACCACCATTGGAGCAGCTCTTCATCAAGAGGTAACAAAGAGCTGGTCTGAATCCTCTGAGTCCTCCTTCGAGCTGCTGGCCATGGAAAGGATCAGTGGGCGAAGAGGAAATTTGGAGGGGGGAGGTCCTCAAGGAGATGCACTACTCTCCCTTCTTTTCCTCTCCTCCCCCTAATACTGTACAATATATGCTTTGTGGAATCAGGTAGCAGCAGCTATAGTTGCCTTGAAGAAAAAGTAGGAGGGGGCAAGCAGTTCAGGGTGACATTTGCCATTTGA
The DNA here is from genome assembly GCF_027244095.1 of Hemicordylus capensis. Lineage (NCBI taxonomy): Eukaryota > Metazoa > Chordata > Lepidosauria > Squamata > Cordylidae > Hemicordylus > Hemicordylus capensis. The sequence goes on along the minus strand of NC_069662.1, from coordinate 98,291,673 downwards.
TACCCTGCCTTAGGCATGCTGAGGCCTTGGGCCCCCTCCTTGAAATCTGTCTGCATGCTCTTTGCATAATTCTTCAGCATTGTTGTTGCTTACTTTGTGAAGAATCTTCAGCTGAATAGCTGTCTCATACCCTAGCAGTGAGCTTGCATTTTCTTCAGCTATGTAGAAGACTGCCACACTCTCTCTGTTTTTAGATTTTACCACAATACTATGCTTGCCTTTAATTTGTACCTTCTCCTTGGAGCCATATGTCAATACCACAGTGGTTGTGTGTTCAAGTACCAGATACTTCTGCAGACATCGGTTGCTTTCTCTAGAATATCGATAGTCGCTCCTGTATCACAAGCAATTTTAGTGCCTCCCATGTAAATAGTTATTTTAGATTGCTGTCTCTATATTCTTCTTCACTGCTCAGTTTTTATGAGATGGTTTGTATCTAATTTATTTACTTGGAGTTTTGGCTTGTTAGTTCCTGTTTTTCTTCCACCTGCATACTTGAGCAAAATGATTCTCCCCACCCCACACCCCAAACTGCAGTATTTTTCTCTTGCAGGTCATGCATTTTTATAGGGATAGCTGTCACCACTGAAGAAGCAAAAACAGCTTTCTCCCAGCTTCTCAATTTGTTTGCTTTATCCCATTTTGAGTCTGAAGCTTATTGATCTTTTTAAAGGGTTGATCAGACTTTATTACAGTGCATTGCTTATCACTGGCACTTCAACCGTTCCATGGAGCATGCCAGACTTAGCAGTTCTGTGAGTGTACTATTGCTATCACCAGCCCTTGCTTTCTCTCTCAGGTTTAATTGCAATGCTATATGATCTGTGACTTGATATCTCTATTCGCACAGTTAATGCTAAGTGCCCCTTAACCTGGCTCATACACTGTCACTGTAGGATGCTGATTTGTTTGCTTAAACTCATATATTCCAAGTATAGGCCAAACTACATGTGACGACAGCAGACCCATGCATCAGGACTGGGTCATACCAAATCCTTGTAAATAGCAATAGCAATAGCAATAGCACTTACATTTATATACCGCTTTATAGCCAGAGCTCTCTAAGCGGTTTACAATGATTTAGCATATTGCCCCCAACATTCTGGGTACTCATTTTACCGACCTCGGAAGGATGGGGGGAGGGGATGTTGGGGAAAATTTAAAATGCAGCATGGATGGGTAAGAGAGGAAGCTGAGCTCTCCCCCCCCCCAACTTTTTAAAGTTGTTTTCTTCTGACTGGGAGCCCCACCTCCATTAAAAGTAAAGGTAAAGTGTGCCTACTACCGGCAACCTTCTGCTTGTTAGTCAAGCATTTCCCCGCTGTGCCACTTAAGGTGACTCCCCATTAAAAGTAGCTAAACATTGTTTTGAGCGGGGAAAGAAAGGGTTCAGCTCCTCCCTTATGCCTACGTTATGCTTTAAAGCTGCTACTACCCACCTTTGTGGTGATTCAGCACAACCTCTTTGGGGTCATGCCATGTCACATCAAACAAACATCTTGGTGTTTGTTTTGGGTTAAAAATGATCCGTGAGGCACTTTAAAGATGCTTGGAATTAGCAATAGCAATAGCAATAGCACTTACATTTATATACCGCTTTATAGCCGGAGCTCTCTAAGCGGTTTACAATGATTTAGTATATTGCCCCCAACATTCTGGGTACTCATTTTACCGACCTCGGAAGGATGGAAGGCTGAGTCAACCTTGAGCCCCTGGTCAGGATCAAACTTGTAACCTTCTGGTTACAGGGCAGCAGTTTTACCACTGCGCCACCAGGGGCTCTTTCATCTTCATCCCCTATGTTGGGGAATGTGTCGAATACATCCTAGGCTGCAATCCTATACAATGCACAGTTACCTGGGAGGAAGTTCCACTCAACCCAGTGAGACTTGCTTCCAAGTAAACATTATTTTTTACATTTACATTTATATCCCACTCTTCCTCCAAGAAGCCCAGAGCGGTGTACTACATACTTAAGTTTCTCTTCACAAAAACCCTGTGAGGTAGGTTAGGCTGAGAGAGAAGTGACTGGCCCAGAGTCACCCAGCAAGTATCATGGCTGAGTGGGGATTTGAACTCGGTTCTCCCCAGTCCTAGTCCAGCACTCTAACCACTACACCATGCTGGCTGTAATATGCATAAAACAGGGCTGCACCACTTCTCTAGTGCAACACAAGAACAAAGTTCTATTCCTGGTATTAGAATTTTAACCTCGTATATCTCTTCACTTGTGATACACAAAGCAATTGGGGTTGTTGTCTCTCTTCACTCCCTTGCCAAGCATACTGCTTCTTGAGAAGAACTGCTCGGACTCTCTTAATTGTGTCAAACACTAAAAACAAACAAAACTGCAGTCATCTATTCTTTGTGGTATAGCAAACGCTGGGGGGGGGGGCATCATCGCAGCAAGCTCCTCCTTAACCTACGCACATTCACTTAAGCTGCTCTAGTCCTCACTTCTGGTGTGTAAGAGCTTCCTTCTCTTACAACAACAGGCCCTCTTTAGACATCCTCTGTAGACAACACTTCTCTCCAGGGGTGTAGCTAGAGGAGAGGAGGCCCGTGTTCACACCTCTCCGGCAGCCCTTCAGAATGAGGGAGATTATGAAGAAAATAGGGAGAGGTGGAGCTGGGGGCCCCTCAGGGGCTCAAGGAACCGAGTTCTTTGAACCCATCCACTCAATTATAGCTACACCCCTGCTTCTCTTCCTCCCTCCTCCTTCCCTCTCTGAGGAGAATGGTTTGCTGCTTTGTTGAAGCATAAAGTATATTTGATTAAAACAAAAAATAACGTTTCCCTTGAGGAACAGGCACAGCGATTGCAGCATTAGCTCACCTTGCTGAAAATATTAGAAGAAACTATTTAATATTTCAGATAAAAGCTTTATTGGATTAATGGTATTAAGTGAGTTACTTTAGATTTATTGGCTAGCACTATGTAGGAGAACGTGTGCACACATATCTTTCTCTGTGTGTATATATGTGTGTGTGTGTGTTTGTGTGTGTGTGTGTGTGTGTGTGTGGAGAGAGAGAAAGAGAGAGAGAGAGCGCTAGCTGCCTGGGCCTCACTGACTGACAGGACTGACTGACATGAAACTCCCAGACCAAAACGCAAAAGATAGAAACATTCTGTTTTCACAGGTAGGTTCAAGACCTTGTACAGACCACCAAAAAAATCCAGTACCCAGGAAAAATTCATTACTTTCATGAAAAATCCAGGAAAATTCTCCCATTGAGAAGCAAGGGGAATGAGCTCTCATACAGCTAGAATAAGACTCGTCACAACCAGATAAAAAGTTAAGATGCTTGCAAACTCCGAGCTCTCACTGACTGACTGACTGACATAAAACTCCCAGACCAAACCATGAAAGACAGAAACATGCCATTTTTGCAAGTAGGCTCTAGACCTCGCCCAGATTACCAAAGAAACCCCAAACACCGGAAAAATGTATTAATGCCCCAGAAAAATGTAGGAAAACTTTCCCATTGGACAGAATAGGTCATGAGACTTCATAGTTATAGGAAAAAACAAGAGTGACTGTGACATAAAATGTTAATGTGCTTGCAGACTGCAAGCTATTTTACTAGAGTGAGTGTGTGTGCATGGACACATGTGCACTCACACATACAACTTGTAAAAGTAAAATGAGCTTGCAATTTGCAAGCATTCCTCCTACACCACATGACCAACAAGACCTCCCTTCACTCGTTGCTAGTTGATGTGCAGAAGAGTTTATCTCTTTAGAAAAGGGTATTTATATCTCCAGCATTTCTTGTAAGCTTTCTTGTGTTTTTCTATTTCTTAACTGGTTTTTGTGGAAATCTGACACAGATTGAAATGCAGTGAACTGGAAAAATATTGCTTGTTTGTTGCTTCATAATTCAGTAAAAGTCTGGACTTTCTGTCTCTAAAAGTACCCAAGAAAACTGCCAGAATTTATCAGAAGGTATCATTCCCCATGCTTTTCTAATGGGAGAGTTTTCCCGCATTTGTTTCCTCTCTTATTCTGTGTGTTGGTGTCAAGGTGCATGTGCAAGTCTACTGTCATTTTCTGGCCAGCTTTTGCAGCAGCGAGGAGGGAAATTGAATGTTTCGTCTCTCACTTGTGTGAGAGAGAAAACAGTCCATCCACCTGCCCGCTGCCACAAGAGCCAGCTGGGAAATGGCAGTAGTAGCAGTGGCAAGAGGAGGCACAGGCAAAAGGTGGAGGAAAGAGGCAATGGCAAGGCAGGGGGTGGCATGGGGCGGGGGGCTAGTGTCAGCCCCCACATGACAATGGAAGGGAGTGGGGGGCTTGGCAGAGCGGCAGAGGTGACACATGAGGGGCCCTCAGCAGCTCCTCACGAGCAGGCACTTGTGTACTTTGAACAGGTCTGCACAATTACAGTTTAATCTGTTTTGATTATATATCATTTCTTCACTTTTCCTCGTGTCTTCTTGGGTCTTGGGATTCTTGACAGCCAGTACCATCTAAAAGGACCCACGTCTATGAATGTGAGGATTTTTGGAGCCCTCGATTATTCCTGGTTGCAGGGATTTTGGAGGTGTCAAAAATCTCTTACAACGCCCCTGCTGGCATCATCTCAAACTGTGCGGGAGATAGCAGTGGTAAACCCCTCCTGTATCCTACCAACAACAACCACAGGGCTCTGTGGTCGCCAGGAGTCAACACCGACTCAACGGCACAACTTTACCTTTACCTGTTGTTCACATGTACACCTTTTTGTATGAATGACTGTAAATGCTTTAAAAAGGTGAACCTGGGTACAAGTCTCCTCAAATACAGAAAAGAGACTGTAAATGTACAGCTATGTACATTTGGAAATGTACATACATTACATAATGTGTAAATAGGGCATATGTTGAACTGATATCTGGCAGAAAATGATTGATCAGCTCTGATGGCCTTTGCTGGTAGGCCTTTTGCTTGCATACCTTTGCTGGTAGAATATCTATTGCTTCCCTGGATTTTACTGGCTTGATTGTTGTAATCCAGAAACCAAAGGGGAATTCCCTGAAAATGGAGAAACAAAAAAGATAAAAATTTAGAGTGCCTAGAAAAAAATATTCTTTTATTGGCCTAGCACTTTAGGAACTGAGGTCCTTCAGATTTGAAATGTGTTGGACCAATAAAAGAATATATATATTTCCTCTAGGCACTCTGAGAATTCTTTCTGGTTTTTTGTTTCCCTTCCTTGACTGCTGTAATGTCACAGAAGAGTCAGATAGCATTAGACCAGGCTGCTGAGCACTAAGAGGATCTGAGAGAGCCTTAGCACTCAAATTTCAGCACCCATTAGCAACTATGATTGAATTAAACCACTTACACACTGCAGGCTTTCAAATAATGAGGAGGCAAAAAGAAAAGGGAGAAACACCTCTGGGAAATATTTGCAGTATTACTGAATATGGACCAGTTCAGAGCTTACACGGGGCCAGGATTAAATCATGGCTTCATGGGAGGTTCCCCTTCATTCTTTGCATGAGAGGGTCAGAAGAAATATACTTCCACTTCTGGTTTGTATTCCAACTTCAGATCTGGTTTTATTTTAAAATTCTAACTAGAATAAACCAGGATCAGTTAATGTGGATGAATGATCGTTCCAGGATTGTTCTTAGTCAGAATCAGAAGTAGAATTCTTCTGGCCCTCACATATGAAGGGGAGGAGAAGAACTGTGCAAAGCTAGGATTTAATCCTGGCTCTATGTTATATCTGAACCAGCACTGTGTGTGTGCAAGAGTGAATTGATATAACAAGAAATTTGTTACCAAATTTCCACCTTTCAGGGGTTTTTCTGACATAACCACCATGGAAGGCCCCAATCTGGTTAGGGACTATAGGACAGCCGAGGATAGCATCCCTCCAGTGGCTGTTGCTGGTATCTGCCTTATGTTTATTTTTAGACTGTGAGGCCTTTGGGGACAGAAGACTATCTTACTTACAGGTATGTATTATTTATTTTTCTATGTAAAGCACTTTGAGAACTTTGGTTGAAGTGCGGTATATAAATATTCATAGTAGTTGTAGTAGTTAGTAGAAGTAGTAGAAGCAGTAATATAGCACAGTGTGGAGGGAGTTACCTTTTCTCCCGGTGCCCATGAAATCCCCCCATGAAAATTGCTTTCTCGGAGCTACTATTTTTCCCAGAGGGAGGAATATACATATGGGTGTAAATAGTATCAGGAGGAGAAACTTTCATCAGGAAAATGGTGCAGGGGAAACCCCACTCTCCCCCTTTGATGTAGTCATAATCCAGATTGGAGCCCCTCTCCACCTATTTTTTAGGGATGTGCACAAATCATGATGCATAGCGCGATTCGTAACACATCCCCGGCATCTTTAAAATGGAGGAGAGCAGGTGCATACCTGTTTCTCTGCTGCTTGCTGCCACTTTCTGAATTGGCGGCACCTCTCCCAGCTATCTTGGTATGCTGACAGCGCACTCCTCCCAGCTGCCCCCGGCATGCACATAGCCTCAGCACATGTTACTATTATTTGTTATTACAAGCTAAAATGTGAATGATGCATTTTTCGTTGCATTTCGTTTGGCCTTATAGTGCCGATTCCTCTCCCCACTGATATCCAGCAGCATATTCCGTGAGGTCATGGAAGTACCGCCTAGAGACATCTGCCGTTCAGGATACACCTTTCATATAACTTCTGGATTTTGAGAAAGCTGGAAAAAATATGCCAATTTTAAAAAACCCAAGTTTGTTTAAAAGAAACTGACTTTTAAAAGCCAATTGTGCATGTTTTGTGGTTTAATTCTATTTAAGGATTGGACTAAAGTCTCCCTTAAATTTCTGTATGGATTTATATGGGTATGCATTTCTACCTATCTGTCTCAGCAGTGAGCCTTATTTTATATTACACCAGTGCTGGCCTCCATCTCTTAAAAAAAAAAAAAAAAAAAGGCTGTCAGCTGCAAATGCTTTTCCGCCTGTGGTTTTTGGTCCTGAGATTGGAAAGTAAAATAAGAAGTCAGGTGGCTCTAAACACCAGTTCAACAAGCTATTGGAGTGACCAGTACATTTCTGGAATACACAGCATGAGGGTGTAATTGTCACTCTGAAATGCTGCCAGGTCAGACCACAAAGAGTGGGCTGTTTGCTTCCAGCGGAGCTGAAGCTCGGTGGATGGGTGTGGTCACTCATTCAGTAGCATAACAAAGCATGTGCCATTTTCCTTCCCTGGGCTTCTTTTCTTCTTCTCCATTCCCCTGCTGTGAAAATGCTATACTGTACAGCAACAACAGAATGTTCTGCAAGGAAATGTCAGAGTTACCGGCCCCTCTTATGTAAGTGGAAATGTAAACAAGGTGGCATTTAGGTTTCTGCTAAGACAGCCTTCACAAAAAGGAGTAAAGAAAAACAGCTATACAGGTCTCTCTGTGAGGTTGTGTGAGCTAAATTTTAAAGCTCCTTTTACACAGTATGGTCTGTGCCAGCACCACCAGAGCCTAGGCCAAGCAGCTGCATACTCAGTAAATAAACAGAGGTAAAGGCAATGTTTGCAGCTTGGACACTGCATTGCTCAGGTGAGTAGGCTGCATGTGTTGGAGGTTTTCTTCTTTGCGTGTTTTTTTTAAAACAGAAAAGTGGTCATCAAAACCAACCTGCAGAGCCTAGAAAGATGTGAACTCTTGCTTATGGCATGGGAATTGCATGCAGCCACAACCATGGGGGAGTCACTTCCCTGTGGTGTCATCCCATGTGGTTGGGGAATGCACATGAACGGCACAAGTGCATGGATGGGGCCAGTCAAGTGAGAAAGATCCACATTATTGGTCATGGGAAAGATCCACGTTATTGGTCTTGCTTCTAAGGCTGCATCCTTTCCACACTGATCCCAGCAGGAGGATCATATCACGGGGAAGCCGTTGCACATATTGGTATCTAGTACAATGGAAAGTTCACAGGGACTACTTTAGTTGTCACCTTTGTGGTGCAGCGGAGAAATGCTTGACTAACAAGCAGAAGACTGCTGGTTTGAATCCCCGCTGGTACTATTTGGGGCAGCAGTGATATAGGAAGATGCTGAAAGATGCAATGGTAAACCCCCTCCTATATTCTACCAAAGACGACCACAGGGCTCTGTGGGCTCCAGGAGTCAAAATCGACTTGACGGCACACTTTACTTTAGTTACTATCTTTTTTGCTGCATACTTAGGTGAAGAGGAAGAGAAACCACCACTACACACATACTCATCCTAACAGCGCCTGAAGCATCTAGAAAATAAATCAAGGGTTGTAGCTATAATTGAACAAGGGGAGATGAATGTCCCTAGGCCCATGAAGAGGGGCACCTCCCTGGCTGCAAACAACTTATTCTTCACTCTCCCCCACCCCCACCTCCCTGACTCACTGGCAAGCTGCTGACTCAGGATCCTGTGGAGAGTGTGTGATCTTATTTGCATAGAAGCAAGAGAAAGGGCATGCCAAGAATGTTTTGTTTTTCACAGTGTCCATATAGTTCTTCTGCAGCAATATGGGGTAGAGGTGAGGGAAGAAGGCGGCTGGGGGCCCATCTTCACTTCTTGTCTCAGGGCCCACTTCAACTTTGCTGTTCCCCTGATAAATCCACCTTACTAACTCGGGAAGCAGCCTCTCCACTGAGCAATGCACTGCCGCTTTAAAAATGAAAAGGGTGTGTAGCTCCTGGCCAGCAGCAGGATTGATTGTTGACTGCAGCAGTGGTGACTTCTCCTCAGCATGGGGCAAGGCAAGTAGTCAGTCAGTTCTTCTGAGTTTCTCCATTTCCCTCCAGTTATATTAGCAGCTGCAGAAGGAAGTCGCCTCTTGGGATTCACTTCAGATGGTATAGATTTATTCTGCAGTTTCAGATTATAGTATCTTCCTATTCCTCTCCAAAACCCCACTCCCTGCCAAGATCAGTCAAGGCCCTGCTATCTGTGGAGTGATCATGATAGCTGCCCTAATGACATCGGAGGAGCAAAATGTATAGACGCAAGTCGAGAGGGATTCCTCACACTGTCCTGCTTGAAGTGAAACAGGTTATGTGATCCTGTGGGAGATAATGGTACACCTATATAGTTACTAGAAAATGTAATGCAACTTCAATGAATGTATTGTGGAACAAAATGGAACACAATCAGCACACATCTCTACACGTTTCCACTTCGCTACCCACCCTCTTTGAGTTCATTGCACAACTGAACTAACTGGGTCATTTGCTTTGGGTGGTTAGGGTATTTTCCTCCTTTCTTAAAGTAAATTGGCTTTTATGTAAATAATTTCTAGACCCGCTGTACTGAACTAATTATCTGGGTCATTCAAATTTCTGCTTCTGGAAGTAATTATGGCCTTTGGGAGTGTACTGGATAATACAGGCTTCTGATTGGAGCTGAAGTGAGAGGCCTCCTTATCTGCGTGAACAGTATGAAGCAAGGTTAGCAAATCTTCCTTATATCCTTAGGGCCCTTGTTTCATGCATTAAAACTACCATTGATTTGAATGGAAATCACACACAAACACGCACATACACTGAGAACTATACAGGGCACTTATTGCCACCACATTGTGTTTTAATGCTTGCCTAAATAGCACAGCACTGTGTCATTGTCAGGGTCGCTGATAGCTAATTTTCCTGAGACTGTTCTAAACTGACTTCTGCCCCACAGGAACCAGGGGACATCAAGTCCCACGCTGGAGGAACCAGATGGCAGCTGACCCCATTTCTGATTAGATTGTGCAGTTGCCATTTCTGTGGGGGTGGATGGTAGAACAATGTAGGCATAGGATACTCCTTTAATCAAGGTAGTATCCCTTCCCACATTGCTTGTTGTGTTTAAGCAGTCAGGTAAATGTTTAACTCATTAGCTAGCATGAGCATCATTCATTAAAAATAAGGAAGAATTTGTTTTTTTGGATATCATCATAGTTCATTGTCTGTATTCAGAGCCAGGCTGTACCTGGCTTCCAAATGCTGGAACCAACGAAAGAGATTGTCTGTTACAATCTTTCCCTGTTTTTGAGCTTTCCTGGGACACCTGTTGGGTCATGAACAGACATAGATTAGAAGGAATTTTGATCAGGGCACCCCCACAGCTCATTAGAGCCCTGGATACAGAAATGGAGACCATGATGGGGGTGGTGCGAGAAGGAAGGCTGAGTGAGGAGGGCAGTGACATGGGAAACAAGCAGCTGGTTCCAGAGGGAAGCCTCAAGGGATTGCAGGCCTGAGGCAAGGTGCCAAATGCTGCCTTGCCCCACACCCCTGGTGGGGTCCAGCCCCTGTTCAAAATTGACCCTGCCTTGCAAGCTTTGAAAGTGGTGTGTGGGGCAGGGAAGAGGGCAGGTTGCCAGAAGTTTCCTCTTCTCTCCTTGTGCTGCTTGTAAGCTTTTCATGCAGAGTGAGAGGTGCTCCTTCCTTGCAAAGCTTGTAAGGGCCAGGTCGGTTCCAAAGAGCTGCTCTAATGGCAGCAGCGGCTGGCGAGCATTGGAGTGGGGGCCGGGGCGGGGCAGGGGAGAACCCAGTCACCGGCAGAAGCCTCCCCTCTCATGCTCCTCCACACCAGCAGGTATTTACCCAAACCTGCCAGCATGGAGGAAAACAGAAAGGGTGGGGAGCAGAAAAGCAGGGGGGCAAATGGTAGAAAGCAAAATTGGGGGGGGGGGACTAAAATAATGAGGGGGAAATACACTTCCTGGCAGGGGCGTAGCTAGGGGAGAGGGGGCCCGTGTTCATCCCTCTCTCTGGCGGCCCCCCAGAGTGAGGGAGATAATGAAGAAAATAGAACACGATGGAGCTGGACGGCCCTCAGGAGTTGAGGGCCCGTGTTCTTTGAACCCTTTTGTTCAATTATAGCTACGCCCCTGCTGCCTGGTTGTTTCGGGGAGTATATTTTTACACATTTTCCTCTTTTTCCCAGGGGCAGTGCCAGGAGGAACCCCCTAGGAATCAGATTGGCTGGAGCAGCTTGAACAGCAGTTGTTCCAGCCAGTAAGAAGACATTACAGGCAAGGGAGGAGGGGCTGCAGAAAGCTCCCTACTCTGGAGGTTTCCCTGTCTGTCTGAAAGTCTGTATTTTTACTGCTTGTTGTTGATTTGGGGGGGGGGAGGCACAGCCCCTCCTGCCCTTGCTGACCAGCCACCACTGTCTAATGGTGGTGGAGTGGTAAATCATGCGTCTCTGCTGGCACCCCAATAACCTGCTCCCTGAGGTGGCCACCTCATCTCACCTCATGAAAGTACCAACCCTGATGTCTGTTAGGGATGTGCATGGGAACCAGTGACTGCTGGTTCGAAGTTGGGGGGGTCACTTTATAGACTGGGGAGGGTGCTCTCCCTCCCCACCACATTTCCCTCACTGGCTCCCACGGGGTAGCAGCGTAACTCCTTGCTGCCCTGGTATGTCACGGACTGGAAGTGTCCAGAAGTGTCCGCTGCGTGTGCGCATGTCATGACATGTGCATGAGTGAGCGTGACATGATCATGCGCAGCAGACACTTCTGGCCACTTGTGGTCTGCGATGTACAGTCCACAAAGAGGTACAAACACTGCCGCCCCGTGGGATCGATTTTAATGACAGCACATCGTGACGTGTGCATGAGCGAGTGTGACGTGTGCAGGTGCAGCAGACACTTCCGGCCACTTCCGGTCTGCGGGCAGCAAGGAGGTATGCTGCAGCTCCATCAGACCAATTTTAAGGACATGGGGGGAACACAGCGTGAGGGAGGGGGAGAGCACCCTCCCAAGTCCTTAAAGTTATCCCCCCACCTTTGAATCGGCCAAATCACCATACTTTCAAACCAGTGCGGAAGTCCATAAAGGGCCTCCGAATTGGTTCTGTGCACATCCCTAATGTCTGTCTGAGGAGAGAAGCACAAGCTAGAGGAGAAGGATCCAGGTGTGAGTCGTCCCTTCCCTCGGGCTGAGGTGATAGGAGCCCAAGGCTTTCCCCGCCTTCCTCATCCCCACAAGCTCAGTGAGTGGATCTGATTTGTGTCATCTCAAAATAATGATAAAAATAATTTTTGCTGTGTGTGCTATGTGAAGATTTGAATTTTGCTGCTGATGTGCCACTAATATAAAGGTATAAAGCCCTACATGAGCTTGAAACCCACATGAAAAACTGAAACTAAATTTTGAAATTCAAAATGTTAAAGGTAAAACATTTCATATTTGTGTCTGCAAATCCTGTCCCAAATTCATGCCAGCCCTATAAGCTATGTATAGAGCAGTGGCAAAATATAATGTCAGTATACAGTGTTTTGGCCTCTCCTTGTCTCATACTCTGTAAACTAGCCTGCGCTGGAACAGTCATAATGAAGGAAACTGGCTTGTGTGAGCATGAGATTTTTGAGAGATTTGGCATGCATTGTCACCAGTGTGCTGATGACATGCAGCTCTCTGACTCTTTTCCACCTCCGCCTGGTGAGGCGAGGGAGGGGTTAGATCTTGAACCATTATCTGAAATTGGGAATGGGTTGGATATCGGCTAACCAACTGAAACTGAGTCCAGATAAAATTGAGGGGAAGCTGTAGCTCAGTGGCAGAGCACCTGATTTGCATGATTCAATCCCTGGCATCTCCAGATACAGCTAAGAAATGTCCCTGCCTGCAATCAGGGACAGTTGCTGCCAGTCAATGCAGATAACACTGAACTAGATGGACCAAGAAGCAAGATGGACCAATGGTCAGATGCAGCTTCCTAGGCAAGAGCATTGGTAGATACTTAAAAGGTCCAGGATAATTAAACTCAGTCATGCCCCCGCCCCCCAAGAATTACATATGTGGGGTTTTTTTAAGCTTCTAATCTTATAACACAGCAGCTATGAAAGTGGAAGCATCAGAGAGTTAGGTGTGGTTAGGAGCTCTCCCCCATGCTCTGTGCAGGAGGTTTTTCACACAGGACTTTTAAAGCCCTTTAACTTGCATCTCCTCCAGAATGGAAGGGGTGCATTCACATATTGGCCAGATTTACCCTGAAGTCCCTGCAAGTTATGGGGAGCAGTTCACCCACAATTCGGGGTTTTCACTGTATGTTAGAGTGTAGGCCGATTTATATCTGGGGTAAAAACACCCACTATTTGTGTCGATTTTTGGGGACAACTTCAAATTCGCAGTAAAGCCTCCCTGTAAATGTGCAGTAAAGCCTGCTGTGTATAAAAGTCCCAGGTGCCTTCACTGCTGCACTTCCTTTCTAAATGAGGTCATGTAGGAGAAAGGTGAACCTACCTTAAGTGGCGCAGAGGGGGAATGCTTGACTAACAAGCAGAAGGCTGCCAGTTTGAATCCCAGCTGGTACTATATCGGGCATCAGTGATATAGGAAGATGCTGAAAGGCATCATCTCATGCTGTGCAGGAGGAGGCAATGGTAAAGCCCTCCTGTATTATACCAAAGAAAACCACAGGGCTCTGTGGGCACCAGGAGTTGAAATCGACTTGACAGCACACTTTACTTTAGGAGAGGGGCAGCTGATGAGATTCGGGGCTCTGAGCAATTAATTATGGGCCCGTGCCCCATGAACCACCCCCTAGATGTCCCTGTTCCTATGTGCCCTTGGTACTCCAGATCCAGCAGTAAGGGTTCAACCAGATTTGAATGGGGCAGAGCTCCTTTGAAAAATCAAGTTCAGTGTTTAGGAATTCTCCTGGTTAGGTCTTCCTCCGGGAATCCCAGGTAGCAACAGTGACTAGAAGCACCTCAGTGCTGCTTCAGCTGCTGCACCAACTGAACTTGTTTCTGGAAAAGGTAGACCTGGCCATAGTCACAGATGTCTTATTCCAAGGGATCTCAAATATGGGTCCCCAGATGCTATTGGACTACAAGCCCCATCACCCCCAGCCTTTTACCACTGTAGATGGGAATCAGTGTTCCCTCTAACAGGGATTCCCAGATGTTGTTGACTATAACTCCCAGAATTCCCAAACAAAAGCCATTGCAGCTGGGGATTCTGGGAGTTGTGAACAACATCTGGGAATCCCTGTTAAGAGGGAGCACTGATGGGAATGATGGGAGCTGTAGTTCAACAGCATCTGGGGACCCAAGTTTGAGAACCCCAGCCTCATTCACATCCAGATTGGATTCCTGTAATACGCTCTACTTAGGTGTTAGAGAAACTTCAGCTGGTACAATATGCAATGACTGGTAAGTGACTTACCATTAAGGGGATGCTTAAAGGGCTGTCTCCTCCTATATGTTCCTGCCCATCCACTGAGGTTGGTGGAAGAGCCCCTTTTGCATGTCCTGGCTGTCATCTGAAGTGTGGTTGGTGGAAAAACAAGAAAAGGCCTGTGCTGTTGTCGTGCCCAGGATGTGGAACACCTTGCCCCAAGAGATCTATCTAGTGCCCTCTTGGTTTTCAGCCAATCACAGAAGACTTCTATTTTAACAAACCTTTGAGCTGACCTTTGGTAGACTTTTTTTTGTTCCCTCCTGCATATGGGTTTTTAAAACTCTGCTGCTGGGTTTTGTTGTTCTTGTTGAGCTGAAAATGATTTTATTATTATTGATTGTTTTTCATGCATTATGTTAGCTGCTTTAAGTGCTCTGTGCTCGGAGTGGGAAAGCGGGGTGAAAATTGTATGCTTATTAAACATGCTATAGGTTCCCCTGCCTCTATCCACTTCTGAGGACCTGATTTGTAGTGTCTACTGTGCAAGAGAATCAAGTTAAAATTCCAGTTGAAGAGTATAAGGCTTTAAAGATGCTATAATTAAGATGAAAGAACCTGTAATTTACAGAGTGGCATTAACATGAATGGTAGAGTGAGCAGCAAGTGACTAAACTACCAAATGACTGTTCATTTTGTTCTTGGTTTTCAAATTGGTAGATGCATAGGCTCCAACCGTCCCTAATAAACTGGAAACTCTGAACCTGGTAAATCACTGTCCCTATTTGCTCCTTATTTTTGCCTTTTGTGGAAGTTTCAATTCCGCCCCCCACCCACCCACCCACCCTATGAGTTGCTAGAGTTGTCCTCCTTCAGGATTCAGCTCCCTCACCAGAGTCTCTAGAAATGAAGGCTGACATCCAGACTAATGCAGCATGCGTGCAGCATTCCAAACAAAAGCAGTACAGCCACCTGTGGGAGCAGGGTGGAGGAGCAATTTTTGCCCATCTTCTTTTCCCTCTGAAGCCTGTTGGGACTCCTGAGAATATGTCCCTAAATGCTTTGACACACACACACACACACACACACACACACACACACACACACACACATCCTTGGGACATATTTTCAGGTGACACAGAGCAGAGGGAAGGGGAGAAAAAATTCACCGCCTGCCCTGCTTTGTTATGGAGCACAGCATACTGCATGCATGCTTCAGTAGTATGGATGTCAGCCTAAATCTCTATGTGGATGGATGGATTGTCTCTCTAGTGCTCCTGCATGCAAATAGGTGCACAGTACTGCGGTTGTGAGGCTATTCACATGTGTGTGTAAAACCGGGCTAAATCTCACTGATCGTGAGAAGAGCCTCAGTTTTTGATTGTGTGTATGTCTTCAGTATACATGAGCCCAGAGAACACTTGTAATGGGGCAACTAATAAATAAAGTTGTTGCTGTTTTCTTATATAGTGGGTGGAAGCCAGGCTTTAGTGATGTGTAATGGTGGTAGCTTAGGCAGTAATCCTTGATATGATAATTTGTTATTAGAAGTGTCTCCCTATTTCAGTTGCGAAATGTTGAAGGGTATGCAGCAAGGAATTCACACTCTTATGCACACTATAAAGCAACTAATTTATTGCCTCATAAATGTTAAAAAAAAACCCTTGTTTAGAAAAATGAACTGCCTGGTTATAATAGGTATTTACAAAATTGCCAAAGGATAGGGCTGTCTCTCTGTCCTTGTGGAACACTGAGGACTTGTGCGATATGTAGGGGCAGCTTTTCTATGAGTCACGGTGAGGCAGTTGTCACAAGCAGCAGATTATTGGGGTGCTTGTAAGGCAGCAAGATGCTCTCCTGCCCTCACTTAAAAAAAAAAAACCAGTTAAGAGAGGGAGAAGGGTGCATGCAAGTGGGGTAGCATTAGGCTCCCTGCTTCAGGTACACAGAGGTCTTGAGCTTCCACTGGCTTTATGCCATCTGAAATAATTATTGAGAAGATGGGGGATCATTTGCTGTGCCAGTCTGGGGCCTGCTTTTCAAGTTATGTCTTTAGAATCTATCCATATTAAATAGCTATGAAAATGTCACATTTCTGCTTTGGGAACTTTTGTTGGAAAGCAGTATATAAATATTTGTCATATTTGTCATATTTCATATTTCAAAACATGTTGAAAGCAAATTTACTACAGATACGTGCGACTGGAACTCAAAACTGGCTAACATTCCATTGAATGTGTACATATATGGGGGAAACATGTGTTTTCACCTTATAACAGATAAATTGGCCCTCAGAGGATGATCTTGATAATCATATTTATAATAGCTAGCCAGTACAGTGCTTAACAGCTGACTGGTAACCAACTGAGGTGGGCTTCTTGTCAGATGTAAGTTTTGTTTATGTTTGTCACTATCTCACACTAAAGTAATAGACAAAGAGATTACATGAGGATTACTTGGGGATAGTTCTCCTTTCCTTGAACATTTAGCACTATTCAGACATTCTGAAGGAGCATGTGTGTGTGAATGAGGGCCAATTTTCATCCATTGATGGATTTTGATTGTGTGTGAACAGAGCCTATGCACATACAGCTTGTATGCATGTTGATTCTGTGCACAGAGAAGTAATCAAGACATTGAAAGGTGTGCTGCTGGGATCCGAACCTTATCTGAATGCATTGATTCAACATATCTGAAAAGAGCTCCTGGCTCCATGCTTGATGATAAATCACTCTATTATATTGCAGTGCTGCTTGGCTATCCTTTAATAACAGTCACACTTTAAAGGCTTGGTGTTCTGTGAACCGCCTAGAGCCTTTGGAGTCAGGCAGTATATAAATCAATTAAATAGATATATTGATTGATTGATTGATTAGTAAGTAACAAGTAAGTAAGTACATTAGTTTGTTGCAACAAAGAAATGTGAGTAGTTCTGGTACTAAGAATAAGGTCCTGGGCTAAGAATGTGCTCAGAGCCACTCTGTTCCTTAATTCTAATATCTGTTAGGCCTATGCACCACCAGAAATATCAGATCAATGCTGATCCAATAATGATATGCAAAAAAAAAAAAAAAAAATCAAACAGGGGAGGCTGAAATGGTCTCCCTGACTCTATCAATATCTGCTGGGCACTGACCCAATATTTTACCGATAATCCTTATTGGAAGCCATCTTGGAGAGAAAGTCAGGTCTTTCTCTCTGGCCTAGGGAGTGCTTCCAGGTTGGTTACGTTAATGCCCAATAGTGGGCATATTAGTCTAATTTTATTATTGGACTAATATGATTGCACAGCCCTAGTGTCTGTTTTACCCTCTGAGCCACTAGTTTGCATCTGGCTCTGATTGCCAGACCTCAGAGTTGTAGTAAAAAACAAAACAAAACAGGTTTTGCAAGCTTAGCTCATCTAGAGGTCTTAGTGGACCACAAATTGACTAAGAATCAGCAATGTGATGCAGCTACAAAAAGATTAATGAAGTTTTGGGCTGTATTCACAGATGATAGTTTCCATATCATGGAAAAGTAATCATTTTACTCTATTCTGCATTGGTCAGACCTCACTTGGAATACTGGCCAAGATTCAAACTAATGTGGTTTTCTGTCACATGAGGGGAACCATGATCTCCTGTGACCTTCCTTCTGTCTTCAGCTGCCTGTACCTTCTAAAAATATATCTCGGGGACATATTTTCAGGAAACACAGACTACTGAAGAGGGAAGAGAGATCACTGAAAATCACAGCCCCCTGTATGTGAGTTACTCTGGATGTTGGCCACTGTGTCCAGCCACCGGGCATCACATTTTAAGAAGGACATTGATAAACTGGAATAGATTCGCAGGAGAACAACAAAAATGGTGAAGGGTCAGGAAACAATTAAATGAGGAATAATTAAAGGAGTTGGATATGTTTAACCCGAGAAGAGAAGACTAAGGGAAGATGGGATAACCCTCTTCTAAAAACTGAAGGAGGCCATATAGAGGCCCTTCAAACGAGCAGTGTGAAGAGCCTACAGAGGGTTTGTGGGGAGAGCGGGTTTGACCTGCTCTCCCTGCAGATGATCAGCTAGCCCACCCTGGGTAGCCGGATCAGCTGCCCAGATGACTACCGGCTCCGTCACAGAGCCTGTTGGGGCATCACGGTTGGGGGCTTCCTGGCCCCTGGAATTCCCCGAATGACCCGCGTAAGTGCACGGGGCAGTCTGGGGAGCCTCCTGATGCCAGGAGGCTTGTTGTAGCCTCCCAGTTGGGAGGCTACTTGTGAGTTGCTGCAGCTTGGAGCCACACTGTGGCGACACACAAACTTTTAACCCGGGTTTCAGGCGCTCTCACTCCCGAAACCTGGGTTAAGCTCCGTAAGTGGGCTTGCTGCTGAGTTACCACTAGGAGCTGCGTGGTTCCCATTGCTGCACACAAGCAGCAGGAACTGGACTGGGAAACTTTAGCCCAGTTCCACCTGCTCATGAGAATAGCCTCACTATGTCACATAGAAAGAGGAGCAAACTTGTTCTCTGTTGCTTCTGAGGGCAGGATTAGGTCAACTTAGTTGAAATTAGAAGTTAGATATTAGGAGCAATTTTGTAACTGTAAGAGGCATTGAACAGTGGAACTGTCTGTTGCATGATGGTGAGCTTTTCTTTGCTAGAGCTTTCCAAACAGAAGCTAGATATCTATCCGTCAGGGATGCCATAGCAGATTCCTGTACTGAGCAAGGGATTGGACTAGAAGGGATTGGTAAATTGGATCTACTTATTTTAGTGGCTGACCTCCAGACTAACATGCACACTGAAAAATGCTCCACATACTCAATGGGGGAAGGGTGATTTTTGCTTTTTTCCCCCCTTCCCTCTGCAGCCCCATGTCTCCTGAAAATATGTCCCTGAAGGTCACTCGGCCCAACAGGGGACCTTCAGGGACATATTTCAGGGGAAATATGTCCCTGAAGGTCACCTATCCAACAGGGGACTACAGAAGGAAGGGGACATCAGCAAAAACCACCCCTTCCCATTGTGCATGTGGAATATTTTTCAGCAGACACGTTAGTCTGGATGTCAGCCACTGTCTATTACCCCTGCTAACTGAGCAACAAGACACCTTTTAAAGTGGTGCTTCTCTTATATTTAGTTGGGGGAGAGCAATTGGCCCTAACCAACCCCAGCACAGCATCCCTCCAGTGGCTGTTGCTTGTGTCTCCCTTATATTTATTTCTAGATTCTGAGCCCTTTGGGGACAGGGGAGCATCTTATTTATGTATTTCTGTGTAAGCCGTTTTGAGGATTTTGTTGGAGAATGGTATATAAATAGTCGTCGTTGTAGTAGTAGTATAACTGATGTTTTGTCATCTTGAAAATCAATACCATTTGCAAATGAACAAGATGACCAACAGCTTACTACAAGTTTTTATTAGCAGTAAAGCACTAATGCTGCTAATCAGTTGTAAGTAACTCCGAAATATAAAGAGCTTTAGATCTAATTGTAGCTGCTTGTTGTTGGAGTTGATTCACTCCAAGGGGAGTGTATGATTTACAACACTCAGAGCCCTTTCCCATGATCCGCGAGAAAGGGCTTGGGGCATGCCGAGAGGAAGGCTGTAAAACCTTACCTCCCCTGCAGATGATTGCCCCCTTCCATGCTGGGCACATGGCTCACATGCCCACACGGAATCCAGCCCTCCCTGGCAGCGGCAGAGGGTCGGGGCCAGGAAACATCACCCCTCACCCCGGAAATCCCATAATGCACTGTGCAAGTGTGCAGTGCATTATGGGAATCCCCCCAATGTCGGCCAGGAGCCCCGCAGTCTCTTGGCAAGACTATCAACAAAATGGGGCCAAGAGAGCACACACTCCCTTAACCCCATTTTGGAGGTGGGCTCCAGAGGCAGATTTACCACCGTGCCACCACATTCCCAACAGTTCACATGGACAGCAAAGATCGAGCTAAGGCAGCCAAGTCCGATCTTTGCTGTGGGTGTGAACAGCCTCTCAGTCTGTTTCTAATCTGCATGGAGGGTGTGTGTGTGTGTGTGTGTGTGTGTGTGTGTGTGTGTGTGTGTGTGTTCTCTTTAAGAATTTCACATCTATTCCTCTCAGTGGCATTAACAGCAGCCCCCTGAATTGAGTGAGTACCAAATATAGAGGGAAGGATGTTGCGGGAAAATAAACAAGAGCGGAGAGTTTGCTTTAGCGTCCAACTCCTTTAGTTTTGTTGAACCCTGTTCTTTAGTTCACCCTGATCATCTGTAACAACAATTGTACTTGATGGTTAATGAATTGGAATAGATCCCAAGATTGCTCACAACCAGCGGAAGGCTTTTATGGGTGTTAATCTTTTATAGACTTTAAGACCAAAATAAACAATATGGCATATTTGAATTTTAGGAAACATTGGTCCTGGCAGTTTCTGAGCACAGACAAATATGTATATATTTAAGAATGCACTTGGCAAATTTTCCCCTGCTCTTAGTTGTACTCTGCTTACATTTTCCTTCCTGTTATTCAGACCCCAAATTACTTCCTCAGCTGCTAAATAAAATATTTCTCTTACAAAATGGAGGTCCAGCTGAAAGTATTTGTTCCAGGACCTTATCTAGCTCTGAAGCTCACAGACCTGTAGCTAGGCTGGTTTGCTATTTCGCCCTGTCTTGAATATAAGTACAACATTCGCAGTTTCTCTAGTTACCAGGTATTCCTCCAGAGTTAATTGATTTATGAGAAATCTTAGCTAGTGGGCCTGCTATTTCATGCACCAACTCTTTTTAATATTCTTAAATGGAGATTATCTCTCCCCTCCCCACCCCCTGATTTGAGTGTATTAAGAGCTTAAATTTCTCAAGCTCAGATGTAATAATTTACATTTTGCTTCTTCTTCTTTTTTGTTTCAAGCACCCTTTGGATGTGGGTCTGTTCAATATCATACTCCAACATTGCACAGGTGAAAGCAGGGATGAACCCCTCCTCCTACCATTGCACATTGTTTTACTCCACCTGTGACAGTTGTTTTCTCTGCAACAGAGTAAACTGAACTGATTTAAACTTCAGAGAGTGTGTCTGTGCTTTTGGCTAAAGACATACTTGAGAAACTTTGCCTACAATATGTTATTAATCATTCAAAACATGCCTCAGCAGTTGTAGTGTGTAAAATGTCAAGCTAGACATGGTGCCTCCGGATTCATGAGCATGCACTTCCACATTTGCATATGCACTAGGGACAAAATGCATCCACCACTCAAAGTGCACTTCTGTAAAGGGAATGAAGAGTGAGTGTGTCAAGAAAGAAAACCTCACACACAGCCCAGGAGCAGGAGGAATTGTGTGATGTTGGCAACAGGAAGAGAGTGAACAAATAAACGTTCTAGGCAAGAGGACAGTGAAGCATGAAACCAAGGGATAGGTGGGAAATAAATAATAATACCAGGCATTTTGGGACCACAGTGCAATTTTAAATTGATACTTTATCCCAGTGGTTCTCAAGCCTGGGTCTCTAGATGCTGTTAGATCAGCTAGTGGTACATCCATAGCAATGGGGAAACTACAAGGACTCCCACCCATGGAACACCACCCTGATCTGGACAAAAGACCAAATCAAATGAGTGGCCTGCTACAGGTTTTGGTCCTAGAACTAGTTGGGATAGACCCATAGTTATCATGGTCACTATGAACTCCTGAGACACACCAGACAAGCCAGCCCCATGTGGACATTGTGTCCCCCACCACTAAAAGTCTTGGAGATGCCAACACCAGCTCTGAAACCAGCTCCATCAGTTCAGTTAGGAAGTTGGCTGGGTAGCAGGGTAGACAATACACCAACAGAATCCCTAATCTATTCCTAGTCCCCAGCCTGAGAAATACACTCAATGTGAGTCAGCTGTCTCAAAGGGACCCTAGTAAGAGAGATGCTATTCTTACGGACCACAGCCACTCCACCTTTCACCCACCCACTTCCCCTAACTTGCTTCACAACAGAGTACCTTGGTGGAAGATGTTGGGCACAAACTGGGCCACTATCTTCCCCTAACCAGGTCTCAGTGATACATGCCAGGTTGGCTCCCTCATCCATGATCAAGACATAGGTTATTTCAGTCTTGTTCTGAACTGATCAGGCATTGCAAAGGAGCATGGATATATTATGAAGGTTGTTGGAACTGCTCCCTGAGGCCTGAGAGCTGAAAGGGCAGCCAGAAGGGGAAACAGTTATTAAGTTACGGATCCCCATTTCCCTGTAATGGTCTGCTGACCTACCAATGTCGATTCTTCTATTCCCCACCACTACAGTAATAGCTGCCCCAGAGATGCCAAACAAACACCCCACTCTCCCCTCAACAAGGGAGCTGAAACACATAAATGGCCTGGTGCAACCCAGTACAAAAAGGACTGACAGATTTCCAGTCCAGCCCCAAGTCCCAAACTAATATTTCCCTTCCCAAATATAACCTCCCCCAGACCTCAGTACCACACCCAAGGACCAGCATAAAAGTCCATGGACCGCAGGCGGGGGACAAGTAGGTGGAGTGTAAAAAGTAAGGAGATAAGGTTGTCAAGCAAAAGGCCAAGTGGGATGAGAGCCAATGACCAGAGTCAGGATCCAGCAGAAAACCAATGAAGAGGATAAGGCAAAGATTCTCAAACCTAGGTCTCCAGATGTTGTTGGACTAAAACTCTCACCATTCCCAGCCACAATGGCCTCTGGTTTCACAGTTGCAACTCACTGCTGCAGGGATGGTGGACCTGTTAGGATGGTCCGCCAGTAGGATTCCAAGGCCTTGGAGGGTTTTAGAGCCGAATCAGCCAGTGATTCTGTAAATGCCCTGGTGGATACCTGGAACAGGGAGCTCACCAGGGCAGTAATCATGATCTCTCGTAAGCAACATCTCCAACCCATGATATACAGAAGAGCTATGGGGGGGTGGGGGAGTGACAAAGTTGGTGACTTGCCTCAAGCATAAAGCCCATTTGAAGGCCCATGCGAAGGTGGTACATGCAGCAAATAACCAATTCTGGTCTGTGTGCAATGTGCCTGCAGGCCCACATTCAGCAGAGTTATTCTGGTGTCTGGCACGACTGGCTGTCCTTACTTCCAGGAGCGAAGCTGCAAGGTGTGCCAAGGAGGAGAAGACAGACAGTGGCAAGGGACAGGAGAACGCCCATTGGGCAGGAACCCAGCCCCGGCGACCTGCTACGGCTTGCAGAAAGCAGAAGCTTCAACCGCAGAGCCGAGGAGGGGTGGACGGAACCCTGAGAGGACCGACAGGGAGCTGTGTGAGAATGACATTGGCAGTGCACCTACTGAGGGGAGGGGGCCAGAGCAGGAGGAAGGAGATTAGGGAAAGACCTGGGCAGCAGCTGTAGGGGATGAGGAATTACAACAAATAAGGGAGGGTGTTGGCCCTATAAGTGGGCGTGGGCTTTACATAGCCTGCAGGGAAGCATATAAGGGGCCGGTCAGTGAGGCTGAAAGTGAGTGTCGGAGCCAATGGAGAGAGGCTGACACAGCACACAGCCTGGGATGATGGAGGAACAGAGTGCCACTCAACTCCCTCTCCATCCCTGCTCTAAGGCTGGACCCAATGAGCTTGCCAGGCTGGGTTAGGAAGGCAAAGGGTGGTTGTCCAGCTACATGTCCCTGTCTCTTTTACCCAGCCTGGCTGGGCTTATCAGGTTTGGCCTAGGAGCAGGGACAGGGAGGGGGTTGAGCATCTCCCTGTACCTCCTCTGTCCAAGCTGCTTGTGTCTGCCCCTCGGGGGGGGGGGCTGACTCCTCAGCTGGCTCCTTATATGCCTTCTCAAAGGCTATGCATTGCCCACCCCCAATTATGGGGCCAATGCTTCTCTTTATTATCTGTAATTGATAACCCCTTACAGCTGTTGCCAATGCCTCTCCCCCTTCTCCCTCCTCTTGCTCACACCCCCTCCCTTCGGGAGGCATGCTGCTGATGTTATCTTCGTAAGCCTCCCCTTTGGTCTTATCAGGGCTCTGCTCCTCCTTCTCTAGAGCTGAGTCCCTGCCCGTTGGCAGTCTTTCCTCCATCTCTCCCTGGCTGCCACCCATCCCTGTCGCCTTGAGCACTCTCACCAGTCCATCCTCAGAGGTAAGGACAGCCAGCCTTGCTGGACAGTGGTATAGCTGGACACCTGGGTTGTGAGGAGTCTAATTTAGGCTCTTTCTATTTCAAATCTGACTCCGGTGACTATGTCTTGCTGTAACACTTTTAATGAGTTATGCAGATAAAATCTCTTGTATTTGGGCTGACTTGTATTACAGTATTTCTGCAGAGTACATTATCGGGGTGTCTAGTAATCCCTCTTGTAGTATTAGATTAGATCAGTTTCAATCTGTGACTCCTAGAATGTGGACAAGCTGCTTGAGGGCAGTGAGGTCTACCACCTGTTCTCTGGATCCTTGCCCAGCTTGGTTGATTTCATCTTGTAGGAAAATTATTGGAGACAGTCTAGTTGACATCATTAATGCATCACTGAGGGAGGGGAGGATGCCTCCTTGTTTGAAGGAAGCAATGGTTAGACCACTTCTTAAGAAGCCTCTCCTGGATTCCTTGGTGATGGATAATTATAGACCAGTCTCTAATCTCCCATGGTTGGGCAAGGTGATTGAGAAGGTGGAGGCTACTGGCTAATCAGCTCCAAGTGGTTTTGTAGGAACTGATTATCTAGACCCACTTCCAACTGTCTTTCAAGCTGGCTATGGGGTTGAGATCGCTTTGGTCAGCCTGATAGATGACCTTTACTAGGGAATCAACAGAGGGAGTGTGACTGTTGGTTCTTTTGGATCTCTTGGCAGATTTCAGTACCATTTATTTATTTATTTGATTTATATACCACCCTTCCAAAATGGCTCAGAGTGGTTCACAGCATGATAAAAACAATTAAAACAAATTAACAATTAAAATCAAACTATTGAAACACAATAAAACCAATAAAACAGCTAAAAGCCCTGAAAATCAGGGCAACAATTTAAAACCCTGTAAGGCCAGGCCAAATAGGTAGGTTTTAAGGGCTCTCCTGAAGGACAGCAATGATCTTAAATTACGAATTTCTGCCAGGAGTGCATTCCACAGCTCAGGAGCAGCTACAGAGAAGGCCCGCCTCTGTGTCGCCACCAGACGAACCGGTGGCAACTGGAGACGGACCTCCTCAGATGATCTTAACATGTGGTGGGGATCATGTAAAAGAAGGCGCTCTCTTAGATAACTCAGACCTAAGCCATTCAGGGCTTTAAAGGCAATAACCAGCACTTTGTATTTTGTCCGGAAACATATCGGCAGCCCATATAATTGTTTCAAGACAGGCATAATATGGTCTCTCCGGGTTGCCCCAGAGACCTACCTGGCTGCCGCTTTCTGAACTAACTGAAGTTTCCGGACTACATACAAAGGCAGCCCCATGTAGAGTGCATTACAGTAGTTGAGCATTGACCATGGTATCCTTCTGGACCTCCTGAGTGATGCTTTGCAGTGATGCTGTTCCTACTTTCAGAGGCTGGCACTTGTGTCAGTTTCTCTTTAAAACAGGAACTATTATATGGAGTCTTTCAGGGCTCCATTCCATCACCAAACACTAATGCTTTATAATATCTTCGTGAAACCGCTGAGTAAGGTCATCGGGAGTTTTGGATTATTATCAGTATGCTGACGACACCCAAATCTATTTTTCCTTGCTGTTATCATTATCAGGAAATGCCATTAACTCCCTAAATGCATACTTACAGGTAGTAATGGGCTGGATGAGGGATAATAAACTGAAACTGAATCCAAACAAGATGGAGGTGCTTATTGTGGGAGATCAGAATTAGAGGAATGGGATAGTTCTTGGGATAGAATGGACAGTTTTTGATTGCTCTTGGAGCCTGGCCTCACCCTGGTATCTCAAGTCCCCATCCCTGTCCCCAGCTGGCTCCAGGAGCTTGTGCAGCCTTCCTTCCTGCTGTGGTTCTTGCTGCCACCACCACCGCAACCACACACACACACACCCATCTCTTTTCCTCCAGTCCCTATTTCTTCCCCGCGCCGCCTCATGGCCGGTTGGAGAGGAAGCTGCTATCTGCTTGGCAGCTTTTCTTACCCTGCCTGGTTGCTCTGCTGCCAGAGGCACTGACTCTGAGGACAGAACCTGGCTGGCTGGTGGGAGGATCAGCTGGTGCGCTCAGCATCCCAGCATGGTGCGGGCGGGAGGGCTGTTGCCACCCGCAGCACAACAACAAGCAGAATTGGGGGGCTGTCAAGGCCTGTGGAGACCAGACTTCCACCCGGAAGTCCAATCCAAAGGGTGCCTTTGCTCAGGTGGAAGCTATATCTAGGAGCACTTTTCATCAGCTTCAGATAATTCAACAGCTGCATCCATTCCTTGAAGAGAATGAACTCAAAACAGTGATGCACCAGCTGGTAACTTCCAGTTCCAGGCTCGACTGCTGCAATACGCTCTATGTATGGCTGCTTTTGTCTGCAGTCTGGAAACTTCAGTTAGTTCTAAATGCAGCAGCCAGATTGGTCCCTGGGGTAATCCAGAGAGACCACATTATGCTGTACTTAAACAATTGCACTGGCTGCGGATATGTTTCTGGGGGAAATACAAAGTGTTGGTTATTACCTTTAAAGCCCTGAACAGCTTAGGTCCAGGTTACCTGGGAGAGAGAGCACCTTCTTCTGCATGATCCCCACCACACATTAAGGTCACCTGCAGAGGTCCGCCTCCAGCTACCACTGATATGTCTGGTGGTGACTCTGCACCTCTGGACCTTCTCTGCAGCTGCTCCTAGGCTGTGGGATGCTCTCTGCACAGAAATCCATGGCTTAACAACATTACTGGCCTTCAAGAGAGCCCTTAATAATTACTTTTTTGGTCTGGCCTTCCAGTTTTTAAATTTAAAAAAACTGATTTATATTGCTTGGTTTCTGATTTTGTTGGTTTTAATTGAGAGGAGAGCTGGTCTTGTGGTAGCAAGCATGACTTGTCCCCATAGCTAAGCAGAGTCTGCCCATTGAATGGGAGACTTGATGTGTGAGCACTGTAAGATATTCCCCTCAGGGGATGAAGCCGCTCTGGGAAGAGCAGAAGGTTTCAGGTTCCCTCCCTGGCTTCTCCAAGATAGGGCTGAGAGAGATTCCTGCTTGCAACCTTGGAGAAGCCACTGCCAGTCTGTGAAGATAATACTGAGCTAGATAGACCAATGGTCTGACTCAGTATATGGCAGCTTCCTATGTTCCTATGTTTCTATGACTGTGTCTTTGTCTTTTTCTTATGAATCACTCAGAACTGAAAGATGGGGTGCTATAGAAAAATAACAAAGAAAGAAAGAAAGAAAGAAAATACCCATGTGGCTCTAAAACATTTGTTGTCTGAGATGATAAAGTCTCCACAAAGGACCAGCTTTGTTGCTGCATGAGAGTTGCTTGTTTGAAAGTATCTCCATGAAAAAATGGAGCCCCAAGTCAAAACATACCACATCCGTCCTCTGATGTGGTAAGTTTTGGCACGGCAGGCAGCATTTTTCAAACCAAGTGATTTACCCATGTGAAAACTAAGGTGCTACAATCTCATGAGAAGCCTCTTCCAAGAAGCCTCTACCACTTCCACCAATGGGAGTCTGAATTGGTCACACATGGCAGTAGCCTTGAGTCTAATCTGTTAACATTTGCATGCACAAATACCTGGCCTTAGGCCCTTACCTATTCTCTTTCACTGCACCTGGATCTCTTCCTTGTTGCCTAGCCCCTCTTTATAGGAATATGCAGCACTAATGCTGAGAACAGAAAATATTCTCACCTTCACTCCAACTGTTGCTATCTTCAAATCTCCTAGCTCCTCTATGACTCACCAACTTGTACTTAATACTGTCTGACCAGTGACACCAAACACAATGGGTCCAAGCAGATCAACAGAGTTACCTAGAGCCAACCACACAATGACTTCTCTTATGTCTACATCACATGCTGTAAGCATGGAGGCACAGAAAGCATGTATGACAAAGGGTTCCTTTGATTTAAAAGGAAGGAAATATGTCCTTATTGTCTAATAAGATGTCTGCAAAGATGTGCCAGTATGATAAAAAAAACTCACAGCAAGGGGCCAATGTTAATGCATATGGAGGGGGAACAAAAGAAGATGTTCTAACATGTTGTGGGAAGAAGCCCTACGGATAGCTTTCAGTAGCTCCCACCACTGATTTAGTGAACTTGGGGTCAACAGTACTACGTACTACTGCTACAAATATTTATATACCACTTTTCTACAAAAGTGCTCAATACGGTTTACAAAGGGAAATAAATAATAAATAAATGGTTCCCTGTCCCAAAAGGGCTCACAGTCTAAAAGGAAATATAAGGTAGACACCAGCAACCACCACTGGAAGGACACTATGCTGAGGTTGGATAGGGACAGTTGCTCCCCTCTGCTAAATATAAGAGAATAATCACTTTAAATGGTACCTCTTGAACTACATTTGGACTTTTAAACCCCTTAATGGCGGATCCACCTCTCCCCATATATGCCCACTCCACATTTAATATTTAGTCTGAGTGCCAAATTTAAGGAGGTCACATGAGCCACAGTAAGAACCAGGGCTCTCTTGGGGATTGCCCCAGGGCTGTGCAAGAGCCTCTCAAAGGAAGTGTGTCAGAACACAACCCTGATGGTCTTTAGAAGTACTTTTTAGGAACTCATGGGGTTAGCGTGGAGACAACTGCTGCGATATCTTTATAATTGATTGATTTATTGTTCTTTTTTGTTTGTTTGTTTTGAGGAGGGCAGGGAATCTGCTTCGAGAATAGGAGAAGCAGTACAGAAATAAGATATCCTGGATCTATTAGTCTTGCCGTGCAGGATGAAATCCTTCTAAGCTGCAAGTACTATATATCCAAAGGAGCAGGTGGGATACTTCTTTCCTTCCAGATTCCAGATACAGTACTTATAAAAATAGCCAGTTGAGCTGTGGTTGATTCTTATGTGCTGGTTCTCTGAAGCCAATGCAGAATCCAGGCACACAGCAAATTGTTTTCCAGGAGAACACTGAATGAGGAACTCCAGTGCTTATCTATCTATCTATAGAAGATATAAATAATCTGCAGCAGGGTCAGGCAAACCTGGCCCTCCAGCTGTTGTTGAACTACAACTCCCATCATCCTCGGCCATAATAAATTGTGGCTGGGAATAATGGGGGTTGTTGTTCAACAACAGCTGGAGGGCCATATTTTCCCACCTCTGATCTATAGACTTGTTCTCTTGACTGACAGCTGAGTAGGCGGAGCCCTATGCACATGATCGAGAAATAGCGGAGGTGGCAAAAATAGTGGTAGGAGGAGGGGGAAGTAATCGTGTGCTAGCCATGATCTGGGTAGGATAGTGGCAGTCAACCCTTATCATAGACCCAACACCATATCGAGGGTGGAGGAAAAGCACATCCCCTGCCATCCTACCCAAATTACTGCTGAGCTAGCACTTATGATCATTTTCCCCTCCTCCTACCTTGATTTTTGCCAGCACACAGCCATTTTTTGGGAGTGCGCATGGGTCTTGGAGCCTGGCTGGATGCTCGTGAGAACTCTGGTTGCAAGAACAAGCCCTACCTTTATCTATCTGCAGAAGAGCAATATAATCTTGTCTGTTTTTTTAATTAGTCATGAAACAATTAGTTTCTTACATTCATATTGTTTGTATGTGTCCATTCCAGCATAAGTGACACACCCCGCACAAGTTCCCATCAAATTGTGTTTGTGACTATTGTTAAATATCAGTTGACTGAAGTATAGAGAACTGTAGCCATCGAGCCCAAGTGCCAAAACTTTGGTGGATTTTACACCAAATAGTATTTATTTTAAATGACATTCTAGGGAAGTAACGAGACACTCTGCTCATGTGAAAATAAATGCATGTCTTCAAAGGGTAGCATAAAGAGATGTTTTATTTGCAATCGTTTACCCTATGCCTCAAAGACATGAATTCTCAATCTCTACTGCCGCATAGCATTAGATGGGAACTAAAGTGCCTTATGTGAGTGACAGTAATTGTTTTAAACCAGAATCTAAACTCTCATTTTAAGAAATAAGAGTGTTGCCTGAGAAACGAGAGAGCCAACAGATGCCTCATTCTAGAGGGAAAGAGACACGCTTGCTTTCTATATTATAGCCAGCTTCCTGGGCAAGTCCATTTCCTCAGTTGCTGTGGGATTTCTCATTTGGATTGTTGTTGGCAAACTGGATAAATGAATAATTCTGTGCCCAGTGTTGCCATCTAAAGAAGTCAGAACATGAACCTTCCACTCACAAAGGATACATTTAATTATTTTCTGTACCCTGCAGTAATTGTGCAAAGCCTGAACCTGAAATTGATAAATTTGAATCCTAACTTTAAAATTTACCAACGTAAGGAAGTGTTTTTAGGGCAAAAAATTAAATTGTTTAAGGATGGGCCTTTACCGTGTTCTTAATCTTAAAGGCTAATATTACATAGCTGTGTGAAGCCTTAAAATGGGCCATCCCATTTGAATTAAAAATGTGGGAATAGTCCATACCACAGTGGTAGAGCAAATATTTTGTATGTTTATGGTCTCGTGGTCAATTCCTAGGAGCACTTCTCACAGGCAGACACATGGTCCTGTGTGATTGTAGTTCTGGGTCATGATTCTTGAAAACCAGATGTGAATTGGCATTACTGCATGGAAAGCTTGTGTGGAAGGTGAAATGTTGAAACAGAAAGTTAGTCCACATTATGGAAGACATAAGTTATGGCTGCCACCACACAGAAGTGTTTCACAACATCTTTGATGTGGCTACTGCAACATATCAAGCTTAGCATTTCTCTAGAAAAAATAGGAATGTATATTATACATAGAATAGGGTAGTGTACACTAAGAGGAGGGGAGGGGGAGGGAGCGAGTGGGGAGGGGGAGCTGGAGACACACACACACACAGCACTGATCATTTAAAGATAATTTTTCTTTTGAAATTTCACCATGTCAGCTGGGACTATGGATTTTTTCTTTTTAATCCAGCCCCTGATTTTTGAATGCTTGTGAACTGCAACACAATCCTCTTTCCCACTTACAGTTCTCTTGTGCAATTTAAGGATAACTTGTTTGGTTCACATCTTTAAGATAAGCAACAAAGCTATAAATACCATGTTTTCAGCATTGAGATTTACTGCCAAAGAGCATCCAGCCAATGTTATATTATTTGTTCCAAAGCCAAGAAGGATGGACTCCAGATCGTATCTTTTTTGGTTCTATTTAACATTTCAACTATGTGCCATGAAGAGATAAATATGACCCACCATTATCTGATAACTAGAATGAAAATATAGTCTCTTCTACCACCAACTCTTATTTTACAGCATGATATAGCCCAGAGGTTCATGATATAGCCCAGAGGTTCACTTGTAAGAGCTAAATAACATGTTGCATGCAAACATTTGCCTTGCAAGCTAAACAATGTTGCACACAGATATTTGCCTTGCAAACTCTGCCAAAGGGCTGATTTGGAACAGAGGGATGGCAGGTGGGGACTGATCAGGTTAGGCATCCCCTCTCTATCTGCCACTTCTACCCTCTAGAAATGTTTTCTCCTCCCCTTGAAAGCACTATTGGGCTACAACTACATGAGTGGTAAAGTGTCATTTGGTACTGATGAATCTCTCCTACAGAGTTTATACTAATGTTCAGAAGAATTACTGTCATAGTCAGGTTTTGATGGAAGAAAAAATGTGATAAATCTGTTAATCTAAGCTGATCCTATTAATTCAGTTTATTCAAAGGTGAAGCAGGATCCCCCTGCCAGGACGAGATACCTTTGCTTCACTTGCCTCTGCTATCCAACTATCTTACTTTAATAACAAGTTCTTCTGGTAAAAACAAATCTGCCTGCTTTCCTTTCACTATAATCTTAATTGATAATTATCATTCTCACAAGATAGTCCACCTCAGCCTTAAATGTTCATACATTTGCCATCTTGAATTGGGTTGGATGACATCATCACAAACTATGCCATTGAGCTGTCCATGTGTATCACTCACTAGAACTGTACCAAATTTGGTTCTAACAGTCCACAAGTTAGCCCACTTGTGCCTCAAAAGTTCACACGTCTGCCATCTCGAGTCAGCATTGATGACATCATTATAAACTATGCTATTGAGGCATTCCTATGTGTCCCTACAGCTGTAGCAAATTTGGTTCAAATTGGTTAGGCGGTTCAGAAGTTAGCCCATTTGCACCTCAAACATTCATGCATCCACCATCTTGAAACAGGGTGGATAACATAATCACAAACAACGACGTTGACATGTCCATATGTGTCCCTACAACTCTACCCAATTTGTTCATATTGGTCCAGGCATTGTGAAGTTGATGTGTGTGGGAGACACACACACACACACACACACACACACACACACACACACACACACACAGAGAGAGAGAGAGAGAGAGAGAGAGAGAGAGAGAATGATCTCATAAGCTTATTTTCCTTAAGGGAAGTAGGCTAAAAACAGAACAGCCTTGCACCAATTATTTAAAGACCCCTTCTCACATTATGTTTTTAAGGCTTCAAGAGCACATGCAAAAACTTAAAGTGTGAATGCAACAAATATATTTGCAAACATGTATATTTTGTATTACATTTAATGTTTTAAGCTGATGTTCCTCTACAGAAGTGTACAACATTATATAAAGATCATAGTACATTAACAGACCAGTCCTGTGCATGTCTACTCAGGAGTAAGTACCACTGGCTGACATCTAGAGCAACAGCATGCTTATGGAATGAGCACATTTGCATCTAGTGCAAGAAATTAGCTTAGTTGCACTAAAAACTGGAGAGCTGAAGAATTGAACTATAGTGCTCTTGGGCAAAAGTTCCTATTGAAACAAATGTGGCATGTCACAATTTACTACAAGCATGTGTGTGATGGTGCAATGCTAGTCTGGAGTTCAAACATGCCATTGGCGCAACAGTTTGGGGCTTTGGGATGTGCACAAAACTGGAAAACCCAGTCTGGTTCCAGTCAAACCATACTCGGATCAAACCGGGTCCAGTCAACATAGGAACATAGGAACATAAGAAGCTGCCATATACTGAGTTCGACCATTGGCCCATCTCGCTCAGTATTGTCTACACAGACTGGCAGTGGCTTCTCCAAGGTTGCAGGCAGGAATCTCTCTCAGCCCTATCTTGGAGATGCCAGGGAAGGAACTTGGAGCCTAGATGTTCTTTCCAGAGCGGCTCCATCCCCCGAGGGGAATATCTTACAGTGCTCACACTTCTAGTCTCCCTTTCGTATGCAACCAGGGTGGATCCTGCTTAGCTTAAGGGAACAAGTCATGCTTGCTACCACAAGACCAGTTCTCTTCCCAGTCCAGTTCTATGCACACTCAAACTAGGCCCAGTTCAGCTTAAATTCAAGCCCGGATTTCTCTTTACGAGTAGAGGGGAAGAGGGTGGCTGGGGGCCTAAAACAAATGAGCTGGGATAGGAGGGAAGTTCCGAATTACCTTAAATCTGCCACTGCCAGCTGTCTTGGGAGTGGTTGGAGCGCATGGTGGCGGTGGGGGGGACTCTTCCCACCCCCAATGGAGCAGCCAGGCCTGTTTCGGGCCCAATTTGGGTCTCTGTGCTTGCACAGTGGCAAAAAAGATGGCTGCCACACATGCGCAGAGGCCGTTTCCGTGACCACACAATGGGGCTAGCCCAATATCTTCCTGCAAACACTCCACTGATCTGGATGGAGCCACTGTGTTCAATGGAGCTAACTCCCAGGTAAGTGTATATAGGAATATGGGTTGAAACAATGTAAAAGGAATTAAAATAGCAAGCAAAAAAAGCAGAATCTGAGCAACACAAACTAACAATCATGAAGCAGCATACCAGCAAGAAAAAAAGAAAAACTATTCCAAGATGTTCATAATGAAACAGCACAGTTTTGACTATCATTAAAATGTGAGCAGAGTGAGGACCAAATGGGTCTCCTGAGGAAGGGTGTTCCCAAAGTATGTCACAACTAAGAAGGCCCTGTCTCATGTCTCCATCGGCTTCATGTCAAACAGTGGCAGGGCATACATAAAACAATCTCACCCTGACATGCTTGTCAGGAAGTTGTCCTGGACTGCAGCTCTGTGGCAAACCCAGGGTCAAATCGCTCTAATGGTTATAATGATATTCCCTAAATGAATAATGCATTCCAAATTGCGGAAGAGGAATGTAGGCAGGGAATGAATGTTTTGTACTGTTTTGAAAAATAGATTTCAAATGAAAACCCAATGATGATTCCAGCATTAAATAATCTAGTATAATTTCTGTGTGTGTGCTGTGCTTTTGATACTTCTTCCAAAGGTTTAAAGCAGTAATTTATTCTCTGGCAACAGGAAACAGCTGATAATAGAACACTCCTTTTGTTTTGGATTTGCTGGCTTCTTCCCATGTCTTGTGCTTGCTTTGGCAGTCTATCTAGTGTTCCTTAGAAGATAGGACAGGGGAGGGGAAACCAAGTGTGCAGTTGAAGCCGTGAATGCCTAACTGCTGTCATTCCTGTTGTGCTCAGCACAGAAGTCTCAAGGATGCCTCTGAACCTTGATCCTTCTCCCCATGTATTTTAAAAGGGCAATAAAGTGGATTTATGTGAACTAGCAGATGAAGAAAGCATCCTGAAACCAGCACACAGATTGTACAGCCCTGATACTCCTAATCTGGAAAATATTTACCATCTTTAGCTTTAGAAATGATCAGAGGAGAATTAAAGAATTGGCTTGCACTTTTTTTGTTCCTTTGGACTCAATCCATCAGGAAGTTATCCTGCTCAAGACCTATTGAAATGAATTTACATGACTTACAAGGCCTTACTCAAATGTCATTTGCTATAGGAGTGCAGCCATTTTTCACTAAGGAAAATGGCATCACAAGAGTTAGATATGTTAATTACAACAATGCATGGAGGTCCACTGGTGATGGTAGCTGTTTGTGTTGGTTATAGATTGAGGTGATTATCTCTAGAAGTGAGGACTTATCCAGCTGTGAGAATGGGTCTCAGGCTTCTGGGCGTGTGTGTGTGTGTGTGTGTGTGTAGGGGCTTAATTGTTCTTGACTAAAATAAACTCACAGAATAGACTTCTGAGGGTGAAACCTAAGGTAAAAGCCACCATGGGGGCCCTTTTTAGAGTTGAAAGGTGGGAAAGAAATCATTAGATAATTATGCTGGGGTTTGTGGTTATTTAGCAAAGCACCAAGGAAGCTTCCACTCCAGTTACAGAGTGCAGAGTTTAGCTGATGCAGCTATTTAAGGAGCACGCATGGAGATCACTGTAGTGTCTAAACTAAGTTGATTTATTGGTGAAGTAGGAAAGGATAGCAAAGACCTCTCCTCTCTATCAGCTACATGATGAATAGGTGTGGGGTGGGGGGGAGAGATGGTTTCCATCTTCTCTCTAGAAGAAGAGGTCTGACTTGCTACAGAAAGTACCTGAGAAGTCAAAGCAGGGGTTATACAGCAGAGGAAAGCAGGGACAGGTAAGGAGACCCTCACTAGCTTACCTGTGCTCCCAATGCCCCTAGAAGTCATTTGGATAGTTGGTGCAAAAGGTCGATGCATTGGAACTCCATCTCCAACACCCCTTCTCATCGCCTGTCACACCGGTTCACGACTCCCATCTTCTCACAAAGCATCTGGAATCTGTCTCTGGGCAATGGCTTAGTCAATCCTGAGCCATTTTGGAAGGGTGGTATACAAATTAATTAATTAATTAATTAATCCATCTGCCACCATCTCTTCTGTTGGGCAGTGCTCCAACTGGACTACCCCTTTTGCCTGCATGTCTAGAACATCATGATACTTTATGGGATGTGCTTAGTTCGATATTTCATCTTCTCCATCTGGGAGATCTGGATACAACTTTGGTTATCCTCAAACATTGTTGTGGGTTTCCTCAATCCCAAAGTTCTATAGTAGCTGGTGTATCCACACCACTTCTTTGCAGAAATTTATTTATTTATAGACTCAGGGCCATGTACAAACAAGAGCAGCATCTGAGATTTAGGGGGGGGGGATAAACAAACAAAAATTAAAGGGCAAATGCCTGGTGGAAAAGAAATGTCCTCGATAAGGTTTTGAAGGCTGAAAGGGAGGAGGCAGACTGAACCTGGGGTGGGTGGTGGGGGAAGAGAATTCCAAAGTGAAGGGGGCAGCAACAGAGAATGCCCTTCCATGGGCCCTAGTACTATGGACCTCTCTGAGATGAGGGACTGAAAGAAGGGCACCCTGCAGAGGCGTAACCAGTGGGGGGCAGGCAGGGCACATGCCCTAGGTGCCAGTTGCAGAGGGGCGCCAAGTGCCCGCCATGCCCCGCCCCACCCCAACCACCTCAGTTGATTAAAAAAAATATTTTTTTAATCACGCCCCCGCCGCCTTCTCTGAGTCCGGGACGGGGCACACGCCCCCCAGGAGCCTCCATAAGCACTTACTTTTGCATTAATTTCAGGGAGCGTTTGCTGCCGAAAAGCGTCTATTCCTCTTTCTCTCCCTCCCAGAGAGGAAGAGAAGGAGAAAATACACGCTTTCAGGCAGCAAGCCTGCCCTGAAATGAGACTGAAGAGCTCCTTCCGGCAATTTCTACCTCGAGGCCACACCCCCTTTGCATGTGATATCATCATGTGACATGTCACATGTAAAGGGGTGTGGCCTAGAGCTCTAAAGAGTCCTGATACCTTCTGTGTATAGAAAGCTATTTCTATGGCTTTGTTTGAAGATCCTTTGGTGACTTTCAGGTCAGTGTAACTCAAACTTATGCGTGTTTCCCTGAGAATAAATTGCACTGACTACAATATAACTTACTCTGAAGTATGTATGGGATATCTGGCCTTGTATTTCTTGTCCTTTGTGTTATGTAGAATGAGATTCCTTAATATGCACAATATGGAAGCTAAAAACAATTTTCTGATCTATGGGCACAATGTTTGCAGAAGAATCTAGTTCTTAGGTAGTTGGGAGGTCCTAGTGCAAATTTGCCATGAGTGATTTCTTTGATTCTGAAAGAGTTTTCTTATTAAGATGAAGAATTCTGCAAAATATGTTTTCTACTTTGAACTGTAGATTAATCTGGGTCAGTTTTCACTCTGGCAATCTTATATGTTCCTGTTTTTCACTTGAGTTTTTCTATGTATTAGTATTAACAAAATTTTTGTATGTTTGATAAATCATAGAAGAGAGTCATTATCCAGAAAACTCATCACATATGTTTTATATGTATGTATATGATAGTTTTTATGGTTATTTTAATTTGATCTTTTAATATGTTTTTATAGCTGTAAACTGCCTAGAGACTTTGGTAGTGGGTGGTATACAAATATGTTAAATAAATAAAAAAATGTATGGTTACTATTTGTATTTGGAGTCACTTGAACCATTAATGGCACAGTGGGGAAGCAACTAGAGAGCAGGAGGCTGTTGGTTTGACTCCCCACTGGTGTGTTTCCCAGGATATGGGAAACTCTTATATCGGGCAGCAGCGATATAGAAAGGTGCTGAAACACTGCACAGGAGATGGCAATGGTGAACCCCTCCTGTGTATTCTACCAAAGACAACCACGTGGCTCTGTGGTTGCCAGGAGTCAACAACACCGACTCAATGGCACAAACTTAACCTTTATGTTACAATACGTTTGCATCCTGGTTTTTGGTTGAGGTTCCAGTTTGTTGTTTACTTCTGGTCTTTTTGGGGACTCCAGAAAGTTTCTATTCGCTTCTATTCTTGGAGATATTTTGGACTCCTGATTTGAGGGCAACTGTGTGAAAACAGCTCTTCAATCCAAGGTGTGTTCTTTAAGTTATTTGGTGAATGGATCATGTTGGCTCACTGTAGCTAGTTGATTCTAGTTAGGAGGATAGGTGTGAGCGGGCTGGGAATGTCTTATGTAAGGAACAGCTCCTTTTGTGAGGATCTAAGATCTCATGTGTGATCATAAAACTGCTCAGGATTACCCAGTTAAATTTCAGGCCTTACCTATGCAAAATGGAAATTGCATTAAATTCTATTTAACTTGGTTCTAAGTCAGATTCATTATAAGGAAGGTGTTGTGGCACATAACCATTTGATATTCATGCAGTAATGAAGAGTGAAAATAATTGGCTGTATAAGTAGCGTTTGTCAGGTGCACAACTGACTTGTCCTAAGTCATGAGAATGCAGACTAAGCAGTCCCCTGGCCTGAGATTTTCCAGCATGTGATGGCTACTAGTGAGGGATTGTTTTAGATTTAAAGACAGCACCTGTTATGTATTTTTCTGTTCTTTTCATTCTCTTCAACATTTATTCTCAACCCAAGGGAATTAGGCAAAGACCAAACAAAGCCCATAGTAGAAATGTGTTTATTGTTAATAAAATTGCCATCTCTGGCAATTTTTAAAAAACACCTGAAAACCCATCTTCTCACCCAAGCTTTCCCAGCTTTAAAAAATTGTCTGTCTTTAATATACAGATACAGCCTTCTTCAGAAAGCAGGAATCACACCTATCAGCTATTCAGAGAGGTACTAGAGACTGGATGTAGTCCTTACACTCGCTGATCAGCATGTTCATTGCATTCCAAATCCAGCATTGTGTATCCTGCCGCCCACGCCCCCCAGCTGCTATCTGCCTTGATAGTGGTTAGAGTGCTGGACTAGGACCAGGAGACCCGAGTTCAAATCCCCATCCAGCCATGAGACTTGCTGGGTGACTGTGGGCCAGTCACTTCTCTCTTAGCCTAACCTACTTCACAGGGTTGTTGTGAGGAGAAACTTAAGTATGTAGTACACTGCTCTGGGCTTCTTGGAGGAAGAATGGGATATAAAAAATGTGAAAGTTACTGACTGCTGGCAGATAGCAGCTGGGGGGTGGGGGCGGCAGGAGGGTTACTAATACACAATGCTGGATTTGGAATGCAATGAACATGCTGATCAGCGAGTGTAAGGACTATATCCAGTCTCCAGTACCTCTCTGAATAGCTGATAGGTGTGATTCCTGCTTTCTGAAGAAGGCTGTATCTGTGCTGCTTCAGCAATTTGCATCAGTGAAATAGCAATAGCAATAGCACTTACATTTATAGCACTTACATTTATATACCGCTCTATAGCCAGAGCTCTCTAAGCGGTTTACAATGATTTAGCATATTGCCCCCAACATTCTGGGTACTCATTTTACCGACCTCGGAAGGATGGAAGGCTGAGTCAACCTTGAGCCCCTGGTCAGGATCGAACTTGTAACCTTCTGGTTATAGGGCGGCAGTTTTACCACTGCGCCACCAGGGGCTCATTAGGTACAGTTATAATTTTCAGGTAGTGCCATAATTTTTTAATTAAAAGATTAATAAGCTTGACTTTTACTTTTTGAGCTGATATTATGGTGAAGTTATCTGAAAGATGGGTGCCAGATATTTTTTTTTGGGGGGGTGCAATTTCAGTGCTTGCCCTAGGCGCTGTTTTCCCTAGATACGCCTCTGGCACCCTGAGAAGATCTCACAGGATGGGTCAGGACTGACTGGGAGAGGAACCAGCACTTTGAATTGGACCTGGAAGAAAAAGGTAGTCAGTGCAGTGACCGCAAGAGAGGTGTCACACTATTATATCTCCTAGCACCCATAAGCAGGCAGGCCACCACATTCTGAACCAACTGAAGTGTCTGGGTTATCTTCAAAGGCAACCCCAGGTAGAGCGCATTACAGTAATCCAGATGAGAGATGACAAGGGCATGAGTTACCATTGCCAGGGCCTGCCGGTCAAGATAGGGCTGCAACTGGCAGACCAGCCGAAGCTGGGCAAAGGCACCTCGAGCAGCGGCCTCCACCTGCTGCTCGAGCAGGAGCCACGAGTCCAAGAGGACCCCCAAGTCATGGACCATCTCCTTCAGGGGCAGCGCAACCCCTTCCAGGGTGAGATTCAGACTCAGCAATTGACCAGATCGAGGAGTAAGCAAGAGCAACTTGGTCTTGGAGAGATTAAGTCTGAGCCTGTTTTGGCCCATCCAGACCCTGACAGCCTCCTGACACTGGGCAAGCACAGAAACGGCATCTTTGGAGTGGCCTGGCGTGGCAATATACAACTGAGTATCATCGTCATATTGATGGAATCTCATCCCAAATCGACGGATGACCTGCCCCAGCAGTTTCATGTAGATGTTAAAAAGAATGTGTGTGAGAACCAAGCCCTGAGGCATCCCACAAAGGAGTGGCCACAGGGCAGAGCACTCGCCACCAACGCACACTGACTGAAACCACCCACTAAGGAAGGAACGAAACCACTGCAAAACAGTGCCCCCAATACTCAACCCGCGCAGGTGCTCCAGAAGGATACCATGGTCAATGGCATCGAAAGCTGCTGAGAGATATTGAGCTTCTGTTGATGAGATCGCAACAAGTGACTGCTTGCGGCTAGCCCAACTTGTGGGCTAGCAATCTATATCTATATGAGTAGGGACAGATAGGGATCTATATCTTCATACAAGAACAGGTGTTGCCCACTTGAACTGCATCTCCAACAAAATAGACCCTACTCATGTGAAGGTGGTGACTCATGTGAAAAGTGGTAACTTAAAGCTATTTTGTCACAATTACCAGAGCTATTTCTAAAATTTGCATAATTAGTTCAAAATACCATTGGAGTCCCCTTTTGCAAGCTGAGCATTCCTCCTCTTTGTGCCAATCTGGAGGTAATGCTGGATCCTGCTAATCAGAGCCAGTCTACAAAATGCAAGTTCCTTTCCTAATAGCTATTTCTCTTCCTGAACCAAATGTTTCAATTCTAGTTTCCTAACCACAGTTAAGCAGTATGGTGGCTACAATCACCCCCCTTTGGTGATTTCAGATCCTGGTTTAAGAAAACTCTGGCTCGTACTCTGAACGAAGAGGCATGTGTGTGATCTGCACTTGGAGCAATTTCTGCTTAACATTAAGGATTAAGGCACATGTAGGATTCCAAGAAAACAAACTATCCTGTTTTCTTGTGCCTGACTTCAATTAGCAGGTAGTATTCCTAGTGTGTCATGTAAACTTGCAGCAATTTCTGTCTGTCCACAAGCATGGTGCAAGCTTTGAGAATGCCCACGAACCTATTTTCCTGGAATGGAAGGAAGTGTGCCAGTTGTTGACTCTAAGTGTGTACAATGACTGTAAGTGTGTACAGTGACCGTGAGTGTGTACAGTGTTGACTCTCATACTTTCTAGTTCTCAGTTATAGTGGCATAAGCACACAATACATAGAGAAACAATACTCATGATCACTGCAGGAGACTACCCCCTTCTGTGGGGAGGAAGCCCGAAAGTGCTTACCTCCCCGCAGACGATCACTGCCTCCTCTCTGGACAGCCGGATCGGCCGCCCGCACAATTACCGGCTCTATCATGGAGCCAGTAGGGACGGTGCGGATCGGGGGCTGCCCGGCTCCTGGAAGTCCCAGGATGCCCCCACACAAATGTGCGGGGCATTCCGGAGAGACCCCTGAGGCCAGGAGGCTGGTTGTAGCCTCCTGATTAGGGGGTCTATGTTGGAGATGAAGTTCCAGTGCATCGACCTTTTGCACCAACTGTCCTAATGACCACTAGGGGCATTGGGAGTCGAGACAGTGAGTCAGGGTCTCCCTATCTGTCCCTACTCTATGACCCCTGAACTGACTCTGCAGCACTTCCTGTGCTGAGTTACAATCCTTCCTTTCCTCCCAGAGAGCAGATGAAAACATCTCTCTCTCTCTCCTTACCTATCCACTATGTAGTCTTTTAGATTAGAGATAGGTCTTTCCTATCTGAATGTATTTAACCAATAAATATTTAGTGTTTAGTCATACAAGGATCTCCATGTGTTTTCTCTAAATAGCTGCAATATCCAAACCATCCTCTGCTACCTACTCTCTAACTGGAGTGTGTGCTCATCCCTTCGTGCTCTGCTGTTTTACCTATTGTGGGTAAAAATCAACAACCTCTAACAGTCTACTAATGTGTCACCGCAGCACGGAGGCGCAGCAGCACACAATCAACAAAACAAGGTTACCAGAGCGCTCACTCTGTTAACCTCACTTAAGGGGAGGGCTTGGTAGGTGGGCTAGCCACCAGGGAACCACCAGGCTCGCCCATGAGCCCAGTGGTTCTCACAACGGGGCAAGTCTGGCCGCTGCACAGTGGCAAGCCTGCCTAAATAATCACCCTCTTAAATGAGGTTAAGGGAACGAGTGCTCGCTTAGCCTTGTTTTTTTGGCAGTGTGTCTGCCACAGCTGCTTGCAGCCATGGTGGGCACACTCTGGGGGGAGGGTGGCTCCCAGTAAAGCACTGTGCTTTGCATTATTGGGGCTCCAGGGGGCGGGATGCTGCACAGAGGTCCTTCCCTGTGCCCAGCCCCTGGAGTGGCCGAGCGAAGTGCGGGAGCGCCACAGGAGAGCCGTCACTCATCTGGGTGGGCAATCCGTCCACCCAGGGAAGCATGGAGGATCATCTGCAGGGAAGGTAAGCTAAATCCTCCTTCCCTGCAGATCCGCCCGGAGTTCTTCGAATGGATTGTGTGAAGAGCTTCACTATTTTCCTTTCAGCAGTGTCGAGCGCAATATGATATACAGGTAGTGGATGCCAGAATCTAGGACTGCAGTCGCATGTAACAAGAAACCACGATTCCAGAGACCCGTGGTTCCGCACCCCCCATTCCCCTGCTTGCAGTCGTACATTCGGGAGAGGGGCCTCTCAGACTGCAGAGAGGCGGGGGAGCTGGCTGTGTGGGCTTCCTTCTTTCCTCAAAGACAGCCCACACAGCCAATAGGCGCCGCTGGATCAAGGGAAGAGCTTCTTCCCTTAACTTAGGTTTTAGAGAGGTGACACTGTGTGCCAGCGTTCATATGTAACACTGGCACAGGCAAACCGGAGGCCCAGCAGAGGAAACCAAGAGAGAACGGAAGGTAATAAAGTGCAGTTTGGGGAGGGAAACTGTGGGTCCATTTAATTTTTTTATTATTATAAATTCCAATTCCTAGTTTGCATGATCAGGTTTGGGAACTAGAGGCAAAAAGACTTCCAGTTTCTGGTTCCATGTGAATGCTGCCAATGATTTGGAGAACAGCAGTTATCCTAGTTTCCTGTCTCTGGGCCGGCAGAGAAACAAGATGTTATACAGATAGTGGGTACCCATTAGTCTTAACCAGATGAGTGTCAGTGCCTGGAACGGCATGCAGGGAGGGGGAACAGGATGTGCCCATTCACAACCTTAATTGCTAGTTGAGTGGGACTTGTAGACATATTGTTCAAACCATTGCCACGTCTTTTAAAAAACTTTTATGTTGCCTTGACATTCGTAAACAGAAATAACCATGTACACTGCCATGAGACAGGGTAGGTTATAAATTTATTTGTTTTATTACGTCTCTGTACCGCCCTATCAAAAGGCTCTGGGCGGTATACAACAAAAACAAACCATTTAAAACAATTGCCTTTAAATAATATTTTTTTAAAAATTAAAACAGTTTAAACCTGTTTAAAACCAATTAAGCACATTTAAGAACAATGTAAAAACCAGTAACAAACGTGAGCAATAATAATAACGATAATGCTTGACTAATTTTCAGAACATGAAAAAACTACCCAGTGGCCCTTTCTTTTCTATGTTGTGGCAATACCAGTTATCAGTTTTTGGACACATCGCCAGTTGCCAGGAGTAGGGTGGCAGCTGACTAGCTCTCTTCATGAGATATTAGACTCATGGACACCATCATTAACTGGGTAGAACAAGTGTTCTCTATCTAGTTTCAGGAGCTCTACACACTCCTGACTTTGATCTTCTGCAAGGGAAAAACAAGTTAGGAGGAGCTGACAATAATCTCCAAATGGCCTCCCACTGGGTAGGAAAGCTCCATCCTGCCCAGCAGCTGTCCCCAGGAAGAGGAAAATCCTTCTTACCCAATGGAAGGCTTGCTGGCAATCACTGCTGGCACCTCCTACCTTGTTTTCCCCTTGTAGACAATAAAAAATTGGGAGCACGCACATCTTCCGAAAATGGGTAGGTCACTTGTCCTACTCAGTTAATGAGGCTATTCCCACGATCATGGGGAAATGGACAAAGGAAGCTTTCACAGGTGAGCTCCCAAGCCGGCTAGCCTGCCTGAAACAGCCTCCCCTTAAACGAGCAGGCGCTCCGTTAACCTTGTTTTCCTGCTCGTGTGCCGCTGCGGCACACAGCAACACACAAGTTGACCCCCAACCAGGAGGTTACAAACAGCCTCCCAATATCGAGGGTCCTCC
The DNA here is from genome assembly GCF_027244095.1 of Hemicordylus capensis. NCBI lineage: Eukaryota > Metazoa > Chordata > Lepidosauria > Squamata > Cordylidae > Hemicordylus > Hemicordylus capensis. Next base: position 98,247,373 of record NC_069662.1, on the reverse strand, counting down.
CAATGCCCTGCACATTTGCGTGGGGCATCCTGGGACTTCCCTACAATCCCCACCAGCTCCGTAATGGAGCTGGTAGCCATGTGGGTGGCCGATTCTGCCACCCAGGGCTATACGACTTCTCATCTGCGGAATCCCGCAGAACCCTCCCAGGCTCTACACATGGATCGTGTGTAGAGCCTCAGTGATAGTGTGAATGGGTGTATTGTTGTGTTGGTTACTGAGGAAATGCTGACCCCTGTTCAGGGTTGCAGCTTTGGAAGCTTTCTTCCTGAGTCACATAGCAGGTAGGGGAAGTAGATTAGGACCACAGTAGGAGCAAAAGTTGCTCTCACATATTCTTGTCCTGATCCACATTTTTAAAACCCCATGACTGCCATTAATATAGTGTGTAATCTGGCCCTGAGGATGGGAGAATGGAGGTGCTTAATTCTTTCTGTATCTGCCACTACTCTGCTCCAAATTACACCCCACCAACTGCTTTTCCTCTCTTGGCTCTTGGAAATGTTTTGTTGGTGTTCAGTGAGTTACCAGTAAAATTATGAAGATAATGTCAAGCCATTCAGACCGATCATTCTCCCCACTCCTAGGCAGATGAGAATATTAATTTATGACCCATTGTCTCCCACTTGCACAATGTATTAAACTTATTATCAAGGAGTCTTTTTTTTTTAAAAAAAAGGTAGAATAGTAGGTTTGTCGCCATGTTCTACAAAGGGCTGAGAACAAAAGCAAGACTTGACATTTCAGTTAATCTGCCTTTGTATTAGTTTGACACTAATTGCAGATATTTTTTTAAAGAGCTGTATTGTAACATTGCTCTTCATTATCAATGATCCCATAGTGGTCAGTGTTACATATCATCAAGTTAATTAAGCCAGAAAAAAGCACATTTCCATGGAGGATTTGCTGTCAAAAGATATTTTATTCAAAGTTTGGGCTGAGGCTGAGGTTAGGAGGAGAAGCAGAGATTGGGGAAGGGTTAGCATTGTGTCAGGAGGAGGTCTGTAACTACTGCACATTATTCATAATTCAACCGAAATATATTGATGCTGAGGTCAACAAGTGTGAAGTTTTGAAGCTTCCATCAGCTAGGTTTTAAGAGGCCCACAATGGGATGGAAATCACTCTGAATGGTATTTATTCTTCATCAAACTGACGAGAGTCCAAAAAACCGTTTTGATTTTTCTTCCTCTGCTATGTACCAATAATTGACAAGGAGAAATGCTGCATCAATATTGTTTAATATTTAATCATCTAGGAAATTAAAGGAGCTTGATAGTCTCTTAGCTAAAATGACCTTACTGAAGGCACAACTGAAATACATGGGACATTTGATGACTCTCCCAGTCCTATAGTCACTGGACAGCATCTAGACCAAGAACTTAGTCTTAACTAAGCTGCCTCATTGATTTCAGTGGCACTTAGCCATGACTGAATGCGACTCCATTTTTGCTTACCAAGCAGTTTTGATCATGGGCCTTGCCAAACACAGTGACCTTCTTCACACAATTACCTTCAGGTGGTCAGTGAACAAGCAGAGGGGTAAGCGGGACCACACTTGTTGGCCTTGTCCTTAGTGTATCCAGCTGGCCCCAGCCTATGATACCCACATGTTTATTAGGAGTGTAGAAGGGGCCCTACACATGTGTAGCTGATCACACATACTGTTCTTCCACATGATCATAAACCCTGTATAATCAGCATTCTCAATCACATGGAGAAACCCTACATGCAAATAGCTGTATGTACATAAAACCCCCTTTCATATTCCTAGTAAATACATGGACATTGCAGGCTAAGGCCAATGGGAGTGGTGCTACTGGGGGAAAGGCCTACAGACATGGTCCTACTCCCCTCTCTAACACCTGGAGGCAGGTATGTAATGGTGGTTAGTGATAATGGCTTATACACAGCAGTATTTTTGTTTTAACCAAGTTTCTAGGTGCCAGAATCGAGTGCCTGCAACAATGAAAATCCTAGGGACAATAGCAAATATTTAGGCACCCGAGTGATCAGATTCGTGGGATCTTTCCAGCTCTCTTCATACACACAAGAGCAAGTGCAATGGGGCAAGTCCGGGTAAAAAGTAAAAGTATAATGCATTGCCTAAGAGGCAAGATGCCTCTAAATTCCGGTTGCAGGGGAACAGCAGCAGGAGAAGGGAATGGCCTCACCTCTTGCCTGTGGGCTTCTCAGAGGCATCTGGCAGATCACTGTGTAATGGAATAGATTGACCTTGGGCCTGATCCAGCAGGGCTGTTCTTATGTTCTTATACTGTCAGTCAAGAGATTGGGTACATTCAGCACTGAACTAATTGAATAGAGTACGTTCAGATCATGTATAACTTCTCTTTAACTTATTTAATCAGTATTCAAAGTACTTACTTGCAGGATGCCTTCACATTTTCTACTACTGTGCATGCCAGTAGGATCATGGTTGCTTGCACTGCTTTTCTGCAGGCTCCCCCAAGCCTCTCTGCTTATGTTTGAGACTGCAGGCCTAAGGGGCCTCACAGCATTGTGAGCCCTCTGTTGGCATATTGGGGAATAGTCACTTTGTAGGCAGGGGAACAGTTACCCCCAGATTTAGCAGCTGCCAAAGAGCCAAACTGAAAGTGAAATAGTCTTGCGCCTTCCTCATGCTGGAATACCCAAGTGGACTCCCAAAGTTAACTAGCAACAGTTAACTCTCCGTTCAAGGTTTCTCTGCAGGATTGACCCTCCTTTGGTTTACCTCCCCTCCATAGATGCCTCAAATGAGCTGAAAACCAATTATCTCAGCAGGGAAGTCAGATAAGGCTCCATGAATGTGCATTCCCTGCTTATCAAAAGAAGGCTAGAGTGGGCGATATAAGAACTCAGAGGTGCACCCTTTTAAAAGGTGATTAGTTTACTAGGTGTTTCAGACCGAAAAGAGTCCCCATGTTTACATGCTCAATCACTCTATTTGCATTTACCTATTCATGCATTGTGTTGTAGTGCATCAACAAACAATGGGATCTTTTGAGATTTCCTGGAACTGCCCTAGCCAAGAAAGAAGGTCAACTGGACTATCCCCTCAGGACATGTTTTAAGCTTTAACTGCCCCTGGATTCTTGAGCCAGTGTGCTCCCCTTGGTCTCCAGTGCTACTCATTTGGTTACCACTTTGTGGAGTCACCTGTTATTTGGATGCCGCAGCAGATGCTTGCCATATCCCTTGGCTATGTTTCCCTCTTGGCCATCCTTGTTTTCAGATCTTAGATCAGCTCCCTTGCCAGATCCAATCTGCACAGCCCTCCTTGCTACCACCTGGAGCTGGCTTCATGAGAACAGGTGCCCTTGGGATCTATCCCTGCTCCCTAATTCCCTTGATTCTTCATGGCTACTTGCTGCTCCCCGGTCCATCCCCGAGGAAAAAGGTCCTTCAGTCGCTTCTGAGCCATGAGGTTCTATCTGCTACTGAAGAAGAAATGAGGTTGTATGAGAACTGTTGTGCCCCAGTCTGGGTGCTCTCTCTCTCTCTCCCTGTTTCTTCTTTCTTAAATCCAAGAGCCTGTTTCTCTGAGCCTCCTTTCTCTGGCCAAGCCTAGATGCTACCTTAATTCGGACATCGGACATTAATCTAAATTCTCTCTTAGCAGATATGTGGTTAATCCTGTAACACATTTTTACTAATAATATTGCTTTTTAGTGACTTTCTTACTCCACTGAACCCCTTACCCTTGAATACAACCTTATCTGTTATTGAACATCTCTCTCAGCCAGTCATTTTCCTGTAACCAACATTGTGCATTAAATTTATTCTGATGTGGAATTGCTCCACTCTGAGCTAATTTCCCCACACAAAGCCCAAATGCATTTTTGGGGTGTTCATTAATCACCCCAGGGCAGTTCTATTAACATATTGTAAGCCCCACCCACAACCTAAAGGTAAAAGGTAAAGTGTGTTGTCAAGTTGATTTTGACTCCGGGTGCCAACAGAGCCCTGTGGTTTTCTTTGGTGTACCATTGCCTCCTCCTGCACAGTATGAGATGATCCCTTTCAGCATCTCCCTATGTCGCTGCTGCCCAATATAGTACCAGCAGGGATTCAAACCGGCAACCTTCTGCTTGTCAGTCAAGCGTTTCCCTGCTGTGCCACGACCTGCACATGCTCATTCTAAGGTCTTAATAAAGAGCCCCTATGTGTACAGCTTTTCGCACAGAGGCTCTCTCCATACTGAAAGAGCTCCCAATGGCATGGAGAGAGCCCTTTGTACACACAGTTTTTCATATGGGGAGGCTAGTCAGACTTTAAAATAAGTGTGCTTAAGTCAGAAGAGGGGCTTGTCACGATCCCACTCCTCCCCAATCACCTTCAAAAAGTGTGTCAATATGGCTTGTGTGTTAAGTGACATGTTTACATGATATAATAATGGTTTTGTATGGGGTGACAGCTGCTATCATGCTTCATGCTATGACCAAAATTGTTCTGTCAATATTAGCCAGAAATACTGGTGATGCTGCCCATGCCTTTGGAGCTTTTGCTACGCCAGCCTATTTTCAAACGTACAGGAAGACCCATACAGAGCACCAAGCACTTGCTTGCAGTGAATGCAAAGCTGAAAATTCTTACTGAATAATTTCCAGCCTCCGATTTGGAGCAGTGGGCAAAATTTGGAGCATTGGGCCAAACCAGGTGTACTTTAGATGGAGATCCAGAAATATTCTGAGAATGTTTCAAGGCACCTTTTAATGGGTAGTAGATGACTGTCCCCCTGCCCCGCTATCTCTTTGGCAGCAGTGGCAATGTGAAGCTCTTCTGCCTTGAATTTTCTCCAGTAAATCATGCCAGGTCATGATATAGCAGCATGGTGTAGTGGCTGGAGTACGACTGGGGAGACCCAAGCTCAAATCCCCATGACCCTGGGCCAGTGGCTTAACCTACCTCCCAGAGTTGTTGTGAGGATAAACATAACCATGTATACCACTCTGGGCATCTGGGAGGAAGACGGATATAGAAATGTAAATAAATAAAAATAAGTTGAGGGGGTTCCTGGGTGGGTGGGAATGATGGACATCAGTGGGTCAAGAAATTTGTTAAATTCCTCAGCCCTCCACACCCCTGAAATAGGCATATATTTGTGCTGCCTGAGAATGTGATTGACGGAGGGACATTTAGGATTAGCCCTAGTTGTAGCATTTTGGGAAAGTCACTGATGAACCCTCTGCAATCATGATCTGGGAAAGTTTCCCCTTCTAAGGACAATGTCTTATACCAACTCAGTATAGCACTATGATAGCACCTGATAGCACTATGTGAAGCTGTCAATCTTACTTATTCCTGCTCATCAGGAACTGATTATCCTTCATTAATATGTCTGAGATTTTGAATCTCAGAAAGAACGACCTCTCACAAGCCATGTTCCCTTTGTTGGGGAGAGACAGATTTGATAGTTGGTGTTTAGATTGGTTTTTCTTTCCTTAGGGCCATGTAGATTGCCAACCCCATATCAGGTCATCAAACACTTTGAAGTCACAAGATATGCTCACTAAAAAGGGGAGTTCTGTTCTGTATATCTTGCTCGTACTTGGCTTCCATTTGAACTCCATGCATTTGAGCTCCACATTGTAAATATTTGCTCCTCACATGACAGGCAGCCCCTTGACTATAACAGGGAACCTTTTGTTGCAACAGCTGATAGGAAGGGAAATCCTTCCCCTTGATGTATGAAACTCATATCAACTTCGTGCAGTATATACGGAGAGAGGAAAGGCCAAATTCTCTCCATAGCTGAGAATCATGATAGTGTTTAGACTGTGCCTTGCGTTTTCACAGAGTCATCACAAGAAGATCAAGTTTTCTTAACTATCCCAGTGGGGTAGGCAATTAGAATTATTTCCATTAATCACAGTTCTCAAAGTGAGAGGCAGGCCTGCTAACAGGGCTGTGAGCTTCTCTCTGAGCCCCCAACCAGCCTAGAGGAGTGTGGCAGTAGACTGGCAGGCAGAATTCTACGTTGGTTTCCCCAGCCCCTCACTCATAATGCACAATCTACTGGAGAAAACAAATCCCACACACAAAACTGTGGAAGGAAGGAAAAAGTGACAACTCAAAGTAAATGAAAAAGAAGTGCAGTGGTTGTTTCTGAATATATATGGTGAAAATAACAAGTGTTTTAGGTGATCTTGTACATGCAATCCATCTTGGACAGAAAGAACTGGCCTATTGTTTGCATCTCTGCCAGGATTTTGCTAGATATCTGCTCAGATAGGCCTTTTGTGCAATCTGGTAGAGCTGATAAAAATAGAACTGCCTGGCTACATGGAACTCCTCCGCTTAGAGATTTGGAAGAAGATGAATGGCACTTAAACAACACAAAGCCCCTGAAATCAAACCATTAAAAACAATCTCTTTCCACCAGTCAGCTTTTCTCACCTCCTTTCCACTCTCATAAAGAAAGCAAAAAGAAAAGCATGAAATGTTGCCTTTTATCCTGCAGATAGGTAGAACTGCTCACAAAATTTATTATGTGGAGAGCAGGGAAAAGGAGCTCCATGTTTCAGGAATAGTTATTTCTTCACTTCCCCAATCTCCAGGCCTATTGTGTTGAAGTACCTTTGAGTGCTGATAGTGTGGGTTGGGTTTGAAGGTGCTAAACCAAATGAAGCAACACAACTGACTCTCAGCAGGATTCAAGAGAGTGAGGAGAAGACACAAAGGAAAAATCCCTTCCTTTTGCCTTAATTTTGAGCAGCAATCTGAGTATAGCTGGCAAAATGTTAAGAGGAGTTACTGGAATGATTCTCCACACACTCTTGGGAGATTGCAGGGGGAATACTGGCTCTTCTGAAATTAAAAGCAAAGTTCCCACTGATTTCAGTTGTGCTACATTTTCTCCGTGTCTTTGACTTGATGTGATGGCCACAACACCATATCCTGTACCAAAGAAGGAAAATTCAGGATTTTTTTGTGGTTTGCCAATATTTACATATTAGTTCTTCTACCTGTAATATCTGAGGTTTTCAGAAGTTTTAATTATTACTATAAGTAATAGTAGTAGTAAAAGATACCACTTTTCAACAAATGAGTTCTCAAAGCAGTTCACATAGAAAAAGGAATAAGATGATTCCCTGTCCCAAAAGGATTAACAATCTAAAAACAAACACTAGGTAAACACCATCAAAACAGCCATTGGAAGGATGCTATGCTTGAATAAGGGCAGTTGCTCTTTCCTTGCTAAATATAAGATGACCACCACATTAAAAGGTACCTCTTTGCCCAGCAGGGAAGATAGTTCCAACTAGTGCCAATGCTAGAACATTTTGGCAAAATAAGAGGATACAAATACATATGGGAAATGAGCAGCAAGAAAGGTAATGAGGTGGGAGGTGGGGAGAGTGGGAAAATAGGAAACTGCCATATACTGAGTCAGACCATTGGTCTATCTAGCTCATTATTGTCTTCACAGACTGGCAGCGGCTTCTCCAAGGTTGCAGGCAGGATCTCTCTCAGCCCTATCTTGGAGAAGCCAGGGAGGGAACTTGAAACCTCTGCTCTTCCCAGAGCGGCTTCATCCCCTGAGGGGAATATCTTGCAGTGCTCACACATCAAGTCTCCCATTCAGATGCAACCAGGGCAGACCCTGCTTAGCTATGGGGACAAGTCATGCTTGCTACCACAAGACCAGCTCTCCTCCTTTGTTTTCTTTGGTAGAATACAGGAGGGGTTGACCATTGCCTCCTCCCACGCAGTAGCTAAAGCTTAATTAAAGGTGGATTTAAACCCTTAGCCCTGGGACCCTTTTTCAGTACTAGGACTCAGCCTGAGTATCTGTGATAAAGACATAGTGTTTTATGCATGTGCAAATCTCAACATAGACTGAGGCTCAGGCTAGACATGATCCATAACCACATGTATATTTTCCCTTTCCTTTAAAAAAACAACCAACCCCCCTCCCCTAAAAGCAGCCTCCAAGGGCTGCAAGTTAGAACAGAGAAACCAGCATGGTGGAGGGACTGCCTAATCCTTCCTCATGCAGCTTTCCCTCCACTAAAACCACCCAGAGCCTTTGGATGGATAAGGTGGTTTGAGGAACATTTAGATAAAAGCATCAAGAGGAATAACAAAAACTTCTTTAAATACATCAGAAGCAGAAAACCTGCCAGGGAGGCAGTTGGACCATTAGATAATGAGGGAGTGAAAGGGATTATTAAGGAGGATATGGAGGTTGCAGAGAAGCTAAATGAGTTCTTTGCGTCCATCTTCACGGCAGAGGATACTGAGCATATACCTGTTCCTGAACCAGGCTTTTCGGGGATGGCGGCTAAAGAACTGAGTCAGATAGAAGTGATGAGAGATGATGTTCTAAACTTTCTGGAAAAACTGAAAACTAACAAATCACCGGGGCCGGATGGCATCCATCCAAGAGTCCTCAGACAACTCAAATGTGAAATTGTTGACCTCCTTGCTAAAATATATAACTTATTCCTGCAATCAGGTTCTGTACCAGAGGACTGGAGAGTAGCAAATGTAAGACTGATTTTCAAGAAGGGATCCAGGGGCGATCCAGGAAATTACAGGCCAGTTAGCTTAACATCCGTTCCAAGCAAATTGATGGAAAGCATCCTCAAGGATAAAATTGTAAAGCACATAGAAGAACAGGCCCTGCTGGGAGTGAACCAGCATGGGTTCTGCAAAGGTAAATCTTGCCTGACCAACCTTTTGGAGTTCTTTGAGAGTGTCAACAGGTGTGTGGATCAAGGTGATCCAGTTGACATAGTATACCTGGACTTCCAAAAAGCTTTTGACAAAGTTCCTCATCAAACACTCCTGAGGAAACTTAGCGGTCATGGGATAAGAGGACAAGTACATGTGTGGATTGCTAACTAGTTGAAAGACAGGAAACAGAGGGTAGGTATAAATGGAGAGTTTTCGCAATGGAGGGAAGTAAGAAGTAGGGTCCTCCAGGGATCTGTACTGGGACCGGTGCTTTTTAATTTATTCATAAATGATATAGAAGCAGGGGTAAGCAACGAGGTGGCCAAATTTGCAGATGATACCAAACTCTTTTGGGTAGTGAAATCCATAACTGATTGTGAAGAGCTCCAAAAGGATCTCTCCAGACTGGGTGAGTGGGCGACAAAGTGGCAAATGTGGTTCAATGTTGGCAAGTGTAAAGTGATGCACATTGGGACGAAGAACCCCAACTCAAGTATATGCTGATGGGATCTGAGCTGTCGGTGACTGACCAGGAGAGGGATCTTGGGGTCGTGGTGGACAGCTCACTGAAAGTGTTGACTCAATGTGCGGCAGCTGTAAAAAAAAGGCTAATTCCATGCTAGGGATCATTAGGAAGGGGATTGAAAATAAAACTGCTAATATTATAATGCCCTTATACAAAACTATGGTGCGACCACACCTGGAGTACTGTATACAATTCTTGTCACCACATCTTAAAAAGGACATTGTAGAACTGGAAAAGGTGCAGAAGAGGACAACCAAGATGATCAAGGACCTAGAGCACCTTCCTTATGAGGCAAGGCTACAACACCTGGGGCTATTTAGTTTAGAAAAAAGACGACTGCGGGGAGACATGATAGAGGTCTATAAAATCATGCATGGTGTGGAGAAAGTGGATGGAGAAAAATTCTTCTCCCTCTCCCATAACACTAGAACCAGGGGTCAGCCCATGAAATTGATTGCCTGGAAATCTAGGACCAACAAACGGAAGTACTTTTTCACACAACGCATAATGAACTTGTGGAATTCTCTGCCATGAGATGTGGTGACAGCCAACAACCTGGATGGCTTTAAGAGGGGTTTGGATAACTTCATGGAGGAAAGGTCTATTGACGGCTACTAGTCAGAAGGCTGTAAGCCACCTCCAGCCTCGGGGGGTGCCTCTGGGTGCCAGTTGCGGGGGAGTAACAGCGAGAGAAAGGGCACGCCCTCAACTCCTGCCTGTGGCTTCCAGCGGCATCTGGTGGGCCACTGTATGAAACAGGATGCTGGGATAGATGGGCCTTGGTCCTGATCCCGCAGGGCTGTTCTTATGTTGTATAGAAATTTAATTAATTAATTAATTAATTAATTAATTAATGCATTCCTTCCCTCAACCTGTTTTTCTTCCTTTGGGGAGAAATATATGGGCTCCTCCTCTGGCAGGTGATAAAGCAACTGGGGGAGTGGTAATTTTTAGCAGAACGATGGGCAGAGGGGAAAGACCATCACTACCATTCCTCACGGTCTCCCAAGTCTACTTCCATAGGCTCCAATTGTTTCTGTTTGCCAGGACAGTTCCTATTTTCTAGAATCTGCCCCTGGTAAATCATTGTCTCCATTTTTGCCTCTTGAGGATGTCATGTTCAGTTTTTCAATGCAAGTTGCTCAAGTTGTCATTGTTCAATGTTCAGGATTCAGGTCTTCCAGGACTGATCACACTCTAATCACCTAACAGCGATTAGCAGATCATAGGAACAGAGGCAGCTGCCATATCCCTAGTCAGACGATTGCTCCATCTAGCTCAGCAGCTTCTCCAAGGCTGCAGGCAGGAGTCTCCCTCAGCCCTATCTTGGAGATGCTGCCAGGGAGAGAACCTGGAACTTTCAGGAGGCAGCCTTGGGAATGCACACTCCTTTTCTGCAGGCCAGCCCTACGATGAAGTGGGGTGAAATCTACACCTCAGATGCCAGATTGCATGGGGACATGCAACGCCTCTTCACATTATTAGGAAGAACGTGGCCAATCTCCAGTGCCACTTGTTTAGTCACTAGAAAGTGGCTGTGAAAGAACCAACAGCCTCCCATTTCTCCAGTGTAGCGTGTGGTGGATGGGCAGGGAGGGCAACAATCCGAGTCCTTTCATTTCCTGTAAAGGTCACAGCCTCCTTCCTTCTCAGGCACCCCCCACAAAGACTGCTGCTGCTGTGGTTCCCTTTCTTCACCCTGTTCCCAGTAGGAGATGGTAGTAGGCAGGGCGGCCTTTTCACCTCATACAAACTGGCCTTTTTGTCTCAGACAATAGCAATAAGCGCTGGCAGCTCCTCTCCTTCTGAAAGCAAATTCCCCCTCACCTTTGACATGCAGGATTCCCCGCCGCCCTAAATTTCAGAATTCAGTGCATTATCAATTGTTATTCATGCCTGTAGTGGGGGAAAGAATCAGTGCTCTAGCTGTTACATTTTTCTTAAAAAGCACTTTAAAGTTAGCTGAAAACGGCAGTCTTGAAAGTGCACCCTCATTGGCTGATGCAGTCATGACATCACTTTCCTGTTCTTCTCTGGCGCAGATATACTGCAAATGGAGCTGCATATTGTGCTGGCTTTACTCTGCCTTCTTCTAACTTTGCTACCAACTAACAGGCACCATAGGCGAGCAAACTGCATGGGACGGGGGGAAAGATGGGGGCTTCTTCCAACTGGTGTTAGTTTTCACGGATCAGTCTGTAGTCCCCTTGGCAGACTGTGGAAATCTTGAGGGCCATGAAGATAGCGGCAGAGCATGAGGGGACAGGCTAAATCATGTGGGAAGCACCTTTTTGCTGGGGTGGAATGAAAACCCTAATCTTATGGTACTTCAGTTGGGGCTTGAGACATTGCACACCTGCAGCAATTCTAGTGTGGTCTGTTGGACTACTTCAGAGTCTACTTTTCCAGGATGTCAACCAACATTTGGTGAAGTTTTTGCTGGCTAAACAGGTAAGGGGTGGAACAGGAGGAGAAAGGAGTAGTGGTTGTGTTGCACCAATACAGGCTATATTGGCCTCAGAAATTTAGATAAACCTCCCAGCCCCTTCTGGGTTAGCAGAGTCGTCGGTAAGGAGGAGAGGTGAATGTTGTGCTGGCAACTCAAAATCCCTATTACAGGAAGTATCACTTCAATGAGGTACTTTCTGTTTTGAGGACTGTCTTCCTGCTACTGTGGTTCCTAGTGGTGATGTTGGAAAGTGCCTTAAACAGGGACTGGCAGCTCAAAACATTTTGCTGCCTGAGCTGAAGGACAATGTGATTCCCCCCCACCCCAGCCATGTTTTTGTGGATGCTCAGCATCCTCAGGTCAAGCTATTAAGAAGAGATCTGCTCCAGGAAGGCAACAAGGGGAAAATAAACAGCGGGGCAAGGAAGAGTGGCAGCACAGACAAAGCCACCCCTTGTACTCCTCCCTACACCTGAGGTGACCACCTCACCTACCTTATGGAATAGCTGCCCCAGCCTTAAGACTGCAATCCTAAACACCCTGGCCAGGGAGTAATCCCCATTAAACTCTGTGGCATTTACTTCTGAGTAAACCTGTTTAGAATTGCTCAACAAGTACATGGTCCCTATATATGTTCTGTACTGTGTACATTACACAAATTCCAGTTTGAAAAATATGTCCATTACATGGAACAATTAATGTTCCTCATGCTTATCTTTTCAGTTTATCTGGGAAGTGTGATAATTTCGAGAAAAGGTAATCAATGAGCAGCATCCAGACTAAGTTACTCAATAGTACTACTTTGGAGTTATTCCATAGGACTACTTCATATCAGACCTAATGACGCAGTAGGGAAATGGCTTGACTACCATGCCAGAGGTTGCTGGTTCGAATCCCCACTGGTATGTTTCCCAGACATACCGGGAAACACTTATATCGGGCAGCAGTGATATAGGAAAGGGCTGAAAGGCATCATCTCATACTGCTTGGGAAGAGGCAATGATAAACCCCTCCTGTATCCTACCAAAGACAACCACAGGGCTCTGTGGTTGCCAGGAGTCAAGACTGACTCAACGGCACAACTTTCCCTTTTTGCCTTTACTTCATATCAATAGCATCACCCAGAAATAATTTAGCCTGGCTGCTGCCCAGTGTTTTCTTTTAGGTGTTTAAAGCATTTTCAAAGGACATGCAGATGTCACTATTAGCAACCATAAATGCAACTAAATCCCATATATCTAACTGAATAATCCTGTCTCTCAGAATTCTGGTATGCTTTTTCCACGTCATTCTTGGTTTTAAGAACTCAGTAAATACTTACACACTGTGTTGTTACATTCCTTTGAGCAATGAAACTCACCGATGAACAGAAGTTATTATTTTAAGTTGGTTTTACCACATTGAAGCTAGCTTCATTATCACTCAAATTGCTATCTAGGCACCAATTAACACCTGGCTGATTGGGATAAGTTACTGAGTAATCCAAAGTGCTAAGTCACTCCCATACATAAAAGGTGCCATTGGGGTTGGGATAAAACTTAAACATTTGCCTTTTGTTAGTGATTAAGTAAGTGTGTTTTAATCACCCATTACATTAACAGTGAAGTAAATTGCCAGTTAGGATACTCCAGACTAGAGATTCTGAAAACAGATTTTTCTTCAAGCACTTAACTTTAATTTTTAAAAAAAGTGTAATAAAAATAACAAACCTGGCACACTGATGACGTGCCAACAGCAATATGCATCCTGAGGCTTTGTTAAATGCCTTGTTCCAGTATGGGACAGAGCTATAACTGAGCAGACAGGTTCAAAGAACCTGGCCACCCAGCTCCTGGGAGTCACCTAATCGGCACCCTTTCCCCATGGCTAAGGTGCCGAGAGGGTTGTGCAAACCCTCCAGAGCTCATTCCCAGACAGCATTTGAGAAAGGGAAATAAATGCCCCCAGCCAGCAAACTGGGAATGCGCTCCAGAGCTTGGGCTACATCCCCTTTGCATGTGCTGTGGTGCAAGGAGCATGGTTAGAGTCCCAAAGAGGGCCACGCAAGCCCTCCTGAGTGCATTCCCTCTTTGGTGGCTGGGTGCTGGAAGGAGAGAAAGGGAAATAAATGCACACAGCCAGCAAACGCTGGCTGGAAATGGTCTCCGGAGGGCTCACAAGGGCATAATTCAGAGGAAGTGTGACTCTGTTGACAGCTTTTAAAAGGTCTTTAAAGACGCATCTGTTCAGCCAGGCTTTTAATTAATATCGTTTTAATGGTTTTAATGCTGTTTTAAAATATTGTTTTAAAAAATTTAAATTGCTGTGTTTTAAATTTCTTGTTTGTGTTTTTAACTAATGTTTTACTTTCTGTTTTTATTTTGTTGTAAACCGCCCAGAGACGTGAGTTTTGGGAGGTATAGAAATATGTTAAATAAATAAATAATTCAGGAGAGGTGTAAGCCCCCATTTTCTGCTCATGTGTGAGTTAAAAACAAGGATGGAGGGGGAGGAAGCGAGTCTGCGAGGCTCGAATTTGTCGGAAGAGCTTCATCCAACCCAACAGCTTGACTTGGCTGCTGAATGAGGCAAAGTGCTCCAACCAAACACGAGCCTCACAGACATTAACTTCCTCCCCTTACGGCCTTGTTTTTAACTTGCACATGAGCAGAAAATGGGAGTGCATACCAGGGGGTGTGCAAACCAGCTCAAAATTGCAAAGGCTTGACCCGGATCACGCAGATGGCCAGTGTGCATGCGTGACGGCCCAAGAAAATGTGTGGCGGCCTGGGGAAAGGGTGGCAGGGGAGAGGCCGCCGCCAGAGACACATACCCCCACCCCCGAGGCCACCAAAGCCCTCAGTGGCAGTAAGTCATTTAAAAAAAAAAAAATTGTATGGGGCGGTATATAAATGTACTAAATAAAGAAATCTTTACCACGCCCCTCAAGCCAGGCCCAAACCAGTTCAAGTTCTGAGTTTGGCTCCAGAGTGCACAAAATTGAACTGGACCTGGTTTGGCTTGAGTCCAGTTTGATTTGAACCGGGTTTTCCAGTTTTGTGCACACCACGGCCCCTAAACTAGGGTAGGACTCATAATTCTGAAAAGCCCTAATGTTTTCTGGAATGTCTTCTATAAGCATGCTTAATTCCTTTGCCAAATGCTGTGTGTGTGTGGTTGGGGGATTGACCTGTGGCTTGACCAGCTTGTGACTTCTTTTTATCTATTCTTCCTGTGTTTTGAGTTTGAACCATGGATTCATTGCTTGTCCCAGAGACTAGTCTCAGCCTTGGTATTCCAGCATGGTGTAGAGAGAGAGAGAGAGCCAGCGTGGTGTAGAGAGCCAGTGTGGTGTAGTGGTTAGAGTGCTGGACTAGGACCGGTGAGACCCGAGTTCAAATCCCCGCTCAGCCATGAAACTAGCTTGGTGACTCAGGGCCAGTCACTTCTCTCTCAGCCTAACCTACTTCACAGGGTTGTTGTGAAAGAGAGACTCAAGAATGTAGTACACCGCTCTGGGCTCCTTGGAGGAAGAGCAGGAAATAAATGTAAAAAATATATAATAAAAATAAAAATTACCTATTTGTAAAATGAGTATGTTTCTGAATGCCTTCTAAATGCATAGTACCTTAATACTATACTGCATATATGCCTCTTATACATGTTACTTGAGGTGTAATCTGCAGCTGGGTTCACTTGCTTGAATAATCTGCTTTGTATGTACCTTTAGTTCATGCTTTGTTCTTGTGATCTAAGTTGTAGTCTGGATCATATTAGACTGATCTGTGGTGGTCTGTTATCATGTTTCAATGCTATTGCTCTGTGGCAGAAAACTTGTAAGATAATGCAATGATCCTACACTAATGAAGTGTATTCCATAAGCTCAGCTCTCTGATTTATCAAACTCCATCCCTAGGGCCTGCCTGGATACTAGAAGGTTCAGATTTTTTGTTTTTTGTTTTAATTTCAAGTGTTGGCAACCCTAAGCATGGCAGAATTTGAACTTCTTCCAGTTGTAATGGTGTGTGGATTCTGCTACTAGAATCTCGTCTTGCTTATCAGAAGATCTATGAATTGACCCTAAAAATAATTACTTTAACTGCATCTCCTCCCCCCACTCCCCTTGTGCTAATAGAGCCATCTTGGAATGTTGTAAAAGTCCTAATGGAACATGGAGGAGGAGCTGGTGTCTTGTGCGTTTTATGTTTGCAATACTGATGCATGTCAAAATAAAATGTGGACTTCAAGATTAAGTCCTATCCATCCATCACCCACCATATCACCACTGTGTGTCTTAAGAAAGTAGTAAAAATCAACCAGAAAATAAAAAGATGTAGTCAGCTATATACAGGCAAATAAAGAACCAGTTTATGGAGTTTCCCAGCATTGAGCATTTTACCGAAAACAAGACATACCATCTCTGCAAATTAGTTATCACACTTGGCATTAACTGTGTTAGTTTAAAGGTTTGCATCGAATCGTTAACCTTTATTATTATCAAGATCCCCATTGCAGATGGTGTTAGACATACCTCATACCATATGAGCTAATTAAGCTAGATAATACAGTTTTGGAGGGCAGGTCAGGAAATTATTTTCCCCAACAGTCATTCTCATTACATTCAGGATTTCTAGTTATGTTTCAATCTGGAAATAGATGATGTGGACTTAAAAATTTGTCTCCTCATAACAAGCAAAACCACTGATCCAGAGAGAATAGAACAACAAAAGCATGGAGAAAAGCATGGTGTTAATAATATCAAACACTTGTTTCTCTGTTAAAGTTGCTTCTTGTTCAGTTACTTATCTATAAGTAATTTCTTTGCAACAACTGTAACACCATGAAATAAGTCAATAATATAAACTCATTTTCCATTTGAATTGCACTAATCAATTCCATCTTGATTATATCTCAGTATATAAGAAAATGTGATGTTAATTTATTTTTATTTTGTGAGAGCCTAGGGTGGAAATTATTGTAACTCAGGCTCATGTTGGCAAACCTCATACAATGGAGTAGACAGTGTGGAATATGGATTGTCTTTTCAGAGTATTTTTTGTTTTTAATACTTGTGTACGAACTTGTATGAGTCTGCTGACTTTACTGCAGCACCAGTGATGGCAGAAGAAAAGTGTATGTTTGTGTGTGGACCTTCCTCTTTAAAAACAACAGCTAGGCATCTCATACATATAAAGGTGTTGAAAGGCTGTATCCAAACATATTAGTCAATTAGTCAGGATTAAGCATCAATGAAATCAATGTGACATTTTAGTCATAAGTCTCATTTCAGTAGGAAATTAGTCACAACTAATTTGATCTGGATGCTGCCGAATATGTATTTGCGGTAAGAAAATAAGTTGACCACAGAAGTAAACAAACTTAATTCTAGATGCATTAATGAAGAGTGACTTGCTTAGGTCAATTATAATGTGTTCTATAAAACTCACATATGTAGAATGCATAACATGACAGCTCACTGTACTGTCCACTGACTGGTCTACAGTACTATTAAGAGGTGACAATTGCATTTTGTGAGAATGTGCACACATCTGCGCAACTCTTTTGGCATAGCTACTTTCATTCAGCACACTGGGTGTCATCCAGACCTCTGGCAGAGCAGCACCGACAGTGCTCCCCTTGCTTGTGGAAGGAGAGTTGTGCTCCTGCAGGGGCTCCTTGGATGAGAAGCGAGCTCCCTCCACTTGTGGAAAGAATTTCCATTGAAGGCTTTCCATTCTGCTGAAGATCTGGATGCCAACCACTGTGTGTGTTATACAAAGAATACCTTATATAAAGCAGTGTCCTTTTAGCGATGTGCACGGTTTGAAAGACTGGCTGTTCAGCAGGTTCGAAGGTAAGGGTGACAACTTTAAGGACTGGGGAGGGTGCTCTTAACACACACCCACACACACCGTGCACATTTTCTCAAAAACGGTCCCGCCGGGATGGTAGTGTACCTCTTTGCCACCCCGGTATGTCACAAACCAGAAGTGGCCCAAAGTGACCACTGCACGTGTACATGTTGTGATGTGTGCATGCAGTCACAACGTGCACACATGCAATGGCCATGTCTGGTCCGTGATGTACTGGGGCAGCAAGGAGGTATGCTGCCACCCTGGCAGGACCATTTTTGAGAACAGTGATGGCAGGGGAAATACGGTGGGGGGAAGAGCACCCTACCCAGTCCTTAAGGTTATCCCCCCCCCCACTCGAACTGGCAGTTGCCGGTTCCATGTGCATCCCTAGTGGCCTTCCCGAGTTGTAATGAAATTCCTGTGGGAAGCAGGAAGGACGCGGCAAAGGTGTAAGCACTGTGCTATAATGATACTAAAAGCTAAAGACTTTGCCCCAGGACCCTCCAAAACCTGGCGCCAGTCCTGGTATAATAAAGGAGGAGTTAGCTCACCAGCATGGGTTCCTGGGCTCCATCCTTGGAGGGAGCATGAGTAGCAAGACCTTACCTGACTCCCACCATGTTGGCGAGAGAAAAGGAAACAGGCAGGTGAGAGGCACAGCCTGTCCAAAGACCACCAACAGTGACATAACTGGGCCAGAAATCCCAAGAGAGTCTAATGAGGCCTCCCTGACCTCCTGGGAGATGAAGTAGAAGTCTCAAGACTTCTGTGGGCTTTTTAGGGCTGTGGGCTTTTTAGGGCTAATCAGGTCTATGTTGAGAAGGAGATGGGAGGAAGTTGGTAGAGACAGCTGGAGCGACTCCCCTCATCTGAGGCACTTAAGGGGAAGGCAGTGTCTTGCATATCTAGAACAGAGTTTTCTCAAGGTTTCCTATTTCTGTGGAAAACTAGCTCTGGGAGGTGGCGGTTTGGAGCAAAGAAGTGGTATGGAGAGAAGTGTACTTAACTCTTTGCCTGCTTTCACAGTTTGCTCCAAATTACACCCTTCAGCTGCTTCTTCCCCTCTAGATGGATAAAGATAGGAAGAGAAGTTGCTTGGGCAACATTCTTTGAATAGTCTACTTATTCATATCATATGTATATATCACTAAATAATAAACAGAAATAAATAAATTTGGATAAAATTATGGTTCTCACAAAATCAATATGACTTTTAAGGAAGTTGTTGTTTGCCCAACTCTATGTGAAACCAGAAGTCTTTAATATTACTATCACATGGCTCGGCTTATTGACCAAGATATGTTCCACTTTGGATAGAGCCACACATCTGACCATAAAAGATGCCTATAGATTCTCCTATAATTTCTTCCTCTTGTCTGATTCCTTAATATACTTCATTAACGCCTTCTGCATTTTGGCATAATGTTTTATTTTCCCCTCTGCAGGTCGTTAAATCTCTATTGATTTCAAGCAATTGGTTCTTCACGCTATCTGTGCATTGTTATAAATTAGTGATACATGATGGGAGTTTATTTAGCTTCCTGTCAAATACCATTAATGGTACCTTGTAAATTGCTGGATTTTTAGTTTCTCTCTTCCAGTATGCATTTCAGGGAGCATTTTTTAGCCTCCCATAGATACTGATTAGCCTTCTTGGTGGTAGTAATGCACAGATCCAAGGCCTTGACTAGACTATTTTACATTCCATACACTTCTCGTATTATAAGATGCATTATAATTTATATTGCTTTGCATTATGCACTCTGCAGTTGGGTAGCAAATAAAAGAAGAATCTGTGGCAAGGCTGAACCTTCTCTCAGTAGTTAATAATTTCATTTGAAAAGTAGAACTTCCGAAGTATACACTTGGCCATTTTTAGCAGACTCTGTTGCTCCCGTTAAGCTTCACTATTACCAGATGTTAAGGTAGAACAATAACAGCCCATTTCAAGCCAAGGTCCAGAACACTGAAGTGAGACTAGAGCAGGCTTGCTCAACTTTGGGCCCCCAGCTGTTTTTAGCCTACAATGCCCATAAACCTCAGTCACTACCGCCAATAGCCAGGGATTATGGGAGTTGTAGGCCAACATCTGCAGAATGGCCAAAGCTGAGCAGCCCTGGACTAGAGGCAGATCCATGGTTAAGGTCAGGTGAATAGCTAGGTTCCAAAGGGCAGCAGTCCAGAGGAAAGGAAGTGAGGTATAGAAATCAGAAAGATCACTTGCAGTGGTGATTTTCTCATACTAAGAAACCAAGTCTGAAATAACAGTTATATAAGGCCAGCTAGGCCCTTATGGGCTTCCCAAGTCACCTGGTCCACCTAAGCTGCTGAGCTTTAGAGAACCCAACTCTCTCTACCCTGTGGCAAAGATCAACGCTCTCCACTGAGTGGCAAAGATCAGGCCCAAATCTTTCTTTGCCTGAGAGCTGCCCCACTGATGGACCTCAGCTAGGACCTGCTGCAGAGTCCCTGGACAGAGTTTCCTGACACCATACAAAGAGCCACCACCAGTTAGAGTAGACAACACTAGGCTAGATGCAGGAGTAGCTCCTCCTAATGAACAAGGGAGGCACCAAACAAGGCTGAGCCCACATAGCTCTTCCTGACGAATGGCCAGCCTGCAGACAGTGTAGCTCTCATTAACACCAGGGTGGGTTAAGATATATGAGAGAGAGAGAGAGAGAGGGAGAGAGAGAGAGGTGGGGGGTGCAGCCAGATCTGCTGGGCACCAGAGGCAATGCAACTGAGTGGCAAAATGAGATGCATTTTGCACCCTTCTGGCTCCTTAGGACAAGCCACTCCTGGCTAGATGGATTAATGGTCTGGCCCAACATTAGGCAGCTTCATATGTTCAGTTACTTCTTAGGTCACACAACACTTTTTTTTGTTTTTTGTTTGGCTAAGCAAGCAGAGGGGATGATGAGCTTAATCACATGGTTATATACAAATATTTGCCTCTCCACCGTGTTTATGTTATAGGAGCCAAGAGACAAGCCTTCAAGTGGCTAACGTCTGACTCCCAGCCACCTGAATCAGTCTTTTGTCCCATACCTATTAATAGCACCCTACCTCACAGGGCATTTATGAAAACAAATTAGATAAGAATGGTGAAGTGTTTTGTACACTAAAAAAATTAATGCTATAAGCACAGATGATAGAGTGAGCCCTATCTAGATTTGTAGACAACACAAACGTTTGTGTTTCTTCCTTTGACCTCTGGTTCAGGAAACTTGATGGCGCTAGAGAATTAGAAGATGCTGATGCTGCCAGCCCTTAATATTTACACACATTTTGATAGCCTATATAACTGTGTTGTTGTAAGGAGCAGAACAGGTTTAAGTTTGTATAATGTAGCCACTTTGAAGTTTTGCCACCAAGGCATAAATCAGTTACAAACTGTTAATCCAGGAACTGTGTACAGAAATTGGCTACACAGTATCCAAAGCCCAATGTTATATTGCAAACAGCAATAACTCTACTGTTCTGGATGCTAGAAGATGCTTTATAGAAAGACTATTAGCCTGGGTAGTCTTGGGGGCAACAAGATCAACAGTGGGCATTAGATCAGTTTCTCCTGTGCACATCCTAAAAAGCTAAAAAGTAGCTGCTGCCTTTAACAGACCCTGTGCAGAAATCAGATGAGCCTGATGGGTGGAGCACACAGAATAGACTATAACAGCATCCTCATGACCAATCACAGAAAGGTAGGAGTAGGAAAACCCAGGTAGAGAGGAGCCACAGGACCAGCTCCTACTCTGCTGCTCCAGAGCTGGGCTACCCTTTTTTATTACCTTGCTTTAACCAAGATAAGAGGGGCAAAGTCCCATCTTACTTCACAACTCCGACTGTGTGCTCCACCAGGGTTGTTTGTAGCAGCTTCTGGCAGCCCAGCTGGTTCTCCACCATAGAGTGCCACTTATAGAGTGGCCAGGAAGCTACTGCCCATGCAGCAGCATTATAGAATACTGGAGGACTTCCTCCTCCAGATCCCCATTTAGAACATTGCTCCTGCATCGATCGTGTGAGCGCGAGGTGTCATCATCCAGGTGAGCCCTTGCTCATGCGGAGGAAAGCAGGTTGTGTCCTGCCTTGCCCCACAGCCCTTCCCAGCCCCAGCCTCATGGGTCATGTGAACGGCCATGGGTCATGTGAACAGCTATTCGAACAGGTGAAACACTGAAACCTTAAACCTACAGAAGTTAGTACCTGCAGTGGTGGAGACCCTACTATCTTTCAAATTCAGACATACCATTTCTGATTGTCCAACCCATGGTTTGGAGGAACAAGCCCTCTGCTTGCACATTCCCTCCATCTCTCATGCTTGACTTAATGAATAACTTTATGGTTTGTGGCAAACCACAGTTTGCCGTTACACCCAAGACATTAAATTCTGGTTTTAATGAGTTCTCCAAACCAAGACAGCAACCCACAGTTTTATTCTGATTTGCAGTATTGGTTTGAAAGGATCACACCAACCATAGCTTGCTGTTTGGTTGTAAAAACAGGAAATCCCTCATTAGCTGAGTGCACGAGGACAGCAGAAAGGAGGAAGCACATGAACACAGGGCTCTTTCCCAAATGTTCAAACCATGGTTTGTGGATTGAAAATATTATGTAAACTGTGTGGCTCCAATTGCAGCTTATTTTAAAAGGCTGCTACTAAATGAGGCATAAACATTTGCTCCAAAGGTCCCTTTTTCCAGATCCATGGAAAATATTGGTCCCTCTTTTATCCCTAGTCTTTCCGGTCTTGTTAAACGTTTTTAGTGTTAGCTCATAGAATGACATAATTTTAGACTAGGAAGGGTCTTCTAGTCCAGCTGCCTGCTCAGAGCAAGAAATGGCGATCTATCAGGGATTATGTAGTAGTCTGGCCTCTGTTTGAAAACCACCAGCAAAGCGTTGCAGATGCTAATACTGCCATTCTTCCAGGTTCTGCTCTGACTCCAGAGTCTCTAGAAGTGAAATAGGAACATAGGAAGCTTACTGAGTCAGACCATAGGTCCATCTAGCCCAGTATTGTCTACACAGACTGGCAGTGGCTTCCCCAAGGTTGCAGGCAGGAATCTCTCTCAGCCCTATCTTGGAGATGCCAGGGAGGGAACTTGAAACCTTCTGCTCTTCCCAGAGTGGCTCCATCCCCTGAGGGGAATATCTTACAGTGCTCACACTTCTAGCCTCCCATTCATATGCAACCAGGGCAGACCCTGCTCAGCTAAGGGGACAAGTCATGCTTGCCACCACAAGACCAGATCTCCTCGCAACCATCTCTGAGAGGGGGATGGATACAACCTGTCTCTAGAGCACATCTGTGTAAATGCACACACATAAATATCATGCAGGGCTGAGTTTGCTATTTCACACACTGCACTCAAGGAGGCATATTTTGAACAGTTGTAGGACAACTGTGTTTTCCAGATATATCCATAAGCAAAAGAACAATTACCTTCTTGGCTTTTATTAAATCAGTGGTGGGGATGCTATTGTGGAATAAATGCATACTGAATACAGCCCTTGAAAATATGTAAGGTTGGCAGGGCTCAGGCTGTGATTCTTGATATAAAAACTGGGGTATTACAAGCATGTCCCCTTTTGCATCTATGAAATGTTGGAGGGAATGCATATAGGTTGGCTCTGGCATTGTGGCCAAACCTTTTTTAGAACAAGAGACGTTGTTTAGGGAAGGGTAGGCAGAGCCACCTGTTTCAGGTCACACCTGAATATTCCTCATAAGCACTTAGTGCTAACCAGTTAGAATTTATTAGATTGACACATGGAGTGACTATTATACAAGTAAATGAGTCTGTGTACTAGGTATGCATGGCACAAACACAACTCTTTTGGTTTCGTGGAAGTAGGGATGTTGCCTCTCTGTCCTGCACTGGTAAAATCCTGATTAAAACAACCACAGCTCTTAAATACACTGGCTGACATCCAGACTGTAGTACTTAATAGTACTACTCAACAGTTACGCTAAAGGACTACTTAATTTAATAGGATTATTCAAGAATAATTTAATCTGGATGCCCGCCATGGATACTTCTCAATTAAACCAGGAATGCACCTACAAGTGGATCTTGCTGAAGCTCATCTAAAACCTCAATGCCCCCTGCCAAGTGAAATCTGAAATGACATTCTTGCTGGAGTCCTCCATCCTGCCTCTACTATCCTCCAGCTGCACTGATACTGCTACAGTTGATATCAGCATAGCAGCAGCTGCCTGTATTGCAGTGCTAACTTGATATCCTGGGTTCACTCAGACCTCCAGATTCTGAGGTTCTGAGCTGGCCTGGGAGTCATACTTTCTGGTTCTTTATTTGCTGGCACAGCAAATAAGCACTGGTTTCCGCTTCCTTTTGTTTCGAGCATATTTGGAGCACTGATTCACATGGACACTCTGGCCAGAAATCAAGCGCCAGCAGGTCATCAGCCAGAAGATCAAGTGCCAGCAGGTTATTTAAGCAATAACACCATCAGGGGAAATTCAGCCATGCTCCATCTCACTGTTACGTGCCTGTTTACAATTCACTGCTTCAGTTCGTCAACATTTTCTCCATCTTCTGCCTTTTCCCTCCATCCCTCTTCCCTTGTGCATTTTGCAGTTTTAGTTTGTGGGACTGAGGGCAAGGCCCATGTCATCTTGTTTGGTTATGTGAATCACTTTGGGAGATGAGGCTTTGTCTGAAAACTTAAAGGAGAACAAAACCAAACAAAGGGATGATCATGGCTCCCTCCTGCCCCCTACATGTGATGAAGGCAAGGACACACCAAGAATGTGTCTGCCGCCCCAGGATCATGTGAGGATGTGCACGGATGTGTGGTTTGAAGCTAGCGGGCATGCCACTTTAAGGGCAGGGGAGGGTGCACTCAGCCCTCCTGCCGCTCCCCGCCCCCGCTGGTGCTCCTTCCCGGTAAAAACCTTTGGAGCAGCAGCGTACCTCCCTGCTGCCCCTTCCTCATCCTCGGCCGGAAGTGGCCGGAAGCACTGGGTGCACGTGTGCCTGTCGCACATGCATGTACGTCAGACAGGCGCACACGCAACCAGCACTTCTGGCCACTTTGGGTTCCAGCTGAGGACGGGGAAGGGGTGGCAGGGAGGTACACTGCCGCCCCGAAGGTTTTTACCAGGAAGGAGCGCCGGCAGGGGGAAACCTGCTCTTAAGGTGGCACCTCCGCCAGCTTCAAACTTTGAACCAGTAAGAGGGCCTCCGAACAGGTTTGTGCACATCCCTAGTGTCATTAAAGGATGTGCTGATGCATTCTTGACACATCCTATGATATGTGAGAGGTGTTGATTGGAACTGCCCCTTTACACATGCTCCAAAACCCTGTTTAAATGGGTTTTTTGGAGTGTAGAGGAGCAATTCCAATGACCACTTTCAGATGTGATTAAAGGATGTGCCAAGATCATGTTAGCACGTCCTTTAATGATGTCAGGGCAGGCATGTTTTTTCAGCACATCCCCACCTTCATTCTGTGTAGGGGGGCATGTTAATCTGAACCAGTCCAAAATGTGGAGGGGGTGAGAGCGGGCCAAGCTTCCAGTATCCTGGACCTGCCCAACCCCATCTGATCTGCAAGTCTGCTGGAAATAACATGGCCACCTAGTCAGCTGACTTCTTGAAGTGGCACAGCAGGACAGGGAGGAGGCTCCAAAGCCTATATAAAAATGGCCATTGCTTTATGCTGTCTCAGTAGGGCCAAGGAGGAATTGAAAACCTAACCCATGTGCTGGATTCCGAGATCCTAAATGGAGGGCGTGGCAATAAAGAGGCAGGTGCTCTTTGAAGAGCTTTTGCACACACAGGGTGTCCTAGTCATGCCACTTGAGGTGCACACAGATCTGTTTCCTGCTTGGCAGTGAGAGCTGGGGTATAATGTATGCATATCAGAATTTCTGCTCAAACAAAGAAATGGCTAGAGTCATTATGAACTGAAAGAAAGAAAGAAAGAAAGAAAGAAAGAAAGAAAGATAGATCAGGGTGATTATCTTGGGCCAGCCATGATACTACAACAGCGACCAGATTACAGTGCTCAGATTACAGGGGGTGGCCAGAGGGGTCTGGCCCCAGTTTTTGGTTGTTGTTTTTATTGAGATGGTTCCCCTAGCTACTGGTTTTAGAATACTACAGAGGTGGGAGCATGATCTGGATGGGAGTCAGGAGGTGGATTTGTATTAAGGGCCCCACTCTCTCCCCCAACCCATAATTTGAGCCCTGGCACTGAATAAATAAAAAAAATCTATTTGTGCACCCTTATTAAGCATAACCATTGTGACAAGTTTAAAACATACATTCTAGATCTCAGATCTCGAAAATTTTTTTAAACAAAATGTCTCTTCTCATCTCAGTTTGGAACTTGCCCAAAAGATAGATAATGTTGACATGGCTGTACAAATTGTTTACTTCTGAGCTATATTATAATTTCAAAAAAGGATGCTGCACTTTAGAAATAAAAACTACCTTTAGTTTAACTGCCTTAAAACTACATTAAAAAAAATTGTTTTCAGGAGTGTATGCCATAGTTGAGGGAGGGGGGAAGAAAAACAACAACAACAACCCAAAACCAAACACACCAAAGCTTGACAATATGATTTACAACATTGGAAAAAAAGTTCTGTTTTGAAATGAAATTAGCTGTTTTCATATTTTTCATGTAGCTTAATCTTGTTTTATGCTGAAATAGCTTGAAAGCTCTATCTTTCATTTAAAAGTCATGGAACGTTAGCTGGATAGGAATTTGAAAAGGTCATTGTTGTGTGTTTTTTTAAAGAAAAGAAAACCAAATACAACCACATCAGCCCAAAGGAACATAGGAAGCTGCCATATAGCGAGTCAGACCATTGGTCCATTTAGCTCAGTATTGTTTACAGACTGGCAGTGGCTTCTCCAAGGCTGCAAACAGGAATCTCTCTCAGCCCTGTCTTGGGAATGCCAGGGAGGGAACTTAGAACCTCAGATCCCCTTCCCAGAGTGGCTCCATCCCCTAAGGGGAATATCTTGCAGTGCTCATGCGTAAGTTGTCTCCCATTCAGATGCAACCAGGGTGGACCCTGCTTAGCAAAGGGGACATAATGCTTGCTACCACAAGACCAGCTCTCTTCCCATTATCTCAACTCTCACTATGCATACAGAATTGAAAGTTACTTACACTCCTAAGAAAAATTCTTGAGCAACGGAAATATGGGGGTGGGGAAGAGCACTGGGTCCCTGGCCTTATAGAAGCCATATACTTTAGCCTATAATTTCGGGAGTATCAGGATTGCATCACATCAGCTGTGAGCAGAAACTTAGCTTTTGTACATGCATCAGCTGTCACAAGAACGTTTGCTCAGAGGGAAAGAGGGAAAGTCACATCATACATATACTGGAATTGGTTCTTCGAGATGGTGACCATGTAGGATCTGGGTGTGCAAACAGAGATAGAAGAAGACACACTCAGAAAGTTCAATGGGCTTTATTATAGGAAGTTGCTCATCAGATAAAATTCAAACAAGTAATCCAAATTAAACATGTTTCTGATTCAAGGTGTAGTGTAATGTGCCTAGCTATCACATGTGTGTGCAATCAATAATTACAGCTGTCTAACAAATCCTAATTTAGAGAGAAAGAGAGAGAGAAGAAAGAAGGGAGGGCTTAGGAAAGGGATGGCAGTGATTACTAGGAAGGAGGGAAGCGGCAGCAGGCTGAGCTGTTGGTTGAATAGGCATCTCACCAGGTTCATGAAGAAGGCTTCAAAGGACTTGTTTGTTGCTGGAGCTTGGGAACGATGCAGGCTTCAAGCAGGCAGGCAGGCTGGTGGTAGATGCTCAGAGCAAGGCAGAAAGAGAGAGTACCATGGCTGGGTAATCTTGACTTCTCACTGCACAGCAGAGGTCACAGACAGTTTCCTGTCCATGGAAAGAATTCCTGCTTTAGCCCCGTGGCTTGAACAGCAAACTCTGGGATTGCTCTTGAGCAAAGATCTGCTGGTTAGGCAAAGCTTGCTGATTGGCCATGTCCAGAGACTCCTTTTTATAGCAGCTGGATCCTATAGACCTGCACTAGGAGTTCTTTCAAGATAGCAATTTCTGTCATGGATCTGAAAAGTGTCAGTCACTCTTATCATAAAACTTCCCTCTCATGACAAAACTGTTTCTTTGTTAGACCAGTTCAGAGTAGCATCCTCTGCATACTGTCTTTTTGTTGTCAGGAAGCAATTTGCTCCTCTGTTTGTTCTCCAAACATCTGCCTTTCTTAAGTTGTTGGTCTGTCTTTGCCTAAGAGGCAGACTCCTAGCTCCTCTTGCTCCAAAGAGTGTTAAAAAGCCCAAAAGGGGTTGTTTAAGAAGGAAGAAGCTAACCTATATATGTGAGACAGCAATTAAATTACTTCTTGTGTACATCTACCTAGTGTGTAAAAAAAAGAATGTTTAAAGTAACAGCAAAGGGTACATGTTGGAGGCTAGTTAATCAATGCATTTGACTAAGGCAGAACAGTATAGCTGACATCACCATGATAAGCATTCTGTCAGAGGAAGTAAGGGATTATCTTCCAGCTTCTCTCCTAGGAGTTAATCATTTCACTCAGAGTTGAGTGAGGCCTTGCATCAGTGTTTCTCTGAGCTGAACATTGCTATTGGAAATAGGCCTGAGTTCTGAACCAAATTCTGGGTCCAGTCCACTAACTTTGGCCATGCTGGCCGTAACACTTGCTACTACAAGACCAGCTCTCTTCCCATAATTGCAGCTCTCACTATGCATATAGAATTGAAAGTTAATTACACTCCAAAAAAAAAAAAAAAAGCTTGAGCAACAGAAATATGGGGGTGGAGAAGAGAACATTGGGTCCCTGGCCTTATAGAAGCCATATACTTTAGCCTATAATTTTGGGAGTATCAGGATTGCATCACATCAGCTGTGAGCAGAAACTAGCTTTTGTACATGCATCAGCTGTCACAAGAATGTTTACGCATATACTATGTATTAAAAAATACAAGCAGTATCTATGTGTTATTGAAAAGTGTAAAGCTTAATCCCTCAGATACCAGGGGAGGGTGAAAGAAAGAGAGTGTACAGAAAGAAACTGTAGGCAATGACAGTTCTACAGTACCTCCTCCAAACTTCTGAAAAGGGGACACAAATGAAAAGACATGTCTTTTCTAGTGAAAAGGGGTCTCCTTAGCATTCACAATGCAGAAGGCTGCAGGTGCATTTTGGTTCTAATGGAAAATAAAGATTTTAACGAACTAATTAATAATGCTCTCAATCACTGTGATCTAAAGCACTATGAGCAGGATCCAGATTAAGTTAGACATGACTAAGCCCCTTTGAAATTAATGGGACATAAGCTAGTTATGACTTACTTGTCTCATTTATTTGCTTTGTCCTTTCTTATTTAGTCAGGATCTTAGTGCTTTAGATCATGGTCATTGTTTATGAGAACATTATTTCATTCTTAATTAGTTTATTTAAAATCTTTATATCTTACCTTTCCACTAAAAGCACTTGAGGCAGTTAACAAAATCAGTTTCTCAAACAATTAATGTCAACATTCACATGCAAATTTGTGAATGCCCCACATGGATATCTGTTCCCCGACTTTTTGGACATATAGAAGTGAATGCTGACCATTACATTTAGGTGGTAGTCAACTGATCTTCGAATTTTGGAGTTTAGGGGAAATTTAGAGATTGTGTCTGACAGTCAACATCGACCAAATTTCAGTCTCTCTCTCTAATATATATGGTGTGTTTCCATCTGTAAGGAAAAGTGAGGGACATCTTTTCTTCTCTAAAGTTGCAAATTAGATTTAAAAGGCTACCAAGCAAATACAACTCCAGCTGATCTAGAAGTTGAATTCCTTTGTAAATGTTATTGTCACAAATGAGTCTAAACTGAGTCCTGTGTGATACTGACTTACATGCAACTCATTTCCATAGAACTGTATTTTAGGAGTGCAGCCTGTGATGTAAAGTGGAAATTACAGCAGATCTTTCTTGGCGATGATTACACATCAGACTCATTTGTTATAAGCAAGTTACGAAACTAAGGAAGTGTTAGCAGTATGACCCCCAACTACAGAAATCCCTTATATGGTAAAGAACATATGCAGCATATAGTACAAGTTAGCTGAGACTAATACTACTGTGAAATGCATTAGAAATCACAGCCATTTAGAAACCTTTTTACACACCAATAAATGGGGAGGGGTGTGGATATGAGGTAGTGCATACACTGGACAATATAAATGTAAATAAGGTGATACATTTAAAAAGCTGGACTCAAAGAAAGCAATTTCCCCGATATGCTTGAGCACTGCATATTTCAAAGGGGATTTGACATAGGACTGGATTAGAAAATGGGAGAGTGTAGAAGATTTCAGATCCTATTTCCTGTGTGATGAACATACATGCTGTAGGCCATATAGAGTTACAGTGAATGCCCAACATCTGATGAACACCAGCATTCATATGTGAACAGTGACAAACAGATTAATTTTGTGAATGCTCCAAAACAGATATGCCATTCACCATTTTTGGACACACACAAGTGAATGCAGACAATCTCATGTTAGTAATTGTCAGCATTTATGGGTGTGTCCCTGATTGCCTGAACATTCACAAAAGTTACTGAAGATTGTCATGAATCATTTGTGAATGTCAACATTCATCAAATTTCAGTAATTCAGTGTAACTTGCTAGATAGGACTCTTGGAGATAATGTAATATGGAGGAAGGAACAGCAGGTTGCTTACCTGTAACTTGGGTTCTTCTAGTGGTCATCTGTGCTCTTACATGATTGGACTTTGTGCCTGCACAGAGACCTTGTTGGAATTGTCCAAGCTAGCTTCTCTCAGATAGGTGGTAGATCCTCCCCTTCCTGTGGTCACATGCCCTCCCTCCTTCAGTCCCTGAGTCCATTGACGTCAGAACTAGAGAGGAGAGGTTGGGTGGATGTGTAAGAGCACAGATGACCACTAGAAGAACCCAAGTCACAGGTAAGCAACCTGTCATTCTTTGATGTGATCTCTGTGCTTTATACAATTGGGTGCCTAGCAAGCTGCACCCAGTAAACATCTTACCTGGAGGTGGGAGTCAGGCAAAGAGTGACTGTAGGATGGCCGTGCCAAAAGCCGCATCTCTTCTAGAGCAGACATCAAGGACATAATGTTGAATAAAGGAGTGTGGGGATGACCTAGTAGCGGCTTGGCATATAATATCCAGTGGCATAGCTCTATCAAAGGCTGCCAAGGTTGCCAACACTCTGGTAGAATGTGCTTTGATAGAGGAAAGTATCTCCTTTTTTGGTAATTGGTAGGATAACTTTATAGTTTTGACTGTCCATCTGGAAATAGTCTAGGATGCTGCTGCTTTGCCCTTGTTTGATCTGGTATGAGCAACAAAGATGTAGGTCGAGGCGGCAACCGATTTGTCTTTGTAGGTGGGTTTTGTGGTTTGTCTCTTTGTTGGCGCCGGGGCTGCTTAGATGGTTCTGAGGGTGGAGGCATAGTCTGCTCTGAGGTCTAGAAGTGTGTGCTGAGGAGAGCAAGATCTATCCCTGGGTTGGTAGTAGTCCCACTGGTGCAGCTGGGAATGGGAAGGCTGGTGGGGTTGCTCCCCAGACGTATAGCGCTAAAGAGTGGGGCCATATAGATTTGACTCCCTAGGGTAAGAGGCCGAAGTGTGGTAAGATCAGTAGGCTGGACATTTGTCCCAATTAGTGTAGGAAAGGTCAATATGGCTAGAATCCTCTTGCGAATGATGGGTAGTATAGGAATGTGGAAGGGCAGACTGTGGATGCCTAGGGTACAGTCTCTCAGATTCAGTCTCAAAATAGTCCTCCTCCAATGGCATATCATCCTTGTATTAGAGTTCCTCCCGGAGAGCAGCCTCCTGATCTGACTGGCACTCTTGTCCCTCATAGCCATTTCAGAGAAATTATCTTGTTCTTTGGTGTGTGTGTGTGTGTGTGTCTGTGTGAGGAGGGAGTCCCAGTGCACAGGGTCACCAGAATCTGGATCATAGATTCTTGCCACCCTGCCTTATCCCCTGAATCTTCTGAGTCATCCCCCCGTGTGTGTGTGTGTGTCTCTGTGTGTGTCTGTGTGTGTGTGTGTGTGTGTTGGGCAGAGTGGGAGGAGCCTGAACCCAGGATCATGACAACACAGGTTTGCATAGTGATAGCTCCACTCATTCCTGCATAAGGGACAAAAGAAAAGTTGCCTTTGGGTTGCTGAGGTATTTATTTGCATGAAAAACAGGCTTTGGTCCCTGGCCTCAGGTCTCCTTGATCATTCTTGCTGGGGCAAGAGAGAGGCAGACCAGCAGTCCATGTCACTTTGGATCAGTGTATGATGTAAATGTTAGAACCGTTTACAATTTATTTTCCAAAATGTCATTGACGGTGCATTTTTCATAATGAAATGTTTTTCATAAACATCTTCTTGTTCAAGGATGAATGTGTCAATGTTCTGCAGCTGAGTATGATCATCTTGCATGTTTAGCATTCACTACTAGAGGCTTCAAAGCCTGAACTGCATAGCAGTATAGAAAAATAATAACTAAGCTACTCACTGGAGAGATTTGCAGGAAAGAAGGGCCACAGAGAGCAGGGAGATGCTGCAGCCCTGGTGCTGCATATGCTGGCTGTTTGTGCTGTCATTATAATTAGAACATGCTCTCCCAGAAGCTGGCAGGGTAATGTTGACTGACTGTTAGCAGGAAGTGGAGCCTACATTACAGTTCAACATGTCCATTTAATGGATTTATACCCCACCTTTCCTGACCCAGGTCATCCCCCAAGGCAGCTCAATGCCTTGTACAATATGGGCAGGCTGTGTGCCTACAAGAAACCCCGCCCACAA
Organism: Hemicordylus capensis; assembly: GCF_027244095.1. NCBI lineage: Eukaryota > Metazoa > Chordata > Lepidosauria > Squamata > Cordylidae > Hemicordylus > Hemicordylus capensis. The sequence continues at coordinate 98,215,039 of NC_069662.1, read as the reverse complement.
TGAACAGTGCAGTTATGTCCTGCCTTGATGGAGTGGCACTATAACTGAGGTGGAGTCATCTCAGTTGCTTTGCCAAATACTCCCTGCAAACCTTTTCACAACATTTTCCTACTGTTTTTCCTAGGGCTGCACATCAGCCAGGTTTTTCTTTCTTTCCCCAATTAGTTGTTCTAGTAAGAACTAATCTGCCTACTTTCCTTTCACTATACCTACAACTGGACTTAATTTAGTCCAAATTGGTAGGTTAGTTCACAGGTTAGCCCATTTGCACCTCAAACATTCATGCATCCATCATCTTGAAGTGAGGTGGAAGACATCATTGCAAACCATACCGTTGAGCTGTCCCTGTGTGTCACTCACTACAACTGTATCAAATTTGGTTCAAATTGGATAGGTGGTCCATAAATAAGCCTTCTTGCGCCTCAAATGTTTACATGTCTCCCATTATAAATCAGGGTTGATGGCATCACAAACCAAGCCATTGAGATATCCCTACAGCTGTAGCAAATCTGGTTCAAATCAGTAAAGCGGTCCACAAGTTAGCCCACTTGCATCTCAATCATTTACACATACACCAAAATCACTGGTGCGGGGTGGCAGTGTACCTCCTTGCTGCCCTGGTCAGCATCAAACTGGAAGTGCCTGCCAGTGATTTTGGCGAGAGCGCCGGCAGGGGAAACAGAGTGGCGGGGTGGGGGGTGAGGATAAGGGCACCCTCACTACACCTTAAAGGTAACCCTCTGCACTGCCAAACTGGTTGAACATCTGATCGTGCACATCTCTACTACTGAGACCTGAAGACTCAGTAAACGCCAGATACTGCTCATGAACCAACAGATTCTATCATACTGCACTCCTGGTTTTGCAAGAGTTGTGGATGAATTTGTGCGACAGTCACACTTGCCAGTTACCCATGGATACCAAATTTTGCATATACAATCCTGCCACTGAAATTAATTGAATGAACTACTTTTTACAGCATAATATGCTGGAGAAAAGATTTTTATTTTTTTAAAGAAGAAATTCTGAATATAATAATCAGATTAATGGATTTTTAACACTCAATAATCAGATCAATCATTCAAAAATGAAATCATGCCCAAGAGAAGCAGAAGAACTTTCTCAGATTCAAATTTACCATTGCAGTGACCAGCCAGCTCTCCCCAAAAGAGTTAACCGGAAGTGAACCCTGTCCTGACTGACAGGCTGGTGAATTCCAGAGCTCGGCTAGCCTTCGCCCATCCATCCAGGGCATTGCAGAAGACTCTGTAAACCTTTAAAGTCCATAAAGCCAGGATTTTACACTATAATAATATGTACTAGGTTAACTCTAAAATTAGCTATGAGAGACAGCAAGGAGACATCACATTACACATGGTAACATTTTTTATTTTTTAATTTTAAATAGCAACCATGGGGGAAGGGGTGCTGAGCTGATCCAGACTGGGATTGCAGCACATGGGAAATGGATTAACCCCATTTAAATATATATCTATATCTATATATTTGCCTTGAGGAGCTACTGTTTGCCCCAAGAGGAAGTGCCAATAGCTGCTTCCCTCTAGGAAAACTAGCTGCTTCAGGAGGGCGGTTTTCATCATGACTCTCCCTTCCTGCACACTGTAGCCCTGATCCAGATCAAGGACCCATGCGGTTGATTTTTTTTTTAGATGATGTGTTTGACACAGTATCTAGTTTAACCCTTTTTCAGATGATGAAGTTGTAGTGATCAGCCACCCCTCCCTCTAAAGTGTAAACCAGAAGTGAATCCTGTCCTTACTGACAGGCTGGTGAACTCCAGGGCTCAGCCAATCAGCACACCAGGTGGGTGGGACGTAGAGAGCTGTTGGCAGGAAGAGAAGAGTTTCTTTGTTAGAAGATGCTGACTGGAGGTGCAGAGGAAGACATGTGTCCATGAGGACTGGCTGCAGGAAAATGTCTCTGCAGGTCCTGGGAAGCCAGGAGAGCAGGAAGCTTGAGTTCTCAACCAGAATTTGGTGAGTTCAAGAAAAGGAAGCCTGGGCTTTGGCTTTGAGAAGTTAGTCTAAGGAAAGGTTTGTTTAGTCAGAGTGTGTTAGACTTTTGGCTTCTTTTGGTGTGTTTTGTATATCCGATACTGTTCTATGATTGTTTACCTGTAAGCTTTTAAGTGTGCTTTTGCATTTTCCTACATACCTGTTCTTTGCAACTGGGTAACCACAATTTTTATAGTGTGCCACCTCAATATCATCTGGGGTGCTTTTTGAAGTATTCTTGTGACCTTCTGAGTATTTTTATCTGTAACTAAAAACTGAGAAAGCAAAAGAAGGAAGCAGTCTGTAGCACTGAATAAACTTTTTTCCCTTTTTGTTCTTTTCTTTACAAGCCTCAACCGAGTGGATTTTTAACTCAGAAGAGGTGGGGGCTGGAAGGGGACTTTTTCTTTGGTGCAACACATCCCTCAGGAGCTCAGCAGCTATTAGTTTTCTCCCCATGTGTAGGCTTGCACGTGGAAGGTTGGGTGTTTGCTTTTTTTGTACTTTCCAAATAACAAAAGAAATAGTTTTTCCCTGGGATTTCCACCCCAAACCCAGGAAGGGTCAAGCTCTGTGATAAAGGGAAGCAGTGGTGGCGGCAGCCATCTTTGAACCTACCAGAAATACAGGAAAGTAAGGAAAAACCTTGTCTGGAAAGCATAGAAGGGATAATTCAGCATTTTTCTTCCCCTCACGTGGGCTTGCTCTGAGACAAAGGCTGTAATCCGCTACAACCATATATGGTCATTATTCAATAAAATTAATAACATTTGAAGCTGACATCCTACAAATTTCAAACTGTTATTTTACTTCCCTTTTGCAAGCATATTAAATTAAAAAATCTTACATATATTAAACATTGTATCTAAGAAATATTTTGATGAGTTTGTGGATTTGTTTGTGTAACAAAGTCACACTTCCAAATTACCAAATTTTGCATCAACAATCCTGCCATTTAAAAGTAACTGATTGTATTACTTTTTATACCAGAATATGCTGGGGAAACCTCTGTAATAGGGATCATAATAGTTCAGCACTCTGAGTCACCACCAAGGGAGAAGAGTGGCGAGCGGGACTTTTAAAAGGGAGTACAGCAGGCCCTCACCTGCTCTTCGTCACCCCTGCAACTTCCTGCTGCAATGGCCGCGCATGGTGCTGGCGCATGGGCGGAGGCCATTTGCGTGCCGGAGCTGTGCGTGGGTTGTTGGAGTACAGTCGCAGCAGGTAGCATGGGGCAACAGAGAGCAGGTAAGGACCTGCTGCACTCTCTTTTAAAGGTCCCGCTCACCACTCCCCCCACCCGTAGCACTTTGGAGCACTGAACCAGTTTGGTACCGAAAGTGTGCACAAACTTGGTTCATGCACATCCCTACACTGTAAATAACTTTTTAAAATGCAAAACTACTTTGCCCAGTCAATGACAGGCCTCACCGACTAGTAAATACATATTTGCAAATTGGCAAATATAGTTGGTTGAGCAGACAACGCAGAGGGGACACAAACAAGCACAAAAGCTTGAGCCTCATTTCCACTCCTTTTAGCAATTAATCAGTGGTGACAAGTCATCAAGTAATGAAACATGAATGACATACATTGGTGTGTGAATCAGTCCTCAGAGGCTGTGTCATGCCCCATGCCCTATCATAAACAAGAGTCACTATCCCAAATACATATATTTACGCATGAAGAGCCTTACAAAAGTCTCAATTTTAAATTCTGCACTGCTTTTATTCTTCAAAATCTTGCTGCCAGGATAAACATTCAAATATACTGCACATTTAGCATAATTTATTCCAGCTGCAGAATTCTGAGTTTAGGTTTGCAATTCTTTAATGTCCAGATTTCCAAAATACCTTTTATGATATTTCCCAGAAGCTATCAGTCCACAGGCAAGAAAAGGGCTACGTAAGCTGCCTTCAATCTACTCAAATGCTCTTATCTCTAGTTCTATTTCTAAGGTCAGTGGAAACATACCAAAATGATTATGCAGGAAGTAGCTCCAAGGGATTATCTTATTTGTCAGAGTAACAACATTGAATTCAATATGTGTAAATCTCTTCTCCCAGTGCAACAGAGTGGTGCCTCTGGATACTAAAGGGACTTTGATAGGAATTGTTTTCTAGACAGCTTGTCTTAGTTGTGGGGCAGTTTCTAACTGATATATCCCTCTAAATATGAGACCCCAAATCTCCTAGGACTCCCAACAAGCGACACTAGAATTCACCTTGCTCTGAAAACCCTTTGTACTAGCTAAAGAAGGGCAAGATGATCACACGTAAGACTGTGTTTATTCTATTATGCTGCACAAGTGCAGGATGTTGCACTAGGTGAAGAACTGAACATACTGGCTACTTCAGCCAAACATTTTTTTAAAGATAGCTTATAAAGTGAATGTATGAAGATACCTTACATTGAGTTGGACCACTGATCTATTTAATCCAACACTCTTCACTCTGGCAGTGGCTTTCCAGTTTTCAGGAGTTGTGCTTTTGGCAAAAAAAAACTTGGGGGACCTGGACACAGAAAGCTGACTCAAGGGTTTTTTTTGTTTTACTACAGAGTATACCCATGGCTTTTGGGCTCCCTCCTCTCCCCTTCTGTCTCACATGATTTTTCCCTTCACTTCCCTTATAAGCTTTACCCATTGTTACATCTATGCCAGTGCCAACTATATTTAATGCTAACAAAAAGTTTTCTCTTAGTCAGGACTTCAGATCCTGCTTCTAAGCCCTTCAAAAAGAACACAGTGCAGTTAGAATGTAAGGAGGAATGCATTTACCATGCATTAAGAGATTTTTATGATCACATTATGTGTCCCCCGCCCTTCAAACAGACTCTGGGCTTTTTCACCCATAAGGACGACAAAAATACTCTCCACAGTCATTATCGGAGTCTTGGCTTTGATTTTTCTCTGTGATATAGAGCTATTTTCTTTAGCTCTCAGCTTTGATAATGATAACAATAATATTTTGATAACATTATTGGCACATCTTTAGGAACATCTTCGTAGACTCCTAAATATAGCTGACACTCGGGGATAGTATGTTATTATGAGCCTGAAAGATCCATACCAAAACAAAAATCTCTCACACACTAGATAATTTCAGAATTGTACAAATGTCAGAAGTGATGAGGTAATCTCAAGGTGTGTGGTGATGATCCATAAATTAGTTTAGTCACAGGATTTGGATGTAAGCAAATTACAGCCTCATCCAAATTACATTTACTTGGAAGTAAGTTCATTGCTTTCAGTGGAATTACTTGCCACTGTACATTCAAGTAAGAAAGTACACTTCGAGCCCTTTCTCACGATCCTGTGAGCGGGCTTGAGGGTGGGCAGTGGGGAAGGCTGCAGCAGTTTACCTTCCCCGCAACCATCTACAAGAGTTGCTGGGCATGTGGATCATGCACCCAGACAAGTCCCTGCTTCCCCAGGCAGCGTGGAGGTTCAGGAGCTAGGAAACATCATTATGGCCCCCGGAAATCCCACAATGCACTGCGCATGTGCATTGTGGATCAGCTTGGCGATGGCCAGGAGCCCACTCCTGTGTCTGTGCTGGTTGGGAGCAGCTGGCACTGACACATGAGCAGTTAGCCCAGATTAAGGGCAGACTCACACCCTTAACCTTGACTAACTGGCAAGCTCCCTAGGCAGATTTGCTGCCAAGGTGGCACCGGGCACCGCAAAGCTCCTGGCAGTTCTCCCAGGCAGCCAAGCCCAGTCTTAGCTGCCCAAGCCCAGTCTTAGCTGCTCGTGAGAACAGCCACTTAGTATTACAAACTTAGCCTCACTGGCTTCTTAATTATTTCACCAGTGCCACACGGAGGTACAAATCCATTCTGGAAAACAGGCCTCATCATCCAGTCTACAATCCACTTCCACTAGAATAATATTATTTAAATTAATTTATACTTATTGCTGAAGACTGTTGAAGGGATTTCCCAGCAAGTGAGAACATCTCCCATTTGATTTCCAATTTGTATTTTACTTTATGTGTTACTTCAAATACATGCACCTGGAGGCTTGTAACACGCAGCTGATTCCCAAGAAAGAACAGGTATTTCTACCTCCATTCACACTTTGCCAGGTATACCGGGTATTCTTGGGAGATTAATTGCAGTGTCAAGATAAAGTGGGATGTGAAATAGCCCTTACTCTAGCAACTTTAGAGTTTCGGCAACTAAGAAATAGAGCTAATTACGACTTGCTTGTCAATCTTCAGCCATTTTTTTTTTTTAAAAAGATCTCATTCTCACCCCGATCTCCAGCTGCAAAGTTTTTTGTTGTTTTTTTAAAGGAAGCCTTAAAAGACTTGCTATTAGGATGTTTCTCCATGTACAAAGAAAGTCCCTCCTCCCACGAGAACTCTTAATTGTCTCTCCCTTTCTCCGGCAGTGCAGCTCAGCCTTATTCAAGGCCTCTTGTACTGTGTGCCACATCAGACTGAAATTGGGAGGCCTTGCTGCATAATTTATGTGGCAGCCCTGAAGTATAATTCTGCATCACTATGCTGGAATGTCAGGACGCTGTGCATACACATGCGTATTGTGCAGAAAACACACACAATTGCCAAACTGGAAACTGAAAAGTGACACATAACCAGAGGAAAGGTGTAGGAAATGGATAGAAACGCAATGGCACCCAGACCAATGAGGACACAAGGCAAGAAATGGAGTTAAAGGGCCACAACTTTATTGACTATTAGGCTGCAATCAAGGAGGAGGATTGGGTCTCCACCCCTCACAGTGTGGTAACTAGAGACTCGCTGTCCACAGTGCAAGTCTCACCTAAAATGCTTCTGGTGATACACCTTGGCTCCAGACAGCATCAGCCCTATGGCTGATGCTGCCCATCTTAGCTGAACTAATGTCAAAGCACCTGCACCAGGGATCACTGCCCACAAGCTGCAAAGTCTTTAAAGTTGGTAATTCCTCAGCAGGATACAGGAAGTCCCAAGCCATTGTCCCCTGAGCTGTAAAGCCAAGGACTCCTCCTCCAAGGACTCCTGCCAAGGACTCCTCCTCATGCCAAACGTGTGCCTTAAGGTGCTCACTGACCTCACACTACCCTTTTATTCCACACTGTAGCTGCAGTTGTGATCAGGGGACAACAGTGTGAGGTAAGCAAAAAAGACCCCCAACCAGCGCCAATTCAGGGGGGGGGCAAAAAAAATTCCTGCCTGGTCCCCAAAGGGGTGACCAACCAAAGCCCACACTATGTCCAGGAACAGGAGGGAGGAATTGCTTTTTAATTGTGGACTGAAGGGCTTGGAGTGTGGAAGCCACAATGTCCTTAATGACTTTGCCCTCCATGCCCCCCTCAACCAATTCGAAAAGCCTTGTTGCCTTGTGCCTCATTTACAGCAAGGCTGAGGCAAGGAGGCTTCTCCCAAAAACACTACAGCATGGCTGTATTCCACGAAAGGTCTCTAGCATCACTCAGAGGTGTAGCCAAGCAAAGAAAACTCAAATGGTTGAGCTCTGCACTAATGGGGAGGCAGGGAGGGGTGACATGGGGTACCACATTAGTAAAAGAATAAACTTAATATCTCTTGGTACCAGCAATCCAATGTGCAGAAATTAGCAGATGGAATTTTTCACAGCATGGAGAGTAACATTATCGCCTGTTCATGCCTGAAGAGCATGTTGCTGTTAAAAGCACACCTACATCAGATGAAAAGTTGACAGTCTTAGTGACAAAGGAATATAATGCCGTAACTGAAGTGAAACACAGGCTAGATCTTTCTCATGAGGGCTAGAAATGTACTGAATTTACCTGAATCCAAGACTAGGTTTTTCCCCAAATTCTTTCATGTTAGAAATCGGGTGTGTGTGTGTGATCTTAAATTCAGAGTCTTCTGCCTTTTGAGTAAATAAGGATAGAACCTGTACGTAACCTCTATTTTTTAAAAGGGCTGGTCTTAAATTCAGAGTCTTGTATTTGGGTAAATACGGGTACTCTTATTATAAAGAAGATTGGCAACCCTTCAATTTGTGTATCTTAAAATAGTGTTTCACCACTATTTCAGAGAAAGATGTGTTGCCATGTGTTAATGTGTCTCGCTTCCAAGGAATGGGCCCCTTAAAGCATGATGGAATAAGAAAGGGAGATAATTTTTCTACATAAGTCTCCCTATTTTCTTAAGAAGCCAGGAATTGATTAAGCCACTGAGGAAAATGCAGTCAAGGTCGCAAAGAGTCAGCAGACGAGATAAACAAGCAGAACCCTGACATGCATTTGTCATGCATTCACACAGCATTTTAACAGTGTTTTGCATTATTACCTCGGGAGATAGGGAAATCTTTCCTTGCATGATCAGAAATGCACGGGCAAAGCTTTTTTCAGGTGTGTGTGTGCAAAATATACACATACAAAGTATGTAAATAGAAATCAATGTTAATCTTGGCTCAATCCAGTGAGTGGATTACCCTTGAATAACTGTGCCACAGTCCAGCATCTTGCTTATGGCACTAGGGTGTACCAAGGCATCTAGTCCTGCCCATTTAATTGACTTTTACATATCCATACTATTTTCAGCATAAGGTAAAGGAAGGCAACCCATAGGCTTCTGTTAGAAACCTGAGAAACCCATCCTGGATTGAAAATGACTTTTGCTTACTTGACTTTGCTACATGAACAGCATAATTCTAATTGTAATGGCACTAGAATGTTAAAGGATATACAGTCACACGTTTGTAGGACCAACGGTAACATCATGTGAACTGATGAATTATATTACATTTGTACCACATCGGACCATTGATCCATTTAGCTTGGTATTGTCTGCACTGACTGGCAATGGCTCTCAGGTTTCCCAGCCCTACCTGGGGATACCAGGGATTTCCTTCTAGATGATCTTCATCTTCTTCAACATGCATGGATGCTGGCCACTTCTGATCGGAGCAGCAAGAAGGTATACAGCCACCCCACAACAGTGGTTTTGAAAGCAGTGCTGGAGGGGGAAACACAGTTGGGGATGTAAGGACACCCTCCCCGGGCCTTAAAGCTACCCCCACATACTTTCGAACCAGCTCAAACGCTGGTCTTTCGGTGGTCTGTGAATAGACTGCCAAACCAGTTCGTGCACATCCCTACAGAAGAGCCAAGGTTGCCTACTCCTGCTCTTTAAGGTGCTAAATAAATGCTGTTATTCAATTTATTAGTTTTTTAAATTACTTTTTAAAAATATTACTACTATTATAGCGTGATAAGTCAAAATCTGCATTTACACACCACCAGCAAAATTTTGGGTCATCATCTTCTTCATCCACAGACTAGGAGTGGTTTTGTAGCATTTCAACTGTGGGTGGGGGGAGGGAGTAGGGATAAACTTTTACCAGAAAAATTCAGCGTTGCTAGATATTGAAAATGTTATTAGTTTTGCCACTCTAGCAAATAGAAAAATGATCTTGAAATGGCAGAGCACTGATATGAGGGAGCAGGCAAATTACTAAAAACAAAACAAGTACCCAGACACATATGCATTTAAGTGCATATGTGATTACTGGTTATTCTTCACTTTGGGTGTGTGTGTTTTAAATCTTTTAAAACCTCTAAGAACAGGCGAGGGGGCAGGAGAAGGGTGTAGAAGTGTGTTACTTGGCTCCATTGAGATTAATATTACTAGCGAATAGGCAACCACAACAGGCATCTACACATCTGTGGTATCAGAGTTCCTGATAGATTATATATATATTCACCTGAATGTAAATCTCACATATATTTCAAAGATAGTATGCAGAGGATTGCAGTCCCAATCACTCTTTGGAAAAGTTTTTCCCAGGCACAGCTTGAAATGCACTGAAAATCTACAAAACCAAATTGTTCAGAAACTGTAGCAGGACAGAAAGAAACATAGACATCACTGTGAGAAATTGCAACTATCTCATATCGCCCACATTACTCTGAAAAAATGGATTTTGGCCTCAGTTGAGGATTGCGCTGCTTAGCCAATGCTGAGATCTTGTTCTATTTAAGCACCTGTCCATTATTACAGGTGCTTAAACATGACAAAATCCCAGGCACAGGCTAGCAGCTAAGTCCACAACTTCTTGGGCACAAATAGCATGCACTCTGCTTATAATGCTTGACACATATGGTTGCAACCTGGGGGTGGGTGGTGGGAATCCTAACTAATGTAGAAGTCTGCAGAATTCTGGATAGTGTAGTTGCTAGAATGATGACATGTGATCACAATTCCAATTGCACTAGCTAATAATTTGTTCCTCTGCTACTTACACATCTGAATAGTAAAAAGATGGAGCCTTAATGTACAGTGGCCTGTTTATTGAAGGGGATCATGCATTTGTGAGCCATAAAAATATGCATTTAATGCATAAGTCTGAAGAAAGAGCATTCAGCATTTTTCTCATGTGCTGGATGTGCCACAGAAAGGCTTGCTTCACTGTAGTAAATGGGAGACTTTTTATTCATGCAGACATTATAGCAAACTGTTACGAATATTACCAGAGTGATGCAGCTATGGGGAGTGGTTTGGCAGTTGTTATCCAGACAAAAGAGCTGCTGACATCAATGAAAGTTTGGTCCGATTAAGGGCTTAAGGATTAGATCGGCAGAATGGCACGAAGAAGCAGAAGAAATACAAAAAAGGCAATGACATGTAAGGATTAGTCCATGGCAGACTGGAAAATGGAGATCCTATCCTGCAGGAAAGTCGGCACCTAAAGCAAGATGTGTTGCCTTGAAAAGTGATGAGAAGTGAGGGGTTTGGAATTTCCTGTAAAAATGGAAAATTCACAAAAAATAACAGAATACTGGAAAAGGGTGAGATAAAGGCTTTCCACTAGAAGGAGGAAAGAAAGCGAAATGCATGAAAGTACAGAGTGCTACGTATCCCAGGACACTCAGGACATTGTGTATACTACATGTATATTAACTGAAATTAACAATTTACAATGGTTTTGATTGCTTGTTTATCTTCATTCAATGCCTGGAGGGAGGGGCAATTTGTACTTATTTTCTGCACAGAAGGCGTTTTTCTGCTAAAACAGATCCTAGCCAACAATACAATTTGAAATAAAAAGAACTAAAAAGGAATAAAAAGATAAATAATGCCTTGTTTAGTTATTTTCCTATAGGGATTTATATAAGGAATATTTATGTTCCTTGTTTTTCAGTTAAACACCAGCACACCTTGTCCTATTATATGTTTGTTTGTTTTTTTAAATCCTCAAGTTTCAATATTGGTATTGAATATCAATATTGGTATTGAATATCTGTTTGAACAAAGTAGAATGTTTCTACATTGTCAACATAATGTTGCATTCTGCTACATGACTAGTACAAGAAATTTTAAGGTTGGACCTTTAGGGTTTTTTGGTTTTAATGTTCAGTCCTTAATCCAGCAAAGCATTAAAGCAAAAGGGTAACTGTAATCAGAGGTTCTTACAAGTGTTAGGGCATGATTGGGTGTCCTTGTCCAATCCTAAACAACTTTTCCTTAGTCCTAAACATATGTGGCAGCAGCCGATCTGTGTCTTCAGATGTGGCTATATCCCACTCACATCTACATTAAGGTGGGATGTGATTTAAAACCCCCAAAGGGAGTGTGCACGCTGCTTTCTCTCTTCAGCACCTGCCCCCACCTCCCGGCAGCATTTTCCCCTCTAGCCAGGCTCAGTTCTAGTATTGGAGCTTGGCTGGGCAGGAGAAGGTAGGGTGAACGACTTCAGTGTAACAAATTATGACAGGAGTGCACAACTGCAGCCCTCCAGATGTTGTTGAACTACATCCCCAGCCACAGTGACCAGTAGTCAGGGATGATAGGAGTTGTTGTCCAACATCTGTAGGAGAGCTGAAGTGGTGTAGCCCTGAATAAGGAGGACTGCTCAAGAGCAGAGGGTTCAGCAGCTGCCCCTGCCCCTGCCCCCACCTCTTTGGCATTAAATTCTACCCCTCCCAACAGAACTTAAGCAGGCTCGCATATGACAAAGTGGGTCTGCTGCCGTCCTGTATACTTTGGGCAGTACATGCCAATGATTGTCTAAAGATAACTTAAAGGCTCCAAATTTGACAACCCATTCACTTCAGTATCAGGAAGAGCTCTCTGCATGCTTCAATGCACATACAGAGTTGCCCTATCACTGAAGTGAATGGGGAAGTTTACGGCACAATTACATTTGTGCTTCTGTGTGCACAAGGAGAGGCTGGCTTAGGGCAGATGCCTTTCAGATAGGGGTGTAGGTTTGCATAAGACAGCAGCCTTTATCATCCTGGTGAACACCTGCCCACATCAATCATTCAAACAACTGCTCATAATAATGTGATAGATAAGAAGTTACACCACTGGCCCAGTTGCAATGCGAAAGAGGATTCATTGCTAATGTTTCCTCTAGACACTCAGATCACTGTGAAGTTAAATCAAAATACCAATGAAATCTATCCCGGCTCCAAGAAATTACATTTATAGCATCTTTTAGAATATGCACACTCCGAGAGATTTAGATTTTAGATCAGAGACTGAAAATGTCAAGGTTAACCCAGTAAGGCAGAGGAAAAGCAAATTAACACCACATTACACATGAGGAATCAGTAGTCTGGCCTTAAATTTCCAAAGATGTGGTTAGCCTCCTCAAGACTTCCATCAAACAAGTAGGGCTCCTCCCTCCCCGCTTTTTCCCCCGTTTTGCATGCAGAGCTAGGCATTTGCACTACTGGCATAAGAATGAAAATAGAAAGTCATTTGTGAGCATTCTGGCTTCACTTCACCTTCTGTCTTTGTAAGCTGCTGAGTGCTGTATTCCATTAGAGGCATATGTCCATAAGGTAATTAACTGGTAACCAGCCTCTGCATCAAGTATATGTATCACTAGAGGCAGGTAAATATCTCCTTCTGGCTCACTCGCAGATTCTACATGCTGAACATTAAATATCACTTAAAGCCTCATCCAAAACATATTTGCTCAGAATCAAGTCCCACTGAATTCAATGGGACTTCCATCCTCATTCAGGATGCTTCAGATTACAGCCTTATTTTCCTTTCTCTCTCTGAGAAAGGACAAGCTGAGAAGCAGGTACATCTGCATCAGCCACTACTGAGAACCACAAGCCTCCTGCCCATACATACGGATGTCCTTCTTTTGCCTCAATGCATCTCCACTACCAATAAGGCTCTTAAACAGTAAAAGGCTAAAAGGTGTTTTATCTTCAAGGCTGGACATGTCACCGAGTCTCTTTGTATACTTTTTGTCAACCACCTCTCTGAACATGATCGAAAACCCTCTTGATTTTGTCCTTCTCTGCCAACGATTAAAACCTTCAAAAGAGATGGTCCCTGAGAACAAGCATATGATATATTAATAACAGGACCCTTCATTCTGTATGTTATTTTTGTTTAGTGGGGGGTGGGAGGGCATAATGATATTCAAAGAGGAAATGGCTTGGGTGATACAGTTCAGATCTCACACACCTGCAGCAAATTAATTTGTTGTAGCACATTAATTATCTCATAGCTTCTATTTAGGCTGCAGCTGTTGCTATTATGTTAATATTGTTACCACTGTCTACAACAGGTTATGGCAGAACATTCTTGGGGTTGCTTTCCTTCCTGTCTTCCAGAAAGAAAACAAAACAAAACAAACAAACAAAAGCATATAAACCATGATCGGGCATTTCAACCTTCTATTTATTAGCTGATTTGAAAGAGATTGGGCAACCGAACTCAGAGAAGGGATAACAATGGACAAAGATGGCGCGTGCAGAATCTGTGAGAGCAATAAAGAAGAAGGTTGGGGCGGGGGAAAGAAAGAAAGAAACACCAAACACTGCAGTGCTGGGGTGGTGAGTGTTCGGATGGGGGCGGGGAAAATGCTGCAGTTTTCATGAAATAATAAGGTGGAGAGAAAAAGGGATACAAAGAGTAGGTTTTTCATTGTCTGTAAAATATAAACACAGATGAATTCTGTCTTTGGTTTGTTCATGCTTTTCACTCTGCACAGCAGGGATGTTCTTAAGAAGTTGCCCTCTGCGAAATTTCACTAAATGGAAACCGTGGACCCTGCATGATGTGATTATAATCACACCAGCCATTCTTTTTACATATTTTTTTGTTTAAAATCCAGTAAATCTTCTTGTTTTCTTTTTTAAAAATATAGATCTATGTTTGTATACGGGTACATAAAACCGTGGTGGCTTTTTGTTTTGGGTGTGTGTGTGTGTTTGCATCCCTACAGCAACATAGGAAGCTTGAAGATATAACTGGCTCTATAGCCCATCGACAAGTCTCCATGGAGTCAAAAACAATATGAAAATTTTGAGCTGACAAGAACATGTCTGCTGCCTGCAGTCACCGCAATAGCTCACCATGTTGCCTACTAACCAAAAGATCAAAAATTATCGATTTCATGGCGCTGCGTGCTTGGGGTAGAAAAGCTACTTTAAAATTTGCATTATTTAAGAAATGAAATAAGAGAAGAGCCCAGTGTTTTAGAACGCTTTGGAGTGTAAAATGGCTTTATGTTTTAATCTTATCAATGATTTACTATAATTCTATTATTTTTAGCAGCTGGGATCGGGAAATGATTTTTTTTTTTTAAACCGATGAATTTAGGATTTTGCCGCAGTATACATCTGCAGTCCCAGAATCCTCTGGTAAGATAATCCCTCTTGCGAAAAGGAAACGCCTTTAACCTTTTCGTAGGGGGAAAAAAAAACAACTTCAACCATTTTGAAATTTAAGGGAGGGGAAGACTATGAGGCAGAATTGATTCTGCGCTGAAAGGAAACTGAAAGGAAAACATACTGTAAGCACTTTATGTCCTTTGCATCTAGCTGTTGTCTCCATCGCTCATTACCTTCCATCAATGGTTACCACACCAAAATACTTCTAGCACAGAATGGCAACCATGTTGCGTATGCTTAAAAAAATCAAAAGCTAAGGTCTAAGATACATGCAGTGCTTACACGGCATAATTCACAGCCTCCACTACAGCGTAATCCTGTGCATGTCTGCTCAAATGTAAGTCCCACTGTGTTCAATGGAGCTTACTTACACACTAGTAAATGCACTTAGGATTGCTGCCTTAGTAAGTTGTATTAGAATGTTGGACAGTTACAGGGACTCCTTTTGTTTTCACAGAGACTCCTTTTGAAATTAGTCCAAGGGACTCTTGAATGACTTGCTGGTATAAGTATAGATAGTTTGACAATTATATTCACATCAGTGACTTTTACATGGTTGGAAAGAAAATTAAAAAGATTTAACTGAGCTAATATATGCACTTCAAATTGGAAGTTCACATTTATCCTATTTAGAGGTCTGTTAAATAAAATTCTCATTCAGCTGTCAAATATTTTCAAGTTAACCATTCATTATGAAGGCTCCTTCTGGATGAAGAAATCTGTTTTGTTAAGAAATAAAAAAGCTGAAATAAAATGTTTTCAAAGCAGCCTATGAACTCCCCCTGCCCCACCCGCCCTGGTCCTTCCTCTTTATCAAGTACCAGAATTTAACAGATTACCGATTACTGAAAATAATGGCACCAGGTGGATAGAACTGAGTAGGAAAGAGGCAAGTGCTGCTACTATTGTTTCTATGTGACTGAACCTATTTTTTTCTACAAGGCTGGCTAAACACAGGAATCCCATATTCATTTAAACAGCAATGACAAAGTACATAATTCAGAAAGGACTAGATATATATTTAATGATTATTCTGGTTCTGTTGGATGCTTGACAAGATATACTTCAAAAAGGAGACAAGATCTGCCAGCTGCACTCATAACTGGGAGGCATTCAAGGACCACTTGCCCTGGCATCAATTCATGCAGTGGGACTACATCAGTAAAAGTGATCCTTGAATTCCGTCTGACTCCCTCACTTCTTACATGGTTTAAAAATATACCATAAATGCAAATCAATCTTTATATGTACAGTACATGTTTGGGTTACTATATAGGTATTTTGACACACAACCTCATTCACACTTTCTTTGGTTTCACTATGCACAAGCTTCATCAGATACTGTGAAGACTAATATGTCTGCTGATAAATAAAAGAGAGACTTTCAGTTGTTAAACCATACCATAATTAGAAAACATAACTGCTGGGGTACCTACATCAGTTGAATGAAATCTGGCCAAACAGTTGATCTATGATGTGTTTATCAAGAAAGAAATCTCTATCAGAACAGATTTTTAAAAATCAACTATTTTATAAAAAAAAAAACAAGAGG
Source organism: Hemicordylus capensis (assembly GCF_027244095.1). Taxonomy (NCBI): domain Eukaryota; kingdom Metazoa; phylum Chordata; class Lepidosauria; order Squamata; family Cordylidae; genus Hemicordylus; species Hemicordylus capensis. The sequence goes on along the minus strand of NC_069662.1, from coordinate 98,198,832 downwards.
CAGTAGGTTTTACTGATTCTTACTACAATTACCTGCAAAGTTAGTGTAATTTGTTTTAACTGTAACAAATTTGGTGTCAGCTGTCAAATGTGAATGTTGATGATCCAAGACTAATTCTGTGAATGTCCAAAATTATGTATTTAATGTTGTATGCATTTTCCCATTTCTCAAATATGCACATGAACATTGTTAGATCTGAAAACTTGGAGAGGTACATATTCATCTGTGACTATTAATTTCCACATAAGAATGTCAAAAGCTTTTTTTATATGTATGTGTTTGTGTGGTGTGTGGGTATATATATATTTACACACACACGGCAACCTAAAAGAAAAAAGAAAAACAAGTTCTACTAGTAATTTTTACAACCATTACATTTGGCCAGAATGATTATTCAGCTACCATGGCAAATATCTGACTTATGCTCAAATATATTTCCCAGCTGTGTGGAATACACTGCAGCTTTACTCATATGGGGAGAATGGAATGCAGAAATGCTAGTTCTATTATATTTACTTTTTAAAAATTCTTTTAGAGAAGCCAAAATATACCATTCTTTGCATGACAGGTTTACTTTTGTAGAGGTGAGAAGATTTTATGCCATCATGCAATCATTGTGCAATTAGGTGGCACTGAAAATGAAGGGTGTTTTTTTTAAAATTAAGTATTTGTATAATTAATTCTGAAATCTGTTCCTAGAATACATAACATTAGAAGTCAATTATACGCATCTTTCAAAGACCTGCATCAAAGGCTGAGGCCCAGTGTTTTGATGTTTCTTTAACTGGTAGTTTTGCTCTATCAGGGGCACTGCTATTTAATTTTGTAGCATGTCCCTGAAATAGGCATAGCTAGAATTTAATATTCTCAGTTTGTCAAAGCCAACTATGTTTACCTTAATCATAATTTTCTACATTTTATCTGTTTGCTGCCTTAAAGCTGATTTCGACAAACAAAAATAGGCCAGACTAAGAGCAGTGTTTGCATCTTCATCTTGAACAGAATTGCAAAAGTTAGCTGTTAACTATGACGATCTCTCATTGCAGAGATATATAATAGTGATATAAAGTGCAACCTTTTAAAAAACAGGACAAATCCCTGCTGTGCTGAAACTAGTCATTGCAACAAACCTATCAATGTATAACCTTTGAGGAATCTTCTGAAACTATACTTATGAACATCTCGACAATAACTACAACTAATTTCTAGGCACAACTCTATGAATCCATTATGAAGGCTTAATACAAGCCTTGCTCATCAACAGAAAAAATATAACAAATGGTGTGTTATCTCTCTATTTTGTATTACATGGTGAGGTTGAACAAATTCCACTCAGAAAAAGCAGTTATTAGAAGTTAAGTCTGTCAGCATCTAGGCCAATTTACAGCTTTGTTCTGAAATCTTGTCAGCCAGAGCTCTACAACACAGATAATTAAAGAAATCGAACAGAGTAATCACAAATAACATACAAACCAAATCTTCCCGATGTTTCCTATGTACACCTCATACATGCAAAAGTGTCCTAAGAATCTGCAGTAAGATGCGGATTGCATAGCTATGCTAGGTAAGAGAAAAATCAAAGGCCTCTTGAAATATATTTTAAATAAAGTTTAGAAACCTACTCGCATAGCATAGTAGTCGCATAGATAGTAGTCTTCCCCAACATGCCGGAATTCCAGGGCTAGAGAATGAGATACAGACAGTACCCCTCCTGTTCCTGCAATATCCAGACTTCAATAGCCCCAGCTCTTCAGACCTCAGAGGGTGGGATGGCACACAAAGAGGCTCTGAAAGGTATCAGGGACCATGAAATGCTTCAAGGGCAGTTGACTGATTCTCCTGTTGTGCTCAAATACCCAGTGGAATTACTTACAGACAACTTGATAGTGATACCCTATAGCACCAATAGTTCTACTTTAATGTAACACACCTTTGGGAAAGGGCCTAGAAGGTAGATCGGTTAGTGTCCTGATCCCCATTTAACTAAGGGTGAAAGTGGGCCTATGAACCTAAATGCATTTACCCTTGCTCAATTCAAGGTACACTGGTGATAAAGCAGTTGCACAGGTACAACTATTTCTGGGGCCACAGTCAATTGAAATTATTAAGCTTAGATGGAAAGCTCTGATTCTTTAAATGGTTTTGCTTTTTACCTTTACAGTTTACAAGTTTACAATTTATATTTTAAGATGAAATGCTTACAGGAGCAATACTTACAGCATTCTCAAATGTTTCTTAGTTTAAAAGTGTTGCTTTAGAACAGCAGAATTCCACAAAATACAATGTATACCCTTATTTTAGACACCACCAGGGTTGTTGTTGGTTTTTGGGGGGGAGGCGGTGCCAATTATTTTTCATCTGGAAAACCTATGTACATTTCTTGACAAGTGACACAAATCACTTAACTAAGAGAGAATTTTAAATCTCTGTAGTGTTTATATTATAGATCTCCTGGGTGTTCTGCCAGTTTAGTGCTACACTTTGAGTCAGTGGCTTTCTCAGTTACTACACAAATATTTATTTATTATTTATTTAACATATTAATATACCGCAAGTCTCTGGGCAGTTTACAACATATAACAGGAACTTGGAGTAAAAGGTGTTTCTCTTCAGTAAAAGCTTGCATGCTAACAATCTAGGCTGAGTGTGCACTCAATAGCACGGCCAACTACTATGAAATAAAAATATAATATTAATTTTAGTTATGTATTCTGTAGATATTAAACAAAGTTATACCACCACACAGGCATCCTCATTTAGTCATGTTTACTCAGAAGTAAGTCCACTGATTTGAATATGACTTAATTCTCATTTAATACAATGTGGCTTATATAAGCATGATTAGGATTGGACTGTACATTACAAAATATCAATATATATTTTATTTATTTATTTGTTTATTTATTAACATATTCTTATACTGCCCCAAACTTACGTCTCTGGGCGGTTTACAACAATTTTACTCCCAATTTTAAACATTCCATGTGTAAAAATGATGCAATTAGGATTTTTTTTTAAAGTAACACACTCAATAGAATCTCAATAATCTGAAAACAGAGGTGCTGAACAGTTGAAATTATATTTTAGAAATATTTAAGTGTATGCAGCTTAAATACACTGAGTATTTAAGTGTATTCAACTGAATACACTTGAAATTATATTTTAGGATTTCATTTCTTGACATTCCAAGCCGCCTATACTCACAAGTTGAACAATAATACTCACTATTTGGATCTTGTTCTCTTCTCACTAACTGTGTAAGAATGTGCTACTCTGTGAGCAGATTCTAGGATTAAGGTTAACAATGAACAACACGAACCATCAACCCAGTTATATCTTATTAATGGACAACTTTCCATTGTTTTGTTTTAGTTTTTTTAGAACTGGCACACATCAATACATGTACATGAAGTTCATAATCTTACTCCTAAATATATGCATTTAGGAGTGGGATGTAGAAGTTTAAAGCTTTTCATCTTCAGGTTGCTTCTGTAATACAGTACTTAGCAGATATCTTTTGGTTTTTGATACCTGAAAGGCTGCTGGAAAAATAGCTTCAAGGCGAAGGTGATTTAGGGGAAGTTTGTTGCATGTTTGTGCCCTGGGATAGAGAACAGAATCTATTAGACATTCAGAATCCACAAAGGTGACATAACACGCAGCCCACAAACCACTGAAGCCGATATAACTACATAAACTGCCATGCGGTCAGTTTTTATGCATTATGGATCCAGAAGGAAGCCCCGTCAAGTTCAATGGGACTTACTCACAGGTAAGAGTGCATATCTTGGGATTGCAGCCGAATTCTATGCATATATTCGGAAGCAACTCCTCTTGAGTACAGTGGAGCTTACTCCCAGGTATGTATGCATTGGATTGGAGAATCAACAAAACCCAGGTTCGCATTTCTCCCGAATTAAGGAATCAAAGCTACTATAAAATTCCCGGAGTCTCACCACACGATCAGGTCGACGGATATTAACGCAGGCACGGGTGCAAACGGGGAAAGGACGTGTAGCAGCTATTGCTTCCCCACGTGGCCTCCTGGGGAGTCACAGCTCTCGTCTCCAGCCTGAACTCCTCCCACCTCTGGGAAGATGAAGAAGAGGCGGGGCTAAGAGGGAAACAAAGCTAGCCAAACAGGCAGCAAACGGGTTCAGTCGGTTCGGATCCTCTGTTACTAGTGGGCGTGTAATGAGAGGAGAGACTGTTTTAGGAAGGGCTGGAGTAGCGCAGATTACGAGGAGCTGGCCTGCGATTCCTTCTCCTGCCCTGCATCAATAGCAGCAGTGGCAAGCTGTCTGGCACCTTCTGTTCTCTAATCTCTCCCAAATCAGTTTAGACTTTGTGAGAGACCTGGTTTATTTTCTGGTTTACAAATTAGTTTGGATTCACTGCCACTACAACTATTCGCGTCTGTTTGCTTTGAGTAAAACTCCAGCGTCTGTACTTGGCCGAAGGACGGAAGGGGAGCGTCACACACAGCCCCGCGCGTTCATATCGAATGTGTTTAGCAGGGTTTTATCCTTGCAAAACGAACGTGCCCGTCTCAAAATACGTTTCGCTCGTGCCGAACTGTTCTTTTAGTCTAACTCACGGTTCCAACGTAAGTCAGTTTCGTCCCAGGGCAAGGATGCTCTTACAGGAAGCCCATAGTAACAAATGTGTATCAAACTAAATACTTCGGCTTAATAGGGCTGTGAAACTGACTTCCTGGCATATCAAGGATATTATGAACTCGGAACATTAATATTTAGTACGACCCATTAAAAAGCTACGTTGTATAAAACTATGACACAAACCAATGCAATATCTACGCTAGAAAGCTCGTTTTGGAAAGTGTTTGTGGTAAAGCATTAAGCTCCCCTCCCCACACACTCTTAAGATCGATTTCATTTAAATCGAACAAACATAGGCTCTTTCTTGCAGCTATAATCTTTGAAGCATATATAAAACTATTTTTTGCCAATACTAGGTGAGTTATGAAAAAGAAAAAACCTATGCAGTGATTCTTAGTGCTTGTATTCAAACATTTGCACCATAACTATATATGCAAATATAGTAAGCATCTGCTTTCAAAAAGAAAATCTAGGGGAGGGGGCGGAAATTAGTTTTGCCCATCAAAACCACTGGAAAAGTAGGTATTTGCTTTGGCAACTGCTCTGGGCAAATGTTTAGAAAGGAATTGCAGGACGCGTTTCCGCCTACGTGAGCGAGTGCCCACAATCTGCTTCCCGAGACTCCGCGGTAGTAACAAGTTTTAAGGAGTGGCTAGAAGACATTTTTCGCATCCAGCAACTCAAGGGTAAGTCAGGCGGGAGGAATGGAAACCAAAGAAAAGAAAAATCTTGAAGGTGTCTGTTTTGCAAACAGGATGCAGGCGTTTCTATGCTGTGTGCTTCTCTTGGAAAACCCAAGCAGCAAGTTTGCAATGCTGCTGTTGCCGGAAACCCAAAGATCAGAGCCTTTTTGCCATTGATTGGTCTGGTCTGGATAAGTGTGTGTGTGTGTGTGTGTGTGGGCGTGGGCATTTAAAGTAGCCTCCTTTACACTCACCGGATGCAAAGAAAAAGAGTTGCCACTTTATTGTTATGAAAAGGCTCCTGGGATGAAATGGGAGGCTAAGCAAGTGAAAAGCGTGCCGTGTTGTAAGAGAGTGACTGCACCTTTAAGAAAAACACACACGGCGGCCGTCCCCCAGCAACTTCTCTTCCAGGCTGCGGGAACTCCTCTCATTCTCAGCCTCCAGAAAAAGGTGTTTCTCTTTTCTGCTTGGCGCCCCCCCCTCCCCCTGGCCTCATCACACCTCCACTCTCTCTGCTGGATCCCTGCACCCATCCTGCCTCTTTCCACAGCCTCTCTCTCCCACCCCCAATCCTCGTCAACTTCCCACAATTCCTCTTCTTCCCGAAACTCCATTGCCGTCTCTTCGCTCGCTCATCTCCCTCCGCCTTGTAAGTGAGCGAGAGGGAGGGAGGGGAAGGGCGGAGGGGCACTATTTCTCCACCCTCTTTTTTCTTTTTCTTTTTTTTTTTCCTTTTTGCCCTGCGCGCTGCTGGGTGGGTTGCCTGTGGAATGCTGCGCTCACTGCCCGGCGACGCGGCGGCAGGATACAGTCGAGTTCTTGCACTCGCGCTATAAGAAGCTCCTTGCGAGCGACGCCATTTTAAGCCTCTCTCTTGGTTCAGTAGCGGCGGCGGTGGTGGACCCGGGAAGACTCATACGGGTGCGGTGAGAAGGGGAAGGCGCCTGCGTCGCCCATGCTGCGGCTATAGCGAGCAGTGGGAGCAGCGGCGAAGGCAGCGGCTGGAAGGAGGCGCTGTGGGGGGCATCCTGTGTTCTCGTCTCCCCGCCAGTGTTAGTGCTGTTTGGGGGGCTCTTTGCTTTTTCTCTCTCCTCTGTTTACTCGCCGGTTTTCTCCTCACGGGAACTTGGGTTTGGTGGTCTCGGCTCGACTTCTCCTTCCTCTCTGGGGCGAGGCGAGCAGGGGCGGTGGAGTGTGTGTGTGTGTGTGTGTGTGTGTGTGCGCGCTGGGGGGTAGAAGCCTGGATTTTGTCTCGCGCAGGAAGTGGCTGGCTGGTGGGTCTCCCCGGGGGTGGGCATGCCCGGGTGGGGAGAGCCGCGGGAGCGAGGCAGGGAGCCGAAGTTGGGGTCGGAAAAGGGGACCCGCCAGGCGGCAGCAGCAGCAGCAGCAAGAGTTGCCTTAAAGGGGGAGGGAGTGGTGTGGAGGGCGGCAGCGGCGCTCCGGGACGCGTCCCCCCTGAGTTGGGGCGGGCTGCGTGTGTGGGACGGAGGCCAAAGGCTAGAACCACCGCAGTTGCGGGGTGGGGGGAATAGCGTCCTTTTCCCGCTCTCCTCCTCCTCTCTTCCTTGCCTCCTCTCTATGGATGTGGGTGGAGTACAAGTTCGCGGAGACAGCCTTGTGCCAGGTAGAGCCTATACTTTTCCTGCAGGGAAGGCGCTCGCCAGAGCCAGCCCCCCCTCCCTCCAGGGAGGTCGGGACTGTCCTGTGCTCTGTGGGGAAGGGAGGCTCTCTGGACCCAGCGGGCAGGATGCCGTGGGGCAGTGGCGGTAGTTCCGAAGCGAGCACGGCTCCTCGCCTCTTGCCTGGGGAGCGGGGAAGATGGGGATCGCCGCAAGGGCTGGAGTAGGCTGCTGGTTGGGGCGGCTGCAGCCGTCGCTGAGATTGGAGCCGTTTCTTGCCGACCTGCTGGCGGGCTTTCGCCCACAATGCTGGGAGGGGGGAGGGGGAGAGTCTCGGGTTTGTTTGGATTGTCTGTAATTAACTCCACAGCCTCGCTGCAGTCGGCAGCACCAGATATCTGTTGCACTGTGGGCTTTTTGTCTCGTTTTGGCATGCATATTTTTGCAGGAGAGACGCTCTTGTCTAGTGCTGAAGGTGGAGAGTGGCTCAAATTCCCGCCGTTCAGGACCCTGGTTTAAGCAAAAGCATGTTGGCGACTCGGAGCGGATAGCATGGCTACTCTCTACGAACTGTTTTGGGCGGCACACGGATCTTCTAGGGGTGCCTTGGAGGGAACTTTGCTGTTGGAAAGTTAGAGGGAAAGTGTGTGTTGCTAAGTCTAGAGTTGAGGGCAATGACCTTAAGTTTTCCTAAATGTTGTTGTATTGGTCAGGTTTCTCATAATGTAGATGCTTGGGTGTGTTCCGGTGGCTTTTCCACAGAGATTAAGTTTGACTCAAACAAGTCCTGATACAGTTATCTGCTACTTTTGTCGTAGATGACATTAAAGTAAAAACTGATACATTCTCCCCATCCCCAATGCAGATTTGACCATTTCTAGAACTACTGCAAGCTGTACATACTAGCTTTCTGATTATTCTCAATGGCTGTGCACATTGGTGCTCTGAATCTGTTTCTTCAAGAAATACTGCACTTCTGCCCTCAAATGTGCAGTTTGGTAGTGGAAAGTGGAATGGTATGAGAAATATCTAGAAAAGAGCTCAGCAGGATTTTTTGTTTGTTTGTTTTGCAAAATGGGGGTTTAAGAGCAGAGTCTGGAATACCTGCAGCCTGTGAATTCCAGCTGGACAATATGGAAGCTACTGTGAAGCTCTAAATATTACTGTTAACTGTACTGGACACCTCAAGAAGCCATTGAGACCATATATTTAAATATTACACTTAAGTAGCCTAGATTAAACTTCAGGCTCCATGCCTAAAGTACTAACTTGGCAAAAGTTGTCCTTGTCCTTCAGCTTAAGTAGCAGTGTTAGACTGCTATTAAACAAATAGTGCACTTCTTAAGAAGAAATCCATATGTAACAAACTGGATGCTGGCTGAAATAGCTATGACCTTTTTATCTTGATGTTTTTCAGGAAAAAAAAGCTCAAGTAAGCTAACATGTTTGTTGAGTGACATTGTGTGTAACATGTAACTTGACTCATACCCTTTTGTATAGCTATCATAAACAGCAAGTTTCAGTCAAGTTAAACCATCTAATGGAAAATGGATAAACACTGCTTTAAAATATGACAGATTTTAAAGGAGCTAGTACTTGACATGAAATATTAAAGTACTTATGACTTTAATTGTAACTTTCCTACACTTGCTGTGTCAAATACTATATTGAATATAGTATTTGCTATATTAAAGAGCCCAAACAAGCTCTTTTCTTTTGTATGTGTGAAGCAAAGCACCATATTTACCCTAATAGATGACTGAATTTAAGATGAACCTCTTAAAAATAGTTTAAATACAGGTGATACCTGTGTTTACTCAAAAGTAACAGGATTCTGAATTTAAGTTGACTTCCTGACTTTTAATACCCAACAACTTTGGGGGGGAAAGAACTAGTCTTGTATTTAGGTAAATAAAATAGAATTACTTTTATTAAGTTTCAACAAATTCAATTTCTGAACAGGAATGACAGTGCTGGTTTGCTTTTTAAATTAGTCCCTGGGTTATTGCAATATGTATCTAGTGCAGCAGTCCTGTGTCTTGCCTTGGACTCTATGGGACTTTGAGTAAACATACATAGGATCAAGCTGTACATGTGAAGATCTCACACATGACTGACATGTTCTGTTCTAAAACTGATTTGAATTATTGCTGCAGTTGTATCCAAGTGTACAATTCTGAAAAGGTGACGTAAAACAAGATATTTAGCATAGCATACCCTCAAAATCTGGCAGAATAGAAGCTAAACTTCAGTACAATATTGTAGAGCATGTCTGCCATCCAAGCCTGATAGTTTGGTAGATTAGTTCATGTGATACTGAGAAGTATAACTGGTCTTAACTGAATTCTAGAAATAGACACGAGGCACACCTAAGCAAAATGGTACCTATTAGCTAGAGCTCCCAGTCAGTAACGAAGCTAGGATGACTGACTTGTTCTGGCGCAATATGAATGCTTTAAAGTGGGCTAGGACTGCGGTCCTTTGCATGCTTTCCTGTGAATAAGCTCAACACATTGGGACTTCTGAGTAAACATAGGATTGTGCTGTAAACTAGTCAACATCTAGGGTAGTGATCCTAATATTTAAGAACCAAGGGTAGAAGAATATAATTGAGAATTGGCTACACACACACGGAACCCTAATGCCTGCACTATAAATCTAATGCATTAAGTTTGCTTTGTCTAGAAACTTTTGCCACTTAATATTTCATTTTTGTTGTCTGGATAGATCATAATTGCCAAACAGTTAGCTATATCCATCACACTTCTAAAGAAAAGGGGGCATCTTATATGCCTAGTCACGGCTCACAAAAGCTAATTTTGGCCTCCAGGCTCCTGAAACCTTTCCAGTCCTGACCTATGAACTTTGTGGTCTAATGTTGAAAGGTCTCTTTTATCCAAATTATGTTTAGAGGGAAAAGGCTCCTTTAAGTCTTGCTTGTGTGCAACTAGCATGTATATGAAGATATTAAGATACCATATGAATGCATTCATTGCATGTAGTATGACTATTTAAACCTGGTGTGCTTGTTTTTATGAACTAACTTCAGCGTAGGAAAAATGGAAGTGACCTGAATTTGCTTACAGTCAGAGCAATGTCAACACTACACAACTGCCACTACTCGATGTGAGGAAAATGCTATTCCTTTATAGCCATTGAGAGAGGAGAGCAAATGGTTATAGCACACCTGGATAACTGAATTAAAATGTTCAGTTTAGTGCTTTACTCTCTCACTGAGCCATACTGTGCCATTCTACTTGACAGCTCACAAAAGCCATAACCAAAAAGGTTGCCATATGTTTTACCTAGGTTATAGTTTTCTCTGGGAGGAGCAAGAAGTTAGGTGGTTATCTTAAGCCAGAGGTAGGCAATGTGTGGCTCTCCAGATGTTGCTGAACTACAACTCCTATCATCGCCAGCTGTAATAAATTGTGGTGGGGTGATGGGAGTTGTAGTTCAGCAACATCTGATGAGCAACACATTGCCTACTGCTGTCTTAAGCACTAGCATGGCAGTTTAGCTCTTTAAATGGAACTTGGTTAACAGACTGTACCACAAAGGAAGGTATGATGGTTTTGGTTGGTGTTGAAAGTATACTTTCTGCACAGTGATGTTTAACAGTAACAAGTCAGTCTGGAAACCTTAACTATGAAAACAGAAATCATACTTCATTCAAATGCTAGCAGTGTGTACATGCACAATTCCTGATTCTATATCTTGGGAATAAGTACCTGGTGTTCAAGCAGAGTAATTGCATACCCAGGTTCATATGCAGGGGTAGACTTGTGAACGAATCACAATGAAAATGGAGCACTGGTGCAATATAGGTCAGTAGCTCAACTTTCGAGAAACAATAAGAATGACTTGAAGCCCAGGTGTTAAAATGGTCAAACAGTAGTCTAATATAGCATGCAAGACAGGGTTTACAAACCCCCCCAAAGGTTTTGACTGTAACCTTGGATGTAGTGTATTGGTATTACAGCACAATCGTAAGCATTTTTACTTGAAAATCTCTTATTCACTGGGACTTTTGGGTAAGTATAGGATTTCAGCCTTGGATACCTTTATAGGGCTGGTGCTTAATTGGATCCAGACCTTAATATTGCATTATTTAACTTTAAACTTGCCTATGGTAAGAATATGCTGTCTAGGGATAACCAGCATTTGTGATGGCTCCTGTATTTGGGAGTTTAGTTCATAAACATCTGATCATGTTGAATCAAAGGTGGCTTATTTGGTGTCATCAATACATCAGAGGTTAAAATCAGAAATGATGACACTAATTGCCTAAGTTGAAGATTGTAATAAACCAGTAAAACTGCTTTGATGCCTTTGACAAGCAGTTGCATGTTAAAACTAGGATGGTTGGTAATTAAAGGCTGTAGGTAGAATTGTAGTACAAGACTTGGCTTGTATAGCAGACCTCTTATTGGGTGGAGGACCTGAAAGAGAGTTAAACATGCTCTATCTGAGTTAGCAAGTTTTTAAATATAATATTAACAAGATCACCAAAACACTTGCTTATTCGGACTCCAGGCTAAGGGCCACTTCAAACATGTGAAGTTGCAGATATTTTTATAACTGTGTATCCATGTGGGTGGTTTTGGCAAGCTCTTAATTTTCTGTAGCATGATAATGCATGTGTTCAAGCATGTTGCATGCATGCTTATATTGCAGATCCATAGACACATGGATGGCCCCTAGGTCAGGTTGGGCAGAAACATTTGCTTCAAACAGAGCTACCACAATAGTTCTGGGAATGTAAAGGGAGGTGACTTTGCCAGCATACAACTGATGATTGATAATATTAAAACTAACAGAAGGTAAAAAATAAGTGCTGTACAACACTGCCTTGAGTGTTGTGATATATAGTCTTCAAAATTGAACTGAAGTTCAAAAAGTGAACTTAACGATAGTGTCTCCTGAGTGCCCAACTTCAAGCATCATTGTAGAGGAAATTATTCCTTCATTTTGCCAGACCTACTTTGCCTTGCATGAGCTGGAAAAACTGGAATAGCTGCAATGTTGCCTGTTATCCTCAAATGCTAACACCTGAAGATGTGTAGGATGGACACATACTTGATTGAAAACAGTCTGAGTTCTGTAGTTGAAAAGCCTTCTGTGGTATCTTGATATGTAAGCCTATAGAAGATAAGACTTCATGGTCTGTTCTTGAACTCTGGGGCATTGTTGATTATTCCCCTCTTAAAAAGCAAAGTACTTCTCTGCTCAGTTGACTTCATTTAGTATCAAGCTGCCCATCCCGATGCAGCAATCTTTCCATGAAGGACTGCTTACTGCCAGCAAGCTGGCTCTAGCTTGTCATAACTTAACATGTCTTGATCACTTCTTGTAATAGCAATAGGCAGGCAAAGGTTTTGCTAGCTGAAGCCTCAAAGCTGTAAAGCTGTATGAGAACTTGCATGACCAAGATCTTTTAAAAGTACCTTGTACTTGAGTACTAAGTTAGCTGACTTGGCTTCTCAAAGAAAATGGCCAGAGGAATTAGGCTAAAACTGCAGAAATTTCTTGAAGTCTAGCCATGCTTGCAGCTGCACCTTAATAACCAGATTTATTTCATCTTGAATGGGGAGAGGCTTGGTACTACAGTCTCTTGGAGGAAGTTCATATGATATCCAATCTTCAAATGTTGTAATGAGTTTTCTGAAACTTGCAATGAGTGCATGTTACTAACAAATTAAAAAAAATGTAGACTGCATGATCTGCCTTCTACCAAGTTCAGGAAATTTTTAAAATGAGGCTTAATAACACTACTTCCTGAATTCATGTTTCTTTTGTATTGTAGATCTCTGGGGGAGATGGGGTGTTTGGATGGATAGAGCTAACATACATTCTGCTAAACATGGTTCTGCTTGATCATAGCACACCCATGGGAACTCTACTATAAACCCTTTCAGTTGAGAAGACTGCTAATTTAACTGTTTGCTGGTGTTCAGGAGTAACATGACAAATAACACATGGATTATAGGGAGGAGTAGTCCCTTCACCTTTAATCTAGTTATTTAAGGACAGTAGCTAAGAGAGGTCTGTCTTGATCTGAACAAGTGCTGAATAATACCTATGGCTTGCTAGATAAAGTAGCATAGCTCCACCTTGTTCTATAGAACTTATCTGTTCAGTTGAAGGAAGAAAGTGGCTTGTTAGTGTTCTAACATTAGATATGAGGTTACCCTAAATGTTCTTGGCAGCTCTTAATTGAAATGCCTATACCTAACTGTAAGCTGTACCTAGAAAATTCAAATCCTCTATAGTACTGGAGTGGCCACCTGCCCAGGTACCCTGTAAACATGATCTAGTCAATGTCCTTAACTTTAGGAAAGACCAGCTAAAATGACCATAACCTACGTAGTGCTGTTGGGCTAGCACAGGGCTGCACAACTTTCTAGCACACACTGCTGTCATTGGACTACAGTTCCCAGCATCTTAAGCCACAGTGGTCAGTAGATGGGGATGCTGAAATTTTGAAGCCCTGGGCTAGCAGGACAAGGTTTTACATGTGGTGGGTGGGAGAAGCAGGCAGCTTTGCCAGGCTACCACAAATCTGCTTTTAAACAGTGTATACCTGCTGTGATGGTGAATATAGGTTTTTAAAAAAAAAAACACACACTATTATTATTTATTTATTTATTTATTTATTTATTTATTTAGCACATTTTTATACCGCCCTAACCCAAGGTCTCAAGGCGGTTCACAACAAACAAATACTAAAAACAATTTAAAACAAATAATAAATAATCAAAAGTTTAAAAAGCTAAAAAGCTTGGGTAAAAAGATAAGTCTTTAGACCCCTTTTAAAAGCCACTAGAGATGGGGAGACTCTTATTCCCACGGGAAGTGCATTCCAAAGTCTCGGGGCGACAACAGAGAAGGCCCGTCCCTGGGTGGCCACCAAACGACATGAAGGTAGCCACAGACGAGCCTCCCCTGATGAACTTAGTGGACGATGGGGATCATGCAGAAGAAGACGCTCTCTTAAATACCTTGGGCCTTATAGGTTATAACCAGCACTTTGTATTTTGCCCGGAAACCTATCGGCAGCCAGTGCAACTTCTGTAATATAGGAGTAATATGGTCTCTTCGAGATGACCCGGAGACCAACCTGGCTGCCACATTTTGTGCTAATTGTAGTTTCCGGACTACGTACAAAGGCAGCCCCACATAGAGCGCATTGCAGTAATCAAGTCTGGAGGTTACCAGCAAGTGTACTACTGTTTAGAGATCATGAACTTCAAGAAACGGACACAGCTGGCGTATCAACCGAAGCTGATAGAAAGCGCTTCTGGCCATTGCCTCAACCTGCGAAACCAGGGAGAGGTGTGGATCCAGAAGCACTCCCAGACTGCGTACCTGTTCCTTCTGAGGAAGTGTGACCCCATCTAGAACAGGTAGATCAATATCGCTTCCCGAGTGACGACCGCGCACAATGAGTACCTCCGTCTTGTCTGAATTCAATCTGTTTGTTATCCCTCATCCATTCCATTACTGCTTCCAAGCAGGCATTCAGGGAGGATATGCCTTCTCCTGATGATGTTGACATGGAGAAATAGATTTGGGTGTCATCAGCATACTGATAACACCCAGCACCAAATCTCTGGATGATCTCTAACAATGGTTTCATGTAGATATTAAAAAGCATTGGAGACAGTATGGAGCCCTGTGGGACCCCATATAAAAGCTCAGATTTTGAAGAGCAGCAGTCTCCAAGTGACACTATCTGGAATCTGCCAGAAAGGTAGGAGCGGAACCACTGCAAAGCAGTGCCTCCCACCCCCAACACTCTCAGACGTTCCAGAAGGATACTATGGTCGATAGTATCGAAAGCTGCCGAGAGATCCAAAAGGACCAACAGTCGCACTTCCTCTGTCCATTGCCAATTGGAGATCATCCATCAGGCCGACCAAGGCAGTCTCCACCCCATAGCCCGCCCGAAAACCAGTTTGAAATGGGTCTAGATAGTCAGTTTCCTCTAAGACCGCCTGGAGCTGGGAGGCCACCACCCTCTCAATCACCTTGCCCAACCATGGGAGGTTGGAGATAGGCCTGTAGCTATTAAACTCTGAGGGGTCCAAGGCAGGCTTCTTAAGAATAGGTCTAATAATTGCCTCCTTTAAACAAGGAGGCATCCTGCCCTCCCTCAGAGAGGTATTTATAATTGCCACCAGGATCTCCACAACAACCCCCTTGCCAGATAGTATAAGCTACGTCGGGCAAGGATCAAGCAGACAGGTGGTAGGACGCACCGTTCCGAGCAGCTTGTCCACATCCTCAGGAGTCACAAACTGAAATTGATCCAGTCTAACAACACAAGAGGAGTTGCTGGATACCTCTGCATCTGATACCGCGATAACTGTGGAGTCTAAATCTAGATCTAGATCGACCCGAATACGAGAGACTTTGTCCACAAAAAACTCATTAAAAGCATCACAGCGGGCAACTGATGGTTCCGAATTCGGATTCAGGGGAGTAGGGGGCCCTACTAGCCCCCTCAGAAGCCTGAATAGCTCCGCTGGACGAGAGCCTGCGGAAGCAATACGGGCAGAAAAGAAACACTTCTTTGCTGAACGTATAGCCAGAGCATAGATCTTTAAATGTGCTCTATGTCGTAATCTGTTGGATTCGAGTCGAGTCTTCCTCCACTTGCACTCCAGTCGTCTACCTTGCCGCTTCAGCTCCCGTAGATCTTCTGTATACCAAGGAGCCATTTTTGAAGCGGGTCGGAGAGGACGCTTAGGAGCGATCATGTCTACTGCCCTGGTGAGCTGATTATTCCAATTCTCCACCAGGGCATCAACCGGATCGCCGGCAGGGCCAACATTAAATCCTTCCAAGGCTTCTTGGAATCCTATTGGATCCAATAACCTTTTTGGACAGACCATTCTAATAGGTCCCTCACCCCTGCAGAGGTGGGACGCAACTGTGAGTCCGACCTTAACCAGATGGTGGTCCGTCCATGACAATGGGGAGATCACAGGAGTCCCCACCCACGGAACACCACCCTGATCAGAATGAAAGATCAAATCAAGAGTATGACCAGCAACATGTGTCGGTCCAGAGACCACTTGGGATAGGCCCATAGTTGTCATGGCCGCTATGAACTCCTGAGCTGCACCAGACAACCCAGTCCCAAAGTGGATATTGAAGTCCCCCAGCACCATAAGCCTGGGAGACTCCAACACCAAACCCGAGACCAAGTCCGCGAGCTCAGTTAGGGACTCTGTTGGGCAGCGGGGTGATCGGTACACCAACAGAAGTCCCAATCTATCCCTGGTCCCCAAACGTATGTATACACATTCAATATGATCAGACACTCTGATAGGTATCCTTGTAAGGGAGATATTATCCTGGTAAGGGAGATATTATCCAAACTGGGCCCCCAGCCTCCCCTAACCAAGTCTATGTGATACACACCAGGTCAGCCCCTTCATCCCTGATCAAGTCATGGATTACTTCAGATTTGTTTTGGACTGACCTGGCGTTACAAAGGAGCAAGGCAAGGTTCTGCGGTTTGTTGGCACTACTCCCCAAGGTCAAAGAGCTGGCAGGGCAGCCAGAAGGGGAAACAGCTATTAAGTTTCTGATTTCCCTTCCCCTGTAACGGCGTGCTGACCTACCAATGTAACTTCTTCTATTCCCCACCACTACTGGGATTGCCACACCGAGACCAATGGACACGCTCTCTGATCTCCCCATCTCCAGACAGGCTCCAAAATATTCAAAACAAATCTTACCCAAGCCTTATCTCAGCTGCCGCCCCCCCCCCCCAACCCAAACAATACTGAAGCAGGGGGGATGGCCCTCGCCCTCATTGCTCCCCAATGTGGCAACCCCCTTTGGTGCTGACCCTTCGGTGACGGTCCCGCCACCACTGGCAGTCTCTTAAGTAGCCCAGGGGCAGGCAGATGGAAGCCCAGGACCCCATTCCTGCCAACACTCAGCTGTAACAAAGCTGGCAGGCAGAAGTCCCACCGGCAGGCAGCAGCAGATTGCAAACAGCAGAGGAGCCACACCCAGCACAGGCTCTCACCCTGTGCCTCTTGCTGGTGGATGGTCTTGCTCCTCTGCTGGGCACGGGGAACAGGCAGAAGGATTGCTTGTCCTGACCTGCATGCTAGAGATTGCTTGTCCTGACCTGCCTGCTACTTTACAGTTGGATAGTTTTGCTAGTGTTGAGTTTGAGAGCTGTTGTAGGGATGGAAGAGTAGGCGGGTCAAGCTTCTCTCTTGAGAATTTAGAAGGTGGGCTTGTGATACCATATGCCAGTGGATGTCCATGGTGTTTTGGCCAATTTATATAGCACTCTATGTAATGGAAACAGTAGTAGAATGGCAGGGAGTTTTAACATTTCTAGCAACACTACTTGCAGTTTGCTCGGGACACAGTATTGCTGCAGCTAAAACTGGTAACAGGTTAAGGGGTAAATTAACAGCATTCTCTACATAATACTCTAGAAAGGCTCTTGGGGTGTGTGTGTTGAAAGTTGTCCAAGGTGATTTGAAGTATTTAAATACCAAAGGCAAACTACTTGGATGCTGTAGAACTGTTTATGATCTATAACAGGATGTAACTTGACGACAGATGTGGGGTGGAAGTCTTTCACAAATTTTTCCATGGAAAACTTTCCATTTCTACTTGAAAAATGTTTGTGTGGGAAATATGGTGTCGGATAACGTGCCAAATAGATCACAATCCATTGAGGGCATCAGAAAAACTTAATGCAAACTTTATGCAAATAAGGTGGAAATTTGCCTGTGAAATTTCCAATTCAAAATTTTTCAGAAAGCTCACCTCTGCTTGGGTACCCTGCATGATGTATTAAGCTGAAGTCTTCAGTTTCTGCTGTTGCAAGTTGAAACTTATATTCTTTACTGTGCAGCTTAAAAGCACAGTAATGCAAATACTTGGCTCATTACTCACTGGTTTAGTAAACTCCTCTCTATATGTGGTTATAAATCTGACCATTACTGGAAATTTAGTAACATACGTCACAAAGGTAGAACACTTTAGCACTGAAACATTGAAGCCATAGGCTTTAACATTCATTATAGCATTTCTCTACATTAAATACTGTCCAAAGAACTGAGCATCTGCTATGCTGCTATGTTGATGTTAAAGTTGTCCAAAGCTAGCTATTATCTGAATTGTTACTTGATTTTGCTTTCAGATGCTTGCTGGTGACTAGCCTAGCATAAGGATGAACTGGCAAGTCTCTGCCTTAAATCTAGATTGAGAAACCTAGGTGACTCGTTAGACATGAACAGGCTTGCAGTCTCTCTCTTGCATTGGGCAGGCTGGACTAAACACATCTGCTACTTTCACAAACCTAGAAAACATGCACAAAGAAAGCAGAACATAGCTGTATCAAATAATTCCAAGTATTCAAATTTTTGAATTGTAAACGGAGCGAAGGATATAGCTCCATGTGTGTCCATACTAGTAACTTAACTTGCAACTCTTTCAGTGCAGTATGCTAGCAGCACTTCAGACATTAAGTTACCTAAGGACACCTACAGATACAAATTTTTAATAATGTGCTTGAATGTAGATGAGTTTCAGAGGCCATAGAGAGCTCAACAAATTGTCTTTGCCTCTATGAGCCAACCCAAAAATTTAGGAGCCAGACTGCCCTCTACTCTATGAGGTGCGGGGGTGTGTGGATTCTGCCTGGCTGGCTTGCTTGAATAAGTTATTATCTCAGCCTAGCTCAACTTACAGGATGGGTATGAGGATGAAATTGGGGGCAGGGGGAAGAGAACCCTGTAAGCCAGAACTCAGAATTTCTTGAAGGAGAGTCAGGATAGCAGCTCAAACAAGGGCCCTGTGAATTAAATTAATGAAAAAGCTTATACAACTGAGTAGTCTGTAGAACCATTTTACGCCATTCTTTCTGTAACTGAGAAAATTTATACATGTCAGATATCAGTAGATAGCTAAACTGCAGCCTTGAAGCTGCACTTCCATTCTAGAGTATGAAACTGCCCCTGAGTTAATTTTTGACATAGTATTACATTTGACAAGTCTTAAAACAATAATTCTGCAAGATTCCTGCTGCTCTCTCTCTTTTCCAGGAGGTGTTACATAGATAAACATGTAGCATATTGAAATACAGCATCAAAGCCTATATTGCTCTTGAACAGAAGACTGTGCTTCTGTTTTGATGCTACTAGTAATGTCCTTATTAACATTAGGTAATATGTATACAGGTTAAAAGTTCTTCAAAGAACATGCTTAACTGCGACTTCTCAGGTTAAAAACTTAGATGCTTTATAGAGCAAATGTGCCTCAACACATTCAGGAAAGCTGTACTTATTCTTTGAAAGGAAACTAATTGAGCATAAGAGTGGCAGTATATTCCAGTTGATAAGTTCGTCCTTTCTAGCAACTGTGATGAGCATTGAGCCTTTAATTCAAGCAGGTATGTCACATTTTGTAGGAAGCTACTTTGAAAGATTCTGCTTGTTCACTAATGTGTCCCAAAACAATTTCTGTATATGAAGAATGAGACACTTCTCTACTTCCTATCACCAGTGGCAAATATACTTGGAGTTCAGCATTGCTAAGGCTGGTAACAAACAAACTCTTGCAACACTATTATGTGTACTGCCACTTGTGTGGAAGAGGCAACCCAGTACACACCATCCTGCCTGTCTTGTAAAAATTATTTATTTTATTAAAATTTTCTTATATACCACCTCCTCCAAAGACTCTAGGCGGCGAACAACAAAACCAATAACAATTAATTAAAATAATCTGACCGAAATAAAGAGATTGAGTATTAAAATAATAATAATTAAAGGACAAACTCCTGGCGAAACAGGTGGGTCTTAAGAAGGGCCTTAAAAGCAGCCAGGAAGGGGGCTGAAATTGTTGCTGTACTAGCCCATCTTGGGTTCACTGTGTACAACTTGATATGGTTCCCTGTGCATTGTGAGGTTGAAAATCTGAGAAGTTGCCTATATTATCAGATCTGAACTGATAAAAATAGCTAGCTGCGAAGGAACTTCTTGAAGGTATGACTACACTAAAGGATGGTTTGTCTTAATGCAAGTACAAGAAACACAAAGCAGTGTTGTGATTGCTACTATAGCACATCATATTGCATTAGATGTTGTCCTGAATATACAGACATGTAGCCTCCATTACAAGTGTAGATCTTTGCTTCATGGCAGCTCCTCAAACAGTGAATTTTGAATCTTAGTAATCTGACTTTGAATAGTCCCTTCTAAACCGTCTTACCTACCACTTAAATTGCATTGAATATGCCATTAGACTTGTTTTTCACTGTATGCTTCAGACAACACAGCTGTTTGGAGCATAATTAAAATTCCTGCACTGGAGCATGTCGCAAAAGCTTAGCTTGTGAACCTCGGTGTAGCAAGTACTCACTAAAAGGTGTTAAATCAATTTTCAGAGGAGCTGCACTTTCTTGAACTTGTGTAACTTGCTGTAATGACAGTACAGTAATTTGGAAAGATTCCCAAGGAGTATGAGGAAGATCATTTTGGAAATATGATGGCAAGCAGAATGTAGTAAATTAATGGTATTGAATGACTGAGGACACTGTGTGGCATATGATACCTCCAATTGAAAGTGTTTCCAAGGGCATATTAGAAATGGGTTCTTAAATTTGTGATTGGAATATAAATGTAGATAATAGAGTTGAGCTGAAGCACTGATTATGTAATCATAAGAACTACTTGTTCACGAACTCCATTAACCATGTAAGTTGTTGGATCAGATGACTTTTGAAGCAAAAAAAGATTGTATCAAAAAACTACAAATAAATTGGAAGGGCTAAAGGCCTGTCTTAAACTTCCACATCTTCGAACCACACCAAACTGTAGAACCTGCAAAACACATTTGGGCTTACTCTTTTGACTTATATTGGAACATTTGATACCTTGTGATTGGGGGGTGTTGAAACTTATTTTCCAGTCCCTTTCCTTGGAAAAGTCAAAGGCAGGGAGACTAAACCTTAAAAAGTAGTAAATATTCATCTAAAGGGAAGATTATCCCCAAACTAATGGAAAGCAGTTCCTCCATTTTGTCTAAACATAACAAACTGCAAATAGGTTTTTAAAGTATAAGTTCTATTATGGAGCTAGAACTTTAGTGTGTGTAAAAATTTTTATTATGAACTTGTAAACAATTACATTCTAGCTGTGTTCAGTACAAGGCTGTAGGAATATATCCCTATCCTTGTTGCTCACTGTTGAGCATGCCAACATGACACATGGGTCTGAGCAGTTCATATCAGGTTTCTGCTTACTTGTATGTGAGATTTTTCTTTACTGAGCATAATATACTATTGGGAATTGGCTGTCTACTTGGTTTGAAACTGTATGGTTGTAAAACCAATTATGCCCCAGTTAAACGCATGTATTATGTGTAATCTCAGTGAACAGAAGCTTGAGTTTTGGGCCCGTTCAGGTGTCATATGGAGCCACAGTTAAAAGCCTGGTTCAGAGGCTCGTATATATGGATGGGTGATGTCTTATTTGGGCTGTGGCAGTCTACCGAGTACTAAATCCCTCAACTGCAGTTGAGAACAGCAACCTTCTGTAGATGGCTACTGGCTACTAGCTCTGCAAAAGACTTGGCAAGAAATGGTCTGTAGTTGTAGGTTGCTTGGTACAGGAGAGCAAAATAGAGGCCTTAATGCTGTCATGTGAGGAACCTTCACTGGCAAGTGGCTAATGTATGGGGTACAGTCACCTGACTTTTACTAGCCTGTGTTGGTGGTTTTTACCACTCTGTCAGTGTATGGTTGACTTGTTCTATTGAAAGATTTGTCAGACACAGTAACAGTGCAGTCTCTTTATCCATCTATGTAGGAACTAATCTCTAGGTATTGTGAAGTTCATATCCTATAGCAATTTTAAAAATCCTTTATAGTGACCTTTTTAGGGAATAATGTGTCTAATTCCTAGAATTGTCCCCAGGCTTGTTGTTAAAGCCAGTATAAGTAACTATATTTGTATATATTTTTAGGGTCTGAAGTACAGCAGACCACAGTTCTGGGAGCACACCAAGGAACATGGCAACCCAAGGTGTGTATTGGTATACATGAAGTTGCAGACACTTAATCTTGGAAGTATATAAATCAGTCATTATAGCCCTGTAGAACACACCTGAACACTGTACACAGTCCTGGATGCCAAGAAGTCTTCAAGATCATCTGGAATTGGACTGTCTTGGTTGCTTCACTAGATAGCCATTTTAGGCTTATGTAAAAGACCAAGTAGCCTGCTCTTAATTGCTGAGACACACTCTGAAGTGATCTCATGAAGGTTCAGATACATGTAGGCTTCTGGAAAGGTTACTAACCTTGGTACAGTTCCAAAAGCTGGGCCCTGTTTGGCATCAATTCTAGTTTAGGCTGTAATTTGTGGAAATTGTGGTACTGTTCTATAATCAACATTTTACTACTTTTTTCGGTAACTTGCTTGGAAAATCCAGTAGTAATCTTAAAAGTAGCAATAAGTTATCTGAGTAAGTTTGAACACTGCTAGACAGAGCTTAATGGGCATTGGATGGAAAGCAAATAACTCTGCTGGCTGTGTTCATGCCATATTAATCTGAATCAATTGTGCTATTCTAGTATTGGCAGGGCACTTTCATAGTTACATAATTTGCATTTCTTTATGGAAAGTAAAATGTCTTTCACCAAAAATGTGTCTAAGCTCAGTTCTAAAATATTAATCCCTTGCAGCTGACTTAATGGAGTTGGATATGGCAATGGAGCCAGACAGAAAAGCAGCTGTAAGCCACTGGCAGCAACAGTCCTACCTGGATTCCGGCATCCACTCTGGTGCCACAACAACAGCTCCCTCTCTGAGTGGCAAAGGAAACCCTGAGGAGGAAGACGTTGATACCACACAGGTCCTGTATGAATGGGAACAGGGGTTCTCACAGTCCTTCACCCAGGAGCAAGTTGCTGGTAAGAGTAATCTCATGAGTGTGTGCATTTTCCACTTGTTTGTGTTTGCTTACTTTGTAAAGTGCTTGCTTCTGTTCCAGATATTGATGGGCAGTATGCTATGACCAGAGCACAGAGAGTTCGAGCTGCCATGTTTCCAGAAACACTGGATGAAGGCATGCAAATCCCATCAACACAGTTTGATGCTGCTCATCCAACAAATGTGCAGCGCCTGGCTGAACCATCACAGATGTTAAAGCATGCTGTGGTTAACTTGATAAACTATCAAGATGATGCAGAACTTGCAACTCGTGCTATCCCAGAACTGACCAAACTGTTGAATGATGAAGACCAGGTATGTGCATGTAACTGTCATTTTCATGTTGATCAGTATTTTTGGTGTGAGCACACTAGGGGCTGATACTTGGGATATGCTATTTATGTTGGGTACACTTTCCAGTGTACATTCTTGTAGTGTATACTGAAAGTGCTTCAGTGATTTAATTACAGATCCTGGGAAACTTGCCTGAGCCATTTTTTGGAGGGGGGTATAGAAATCGAATGAATGAACGAACATAAAAACATAGTAATTTTGAATATATTTTCTAGGTGGTGGTGAACAAAGCTGCAGTTATGGTTCATCAGCTGTCCAAAAAAGAAGCTTCGCGCCATGCTATCATGCGATCTCCTCAAATGGTATCTGCCATTGTGCGTACAATGCAAAATACAAATGATGTAGAAACAGCTCGTTGTACTGCAGGTACACTACATAACCTCTCTCATCATCGTGAAGGCTTGCTGGCAATCTTCAAATCGGGAGGTATTCCTGCTCTGGTTAAAATGCTTGGGTATGTAATCATTGCCTCAATATAGTCATCTCTATAATGTCCATCAGTCTTGGAATGGGTGTTTGCTAACCTGGGCTTTCTCTGCAGTTCTCCAGTGGATTCTGTACTTTTCTACGCCATTACTACTCTGCACAATCTTCTGTTACATCAAGAAGGTGCCAAAATGGCTGTTCGTCTAGCTGGTGGTTTACAGAAGATGGTTGCGTTGCTCAACAAGACAAACGTCAAATTTTTGGCAATTACAACAGATTGTCTTCAAATTCTTGCTTATGGCAATCAGGAAAGCAAGGTGAGCTTCAGATATATATATATATATGTGCCTATACCTTGCATAATTGGTATAGGAACAACATGGGATTAAGCCTGTCTTGCAACGAGCATGAATTGTCCCCTTTGCTAAGCAGGGGTTGCCTGGGTTTGCATCTGAATGGGTGACTGCATGTGAGCAGTGTGGTGTAAGATATTCTCATAGTGCTAAGAGATGTTGACTCAGTTCATCATCCAGACAAAATTCTATTTGTCACCGTTCCTTGAGCTATGTTGGCACACTTCTCATTGGGACTTTTCACACACCAGATGCCCTGGATATTTCCCTTAAGGGATGGGGCTGTAGTGCAGCGGTGGAGCATCGGCTTTGCATGCAGAATGTCCCAGGCTCAATTCCTGGCATCTCAAAGTAGGGCTGGGAAAGTCTCCTGCCTGAAACCTTGGAGAGCTGCTGCCGGTTGGTGTAGACAGTACTGAGCTAGCTAGACCAATTGTCTGACTTGATATAATGCAACTTCTGATGTTCCACTAGGAATATATGGGCAAGTACTCTGGGAAGGCCTCAATATGGAAAACCTCCTATATCCCTGATGTGTAGATGTAAGCAGGCAGTTCATTAATGTCAACTGGCTGATGTATTCGTGTGTTTAAAAATGTCTGTCTTCTTTGCAGCTTATCATTCTGGCAAGTGGAGGACCCCAGGCCCTAGTAAACATAATGAGGACCTATACCTATGAGAAATTACTGTGGACCACAAGTAGAGTGCTGAAGGTGTTGTCAGTCTGTTCTAGTAACAAGCCAGCAATTGTTGAGGCTGGTAAGTGCTGCTTCCATGGGTGTGAGAGAACCAAGACTTAGCAGAAAGCTTCAGGTTAAGACAGTGGCTCCTGGAGACTGACAGTTGGCTCATATCCACTAGGTTCAGAGAAACACAAGCTGAGAATGTGTTCATATCTCCCAGCTGCCATATTGTATGGTCTAATTAGGGGCTTCATAACGGGGTGGGAGGTGCATGTGTTCTATGTCCTGAAGCACTATAAAGCTGTCTAATTCTTTCCTACACTATCTAATGTAGTAGATTCTGAATTCTAAAGAATTCAGACCCCAGTGCTTATGTGCATGTCTAACTATGAAGCTGTGTGTGAGCCCAATTGGGATGTAAAGACCCTGATGCACAGCAGGTAGAAGTCATAAGCAGCCATAGGCTGAAATGTGTTCTTGTGAGCCTCAACACTGTTGCATCACAGCTGAACTTAATTTCCTTTTGAGATTGTTCGCACAGAAATGTAGCAGTGTGTAGTCTTATTGAAACTGTTGTAGCATGTATCTTAGGTGAGTTGGGAGTGATCCTCATAGTCCAAGGAGTTAATCCTGTTTAAAAAAGCAATATATGTGGGATTGCTGCAGTGACAGGCGCACCTGCAAACACAAGCTTTCCTTTACTATATGCTTGTGGTGAGAGCAGAGTTGTTCAAGTACTGGTTTCTGTTTAAAAGAGAGGGAAGGCATATAATGTGTCTAAAATTGCTTCATCTTCAGGTGGGATGCAGGCCTTGGGACTCCACCTCACAGATCCAAGCCAGCGCCTTGTTCAGAATTGTCTCTGGACTCTTAGAAATCTGTCAGATGCTGCAACCAAGCAGGTAAGTGTTTGGGAATCATTCTCCTGAAAACCTGTGCTATAACCCTCCCCTATATGGATTTGAAAACTGCCTTGGTCACAATGGGTAGATAAAAAGTGGCACTAGTATACTCTTCTTATTCCCTGAACTGATTTTGGTAGTTCTTGAAATAAACTGGTCTTAGAACAGAGTAGAAAAACGTCTGTGCGCATAGAGCTCGCCAAGCTGCACGGAGTCATGCTATATATAATAGCAAAAACTGTTCTTTAGGCTGTTTTAGTAGTAGGACATAATCCTCTTTTAATAGAGCCAGTATGTGAGAAATAGGAATACTGTGGCAAACCACTTTCGATAACCTTTTTGTTGGAAGGCAGTATACATTTCTTCTGCAGTTTCTTCTTGCTTATTGTGACAACTAAGGCATGTTTGGATGAAAAGCATGACATGGCAGGCTAAACTTGGGGTGCATACAAATCTTCAAAGCAGGCAGAACAAGCCTGTCTGCCTTCCCCTGTCTTGGACATGCACGTTAGTGAATCGCTCCCACTCCCATGTTTTATAGAGGGTGTTCACTTTTTTCAAAGCACCATTTTTATATCAAAGTAGTTGCTTTCTTTCTCTGACCTTCCAAATAAGCTAGAGGGAGTGACAGTCCTCTAATGTTGCAAAGCAACAGTTGAACAAACCAGTTTTCACCAGTACAGCCCTAAAGAGGATTAGGAACGTGTTAAGAGAAGAACACTGCAAATGAGTTCTGTGACTCCTCATGCTTGTGCCCTTAGTTCCCAATTTAAGCCTCTTCTACTGTGGGAAATCCTGATGGCTTGTGTATGCCCCATCTTCATTCAGTGGCTGGATTGAACAAAAGGCTTGTGCTGTTCTCTTCTCTTCCCACCCCCCCGGCCACCAAGCCCAGGCAACCATGAAGCACAGCAGTGTGTGTACTTTGGAAGGCTGAAATCTGCTACCATAGTTCTGCCCTACCTGCTGTGGTTGATTTTCCTGAGAAGTCCTACTTATGGCTAGCTGTGCAATCCTTTAGAAATCCCATCCTGGTTGATTCGATCTACATAGATGAGGGCAGGCCCCTGCAGATACAAATGCTCCAGAGACATGTTCTTTGTCTGGATTGGTGGTAACTGTGACCATGATAGTGTGTGAAGCAATGGCTTGCAACTAAAAAGGGTGGGGGAGAGTTTGGACACAAGGAGAACCTGTTATTAAGTGTACCTCTCTTTCCTACAGGAAGGTATGGAGGGTCTTCTGGGAACTCTTGTGCAGCTTTTAGGATCGGACGATATCAATGTTGTAACCTGTGCTGCTGGTATCCTTTCTAACCTTACTTGTAATAACTACAAGAATAAAATGATGGTGTGCCAAGTTGGTGGCATTGAGGCTCTTGTGCGCACAGTTCTCCGGGCTGGTGACAGGGAAGACATCACTGAGCCAGCTATCTGTGCACTCCGTCACCTCACTAGTCGTCATCAAGAAGCTGAGATGGCCCAAAATGCAGTTCGTCTCCATTATGGACTTCCGGTGGTGGTCAAACTTCTACATCCACCATCTCATTGGCCCCTTATCAAGGTGAGGCTACTTATAAATGAGCTGCCTGTATAATCCTATCTTGGGAAGAAATGCAAGAGTCTTCTGCATGTCTGTCCTGAAGGGTCACTGACTACCAGGATGGGGTCTGTAATGAGGGTCAGGGTGGGAGGAATTAAAAACCTATTTCAAGCAAACTTTCAAGTAGTGAAGCAGAGTTCTGGGGTATATTACAGTAGTTTTCTAACCACCTTCCCTCTAATTACAGGCTACTGTTGGTCTGATTCGCAATCTTGCACTCTGTCCAGCAAACCATGCTCCCCTTCGTGAACAAGGTGCTATTCCAAGATTAGTTCAGCTACTGGTTAGAGCACACCAGGATACTCAGCGTCGCACTTCAATGGGTGGCACACAGCAACAGTTTGTGGTATGTAGTTCTTGATGAAGATGGAGAAGTTTAGCAAGGCCTTTCACGATACTGTGTCATATTGGGTCTGTTGTATTCCTGCAACAAAATACTTTTGAGGCTAGATCTACACATTCCTGGCAACTAGGAAGAATTGGCTGACTGGGTTGCAGTCGGTGTGCACTAAATACAAACGCATACATGCCCATATCTTCTAGTTGGAGCAATATCTTTGCTGCAGACAGGAGTCTTCAGCATTGTCATTGCAGAATCAAAAAGTAGTAGACCACTTACTGAACTAAACTTACACATTCAGTATGGATTAGAATTTCCACTTCATCATGCATATGCATGTGTCAAGTCCCCTTTTAGCACTGTAAGCATACTGTAGGTTGAGGGGGGTGGTAGGACGTTACTCTTATCCACACTGAGTATTTTAATAAAAACAGCCTTTTTGAAGGTCACCTCAGAAAAGGGAATAGTAAACTACTTCATTGTGACTGGACTCAAAGTGATAGCTTGCAGTAGTTTTAAGTACAACATCTACATTGGAAGCTTAGTGACTTGAGGGTTAGAAAGCTAGCTTAAGTGACTTAAGTTAGAAAGCTAACCTGACAGTTCAGTTAAATGAGAAATAGGAAGGCTGGTTCAAATGTCATGTGGAAACATGGTTACGCATGGTTCTGAATAGCATCCCTGTGGATGGGAGCATGTGCATGCCCTGTGCCTATTGCAGGTCTAGGTTAAAACCAGGTTCAGTCGTGACATCTGAACCAATGTGTTCTTACTGATCTACTTGAAACAAACTGCAGTCTGTAACATTTCAGAGTTGGGGTACAGATCGCAATTTTTCAAGTAGGTAGGTTAGAACAGATTGTTTAGTTCAAAGGTCCCAACCAGTCTTGGTTACTTTACCTAAATTAGGAGTAGGTGCTAACATGGGTAGGGGTGGGGGGATGGTGGACATGGATGTGCTCCGGCCTCGGGGATGTCACCTGGAATTGAATTAGGCATGACTCTCTGCTCTGTGACCTAGTCTGTAACATCTACTAATTTTTCCCCTCTACAGGAGGGTGTACGTATGGAGGAGATAGTTGAAGGCTGCACTGGAGCCCTTCATATCCTGGCTAGAGATGTCCACAATCGAATTGTAATTAGGGGTCTAAATACCATTCCATTGTTTGTGCAGGTAGGTGAAGCCTCTTAGAAGGAAATGCTTAACAGCTGTGGTTTTGTGGAAGAACAATATCTTGTCCAGATTACAGGAAACCTTGTTTAAAATTTTTGGAATTGTGGCAAGTTCTTAAAGAAGGGGTTTTATTCCATGCTTTGCTGCACCTGTATAGAATTGTAGAATGTGTATATAAATTGGCATCCAGAGTCTGACTCTGCACATGTGTGGATTCTATGGGCATAACTTGCAAGGAGCACAAAACTTTGCTTTGCAGTGATGTACATACTGCTTTTAATATGCTTTGCTAGAAGCACATTCGAGTTGGAGATGTCATTCATGCTTGCCTTTTTAAAGAGGCAGGGTAGCTCATGTTGACCCAGTGTTAAATGAGGAAGTCCATCCCTGTGCCAGTGCGCGCCAGTATTTTCAGGCCTGATACTAGGTTATTTTGAAAACATACTATACCCTGGAATGTCTGTGTCCATTCTACCCCCAGCTGCTATATTCCCCTATTGAGAACATCCAGAGAGTGGCTGCAGGTGTACTGTGTGAACTGGCTCAGGACAAAGAAGCAGCTGAAGCAATTGAAGCAGAAGGAGCTACAGCTCCACTGACAGAACTTCTTCATTCTAGGAATGAGGGTGTGGGTAAGTGAATTAGGGAGTGGAGTAGAATTGGGTTTAGTTCAGTTGTGGGTTCCCCTGCTAAAATGTTGTGTGCATTCCCCCCCCCCCCCGCTTCTCTGTACAGCAACATATGCAGCTGCAGTGTTGTTTAGGATGTCTGAGGATAAACCACAAGACTATAAGAAAAGACTTTCAGTTGAACTGACCAGCTCTCTATTCAGGACTGAACCAATGGCTTGGAATGAGGTGAGTTGTACTACTATGTAACTTTCTTGCTCATAGAATAGCTTGAACTTTCTGCTGGGGTTCAAGTAGAGCTTAGTAAAACTTCTGTATTGGCAAAAAAGACAACTTGTAGTGACCACCTAGAACTGCCTTGAAGGGGGAGATAGGCCTATTGTGGCAGTGGTTGGTTGACAGTATTCTGGCAAGAGAATTTCACCCAAATGTCCTCCATACTTTCACTGAATGCATACTGGGGAGGAGGCACCACCCCATCTTTTAGCCCAGGGTGTTGCTGCACCTGCTGGTTCTGCCCAGATGTTCTTATTCATCTAAATGCATGGGTGTCCAGAGTGGGGGGAGGTCTGGAAGGCACAGACTCTGTTCAGTGAGCATGTGGAATGAAAAGGACCTATATCTAAATTCAGGCAATTTTATGTCAACATATCTAATGGTCACATGAGAATATTGTTTTAATATACCAATATTCTTTTAATAAGAGAGCTGGATTGCAGAAACTATTCTGGTTCTAGAAAAATTTGTCACAAATCTGCTCTAGCATGGCAGCCTGTATCTTGATCAAAACTTCTTGGCCAACGGCATAAGAGGCTTGCTACATGAAAAAAATGAGTTGTCCAATCTGGACCCATAGCTCAACAACTGATGCCATACTTAACTGCAGTTGTGTACCCTGAAGTGGCTCTTTATTTCAAAAGTAACATTCCTGTAATTCCTTGAATTTGTTCTGAAGTGCCTGCCTGCATATGAAGTACTGAGATCTTTGCATATTCCCTACAGACTGCAGACCTTGGGCTTGATATTGGTGCCCAGGGAGAACCTCTTGGATATCGCCCAGATGGTATGTATGAATTCAGTTGACTCGTAATAAACCAAATCTAATCAAAATGCCCTTAATGGAGAACTGCAAACACATTGCAGTTAATCTGTTACTTGGACTATTAAGTGAAAGTGACACTCAACTTTGGAGTACCTCATCAAGGCATTATGGATTTATTGCTTGTTTTCTAACCTAAGAATGCCTAATGTTCAGTCTTCTTAAATGTGCTGGCTATATAAATGTAGACATGTCTTTCTAAAAGACAGGTAAAAGGCAGGCTACAAGTCTTTCTAGCTGCATATTTCAAGTCTGAATGTCAGTTTGTGCATTGTAGTATTGGTGTTTGGGTTTTCAGCAGAGGAATGGCTTGGCTGGAGTTTGCTTATGCTTCTGATAGCAGCATGCTTTATTGGCAAAGCCACATAGGCATAATTAATGACTTGCCATGTTGTCCACAAGTCCAGACTATAAAATGACTTCAGTGTGGCTGGATTATGAAATCTCACAGACTGATATTTGAAGCTTCTGGTGCGTCTAACATGTTAACATGCTTTTCCCCCCTCTGCCACCCTTAACTTCCTTAGATCCTAGCTACCGTTCTTTCCACTCTGGAGGATACGGTCAGGATGCCTTGGGTATGGACCCAATGATGGAACATGAAATGGGTGGCCATCACCCTGGTGCTGACTACCCAGTTGATGGGCTGCCAGATCTAGGACATGCCCAGGACCTTATGGATGGGCTGCCTCCAGGTGACAGTAATCAGTTGGCCTGGTTCGATACTGACCTGTAAATCATCCTTTAGGTAAGAAGCTTCGCCTACCTACCAGTCTGAGAATTGGTTGGCAGGGAGGGAACTGCTTGAGTGGGTTGGTGTGTGTTAGCTGTAAGACAGGCGTGTCAAACTTGTGGTATCTGCATTCAAACTGACTCATGCCTGTAAAAGTGATTTAACTAGGCATTTCATGCTACAGGCTTGATGCAGTTCTAACATGAGTAATTTGTGTGTTAACACTTTTTTTATTTTTTCCCTCCTACACAGCTGTATTGTCTGAATGATCTTGCATTGTGATTGGCCTGTAGAGTTGCTGAGAGGGCTCGAGGGGTGGGCTAGTATCTCAGAAAGTGCCTGACACACTAACCAAGCTGAGTTTCCTATGGGAACAACTGAAGTAAACTTTTTGTTCTGGTCCTTTTGGTCGAGGAGTAACAAATGGATTTGGGGAGTGACTCATGAAACGAAGAATGCACAAGAATGAATCTCAAGATGGAATTTATCAAACCCTAGCCTTGCTTGTTTAAAACTTTTTTTTAATTTTTAAATCTCTGTAATGGTACTGACCTTGCTTGCTTTGAAAGTAGTTTTTTTTCCTTTTTGGCAGTAACTGTAGGGTTTTTAAGTCTGTGTTTAAGTTATAGTGAACATGCTACAGCAATTTCTGATTTGTAAGGATCGAGTAATGGTGTAGAACACTAATTCATAATCGCTCTAATTGTATTCTGAAAAGTGTAACATTGTGTAGCCTTTTTGTATAAAAAATTAGACAAATAGAAATGGTCCAATTAGTTTCCTTTTTAATATGCTTAAAATAAGCAGGTGGATCTATTTCATGTTTTTGATCAAAAACTTTATCTGGAGATGTCTGGGTAGGGGCCAGTAAGAACTGTTATATGGAACCTTGTATTGGACAGCTTACCAGTTGCCTTTTATCCCAAAGTTATTGTAGCCTGCTGTGATACAGATGCTTCATGAGAACAGTTATACAAATGGTTCAGAATTAAAGTAAACTTTTAATTCATTTTTGCTGTGTCAAGTTATTTAGTTGCTAACTTTCAGTTTAATGAAACACACAAAAAGTAGTAAACTTCAGTGGATCTTTCTCTAATACAAAGGTGTGATGGGGGTATAAATCTCATGCAGTGCTGGCACAAATTGGTCACAAATGCTACCAGAAATTTAGAGCTGAACTTAAATGATTTAAGATAATACATATTTGAGGGACTGTAATTAATGTGTACTTGGGTGTCTGGAACAGGATAACAATGTATCCCTGTGCTCCTTTTTATGAAACAGCTGAGGTAGCCTCTTGACAAAAGCAGTATACTAGAATAAAATGACAACTGGTGTCTAGGAAGGAGCACCTCTTTAAATATCTGGGCATGATTGGTAGGAGGAGTCTGAGGAGAACTCTTATACAAGCTGTTAGAGAAATTCAGAAGGTGGGTTTCTTTGGGTTCCAAAGGGTTATAGAATTCAACAGACATACTTTGAGTCAGTGTGTTCTCATTTTTTCATCTGTGTGCAGTAAGAGTTCTGGTTCTGGGCAGCAGTATCAAGGCAGTGTGTGAGCTCATGCATTCAGATTCAACCTGGGTGGGGTTTAAAATTGAGTGGATATCAAAAAACACATGAGCATGTACTCACGCCTTAGAGGGAGTATTGTAGTAGGAACATTGTAGCCTTTTGGGATATGTAAGAACTGGTATCACTGAAGAAGGGAGTATTGTAGTAGGAACATTGTAGCCTTTTGGGATATGTAAGAACTGGTATCACTGAAAGGGACCCAAAGGGGGGACTCTCAGCCACACCTGGCAATTCTTGAATTTTTTCTAAGCTCCCACAAAACTGAACTTTATCCTGTCCAATTTTTTATTTTATTTAACGTATTTTTATACCTCCCAAAACTTGCATCTCTGGGTGGTTTACAACAAAAACAGAGAAGTTAAAGCATTAGTTAAAACAGACAAATGACAACAAAGGAATTAAAACATTGGTTAAAATAAATGACAGCAAAAAGTTAAAACATTACAACAACTTAAAACCTTAAAAACAGTATTTTAAAATGAAGTTAAAACTATTAAAACAGTATTTAGTTAAAAGCCTGGGTAAACAAATGAGTCTTTAAATTTTTTTAAAAAAAATTGTCAGAGGGGGAAGCTCTTATTTCAGCAGGGAAGCGCATTCCAAAGCATCGGGGCAGCAACTGAGAAGGCCTGTCCCCGAGTAGCCACCTTAATGGAGGTTGAATCATGCAACTGTACTTGTACAATTTAAAATTAAGGTATTTACTCATTAAGTGTCACGCCTGTAGGGAGACCATAAAATCAGGCTATTCAGATGTTTCCCATGTTGTGGATATATATACTCAGTGCATTAGATCAGATGTTTTCTAAATGAATGCCTCAAGCTTTCTACTACTAGCTGTGCGAGAAAACAGCTGGTATTGTATTGTGCCTATAGTACTGTGCCTAAACATTCACTCCTTTTTAAAAGCTTGTTCCCATCTGCTAGTGGTCACAGGGTCAATATCAGTGTAGTAGCAGATAAGGGAAATGAGAGCATGAATTTCCCCCATGCAGTGACCAGTAAGATAAGCAATATTTAAACTGTCAGCCTTGTTTTAATTAAATTAACTATAATTTTAGGATTTGGCATAGGGTGTGGAATAACATTCCTCTAAACAAGTCCTTGTAGGTATATTAACAAGTACCCAAATTCATACTGCACATAATGATGCTTTGCAAATCATGTTAGACTTTTTGGGAGGAGATGTGAGAAACAGTATAGGCTGGCTTAAACTAATTAGTGTTTTGTACCTTTGTGTTAAGTATTGGGTGCTGCCAGGATTCCATTACAAAATGCCCTTGGAACATTTCTAAAAGTTTCAGTATTTTATAACTGATTCAAGTGAGAACCAGGCCCATAACTAGGTAGAATGTAGTCTGGTGAGGGGGCCATCTCCAGCCTCAGAAGCACAATGTTACTCAATACCAGTTGCAGGAGAGAGGGCATGCCCTCCTCTCTTGCCTGTGGCTCCCTGGAGGCATATGGTGGGCCACTGTATGAAACCAGTTGCTGTTCTTATGTAGTAACCAGTACTTAAGTTTGCAGTACTAATCATGCATTTGTGAAAGTAAATCTGTTCTTTCTGGGGCAGGGTGGGGGCGGGGTATGGTTCAGATTGGGCTGCACACTTGGATATAAGCCCTACTGAAATCAAGGAGCTGTTTCCATAGTAAAGCAGCATAGTGACTAAACGTCACTTCTTTAAAGGAGGTTAAAACCACAACCTAAACAAGATTGCTTTTGCTTTTAGTTCTGCCAAGGCAGATAAACCAAGAGTGCCCTGTCGCTTTATTTACATCCAAATAAACTGAAGGTAAATTGTTATGTACTTTCAACTGCACTTCCCCAACATTTTTTAAAGTTCTGATACAAAAGTTGGTTGAGAGAAGTTTGACCACTCTGGATTGATATGAACAAGTGGTCCTGTTTTCCCCCTTGGTAGTTGCTGTGGGAACCAACAAATGTAGAAAATACTTAAGTTAATGTGCTTACGCTGGGCTTCTCAGATACAGACTTAGAACAAGAAGTTATTACAAGACATACTTTCAGCTACTACTGCCTTATATTAGAAATGTAAATATGTAAAACAAATCAAGGAAACAAGACAGGGATGAGCAAAAGCTATATTTATTTAAAAATGAAAGTGTAACCCTCTAAAGTGTAGATGTTACATGGTTTTAGTTAAATCTTGATAGTGTCCAATTTTCTTGAGGATTTCAGAGGCCAAGGAAGCAATTACTATATCTGCATGAGAGCTAACAAAGGGGAGAATGAGAGCAAGCAATTAGCATGATACAGTTAGATATGGCTTTAAGCAAAAGTCAGTCTACACAAACACAAGTCTTGACCCTAGATTCCACTTTAATAACCATTGTTCATAAGGGGTCTGTGTGGTATAAGCTCTTCCAGTTATTAGAAAGAAATGTTGCTTTCCACACCTTAAAACCGAGCCAGTACTGTACCTAGTTTTCCTGGCTTAGAGCCATGGCCATTTAGCAAAAGGGTTTGTGTGCTAGAACTGCACAAGCATGATTGGCACTGTTAGCTGGATCATGTTCCTGAACAAATCTGGACCCTGGCAGCATTACCAAGTTTTAATCAAGGAGGGGCAAGTTACCTTTTGTTTTTGTTTTAAGGTAGGACAAATTCAGGCAAGAGCTGAAGAAAAACCATACATATGCATTACCCCACCCCACCCCAACTCCTTTAAAAAAAAAACCCACAACAAAATGGCAGTAGGAAAGAAGCAAATAATGCTAAAGGTCTGGGTTTACCACACCCAATACTTCTCTGGAGTTCAAACACCTTGTACTTTTTTCATACACAAACATGGTGAGACTATCCAGAAAGCCCACAGATAAAGGGGGTTGAAGAAATTGTGATGTAGTGGCACACAGATTCAAGGATTAAGAGAAAACAGTACCTTCCCTATAAACTTTTGCAGCGAGAACTGCTTCTATCCCCTTTTGGTAAACAAATGTAAAACACTTTACAAATAATTGCATCCTTCATTATACTGAATATAGGGGCTGAAAGATGACTAAAGGAAAGTTCATTACTAATCTTTTGAATGGTTCGGAGAATGGGGTGGTGTTTTTTTTTAACATAAAAACAATCAGTAGTCCATTTCTTGATCTCACCCCCCCCCCCGCCCAGCAAAAAACCCCATTAAAATTGATGGGATTTGTTTGATATTCGACCCGTTGTCCTGGTATTACCTACATAATCCTCATGAATATAATTAGGGGATTGTTTGAACTAGTATTGCCAATACCTTTGTCACTATTCACTCTATAAGAGAAGGCATGCAAATGGCCTGGCAGCTGAAAAAAAACCAAGCAAGCGGCTCCTGTCATTAGCTTGGCCCACAGTCAGGTAGTGAAGAGGCTCATTCTTAAGACAAGCAGAAATCAAACCATATTGGCAAACTTTTCTGTAAGCATTAGATTAACAATGATTTACATTCAAAAGCACTTGGCTTTACCAAGTGGCCGTGCACCAAGAAAAATAGATTTAATCTGCTGGCCATTTTTTTAATGGGCACCTCTAGAGTGCAGAAAAGGCATGGTAAAAAGTTGGGGGGAAACTGGAAGGCCATGAGGCTTTTTTTGTTCTTGTAAAAGCAAAGGAGCTTTTCTTGAGCTAAAGAAGGGGAAAGTGTGGTACTTGATATGGATGAAAACACACAAAGAGGTTTTGCTTCATAGGGACTTGGTCCGGGATCCTTATGATGTACCCAACCATGTACTTGGGAATTCAGTGTATGGTTTGGTTTTAAAGAAATTGACATGTTTGTGAATACCAACTGTTTTTTGTTTTGTTTTAAAGCACCATGGTACAGAGCCTGTTTATCATAGTGGCATCACCATGAGCTACCACAGAAGTTCCTCCTTAACCGGGGTGCTGGGGTAGAGAGCTACTCGTACAAGAATGAATAAATAGCCAGCAATGATCTGGAAGGAAGGAAGGAAAACGCCCAGGTTTCCTTAAATGGGAGCAATAGTACTGATGGGGATGGGAAAGGCCATCCTAATTCAGCTGTTCAAGTACCAGTAGTAGACTCCGCATTCTTAGCAATTTCAGTAAATGTGGCTTTAAAAGAGGGGCACTGTTGGCCAGAAGGCCGCTTTATTTTCAAGACCTAGGTTCTTTATTTATTGGACAAATTTCTATAATGCCCAAAACGTGAGTCTCTGGGTGGTTTACACTAAAAACACAAAACAAAATTCAAAACAAGGTTAAAAGTATTACAACAGTAAATCTAATTAAAAGCTGGTGTGAACAGATGTGTCTTGATTGAATTTCTTAAAGTTGCCAGAGGTGGGGAGGCTCTTATTTTAGCATGCTCATGCATACCTTAACCTGGCCACAAGTGATAGCATATCCTGGTTGAGGAGGAGAGGCGCAATAGAAAAAGGTGTATATGGATGGGCAGTACGCCATCCCAGACTTGGTGCATTTCTCACAGTCACTTGTGTTTTACTGGCTATTTCTATCTCCAAAGGAAAAGTGAATGGTTCTCAAGGTACAGTCAGACGTTTCTCTTAGAGTATTCAGCACAGCAAACTGCAAGCAGGAGAGTGAGTGAGTACGTAGAAACACTGTTGCGGACAGTCCAGTTTAAAAGCTGCAAACACGGTTGTGCAACACAACTCCAATTAGAACTAATGGACATCCTGTGACTGCATCGGTGGAACTGCCCTGTTCTGCAACCACATGGGGAGAGCTTACACAAATGCAACAATGTGGGTAATGCTCAAGCACCTACAGTTTGGTGGGCTGCAGTTTCTTGGGCCCATTACTGTTCAACATAGATTCTATATTCTGGCTTTTATCATATCAGAGCCATTTCCCTTTGCAAATCAAGAGAAGTTAGGAATGAGAGACTGAAACCATAAAGGAATCACATTGGTAGAATGTAATAACCTATGCCAGAGCCTGCATAGGATTTTCAGATCAGCACCCTTGTTCTTTCAGAGTACATTTTCCCTCATTAGGGAGTGTATCCACGGTGGGTTGTAAGGATGTGCGAATGGGTTCAAATTCAAATCCATTTGACATCGAACATGACCGGTTCGATATTGAACCACCCCCAAACTGAACCAGCCCCTTTTTGAACTGCTCTCAGACTGAACAGCCACTGGTTCATGTTCAGGGGGTGGGGTTTTTTTTTGGTTTTTTTAATGTTTAAAAGTTGTTTTTTTAAAGTAATAAAACTCACCGCCACCACTCTGGGGACTTGTTCGCAACCACGGAGTGTGTGTGCCGTCCTCCATTTAGTCACAAATAGCCCAGTTCGGGCAGTTTTTGGTCCCGGTCATGCAGGGCCCCATTGGGCATGTGGGGCAGCCTCTAAAATGGCAGCCGCCATGGAGGACAGGCCTGGAATGGGCCGAAAACTGCCTGAACTATTTGTGACTAAATGGAGGCTGATGGGGGGGGGGAGGGGGAAACCTCTCACCTCACGGCTGCGGACATGCCCCTGGAGTGGCGGAGGTGAGTTTTATTACTTTAGAAAGTTATTTTTATTTTTAAAAAACAACCCGGACTAGGGGTTGTTCAGGGATGCACAAAACCGAACATGCCTGGTCCAGACTCGAACTGGACAAACCGGTTTTGTGCACACCCCTACTAGGTTTCTCCTCCCACCTGCACTGAGACAGAGCTAATCAAAGAAGCTTACTGTGGCCATGTGGCAGCCCCCAATTACCGTCAATTCTTCCACGAGGCAGGAAAATCCACCATTACTGCTCTTGCCACCCGACCCAGACGCTTCGCCCAGGAGACACTAACACTAAGTGGCCTTGGGATCACCGCGATCACTCTTCAAGTGCCTCAGAGCACGGCCTCCCAGGGCCCAGAGACCAAGACAAACATCTAAGATGGCTGTACACACACCCTCTCACCACAAGGCCCCCTTCCCAGGGTCCCGCCAGTCCTGAATGTCCACTCCAACTCAGACAATGAAGGAGCATCTGACATATCAGCGTCAGATAGAGCAGGGGGAACTTTCAGCAGGCAAGGCAGGCCCTTCCCAGCCTACCTCACAATGCCTATTTGCCCTCTTGGATTTTCCAGTCCTTATCCATAAGGCCTGCAGAACCCTAGAACTGGAAGGCACCATATCTTCTCCCTCCAAGCACTTCATGGCAGATTCCTGTTTGGATGCTACCCAACTATCAGCCCAGGCCCTAGTTAATGACATTACTGTGTTACACATGCTATTAAAGAACTGGAAAGTAGACTATAAATCCCACCTAGCTAATTCAGCCTTCAAAGGCAGTAAACTGTATGGCGAGGTTCTAGAACCAGTCCTGGTGGAAACAAAAGACAAAAAGAAAGCGATGCCAGCATGCTTCAGCAAGGATGAGTGCAAACCAAGTAAACCACCTCTCTCTCAATTTGGGGTCACTCATTTTGCTTTCGCCAGCAGGACTGAACTCCCTGCTCCAAACCCAGACTTTCCTTCGAGATGCTCAACGCCAAAGGAACTTCCAATCCAATCATGTTAACAAACCAGGCTTCAAAGGCAACAATCCACAATGACTGCCCTTCAAGAGTGTGTGTGTGTGTGTGTGTGTGTGTGTGTGTGTGTGTACACACTACAGAATTTCACCCAGACATGGATCCAGACGTCCTCCAATGCCTGAGTCCAGCAGACCGTGTCACAGGGCCACTCCCTGGATCTAGTTTCCCTCCCCCCAAACAGGTTTTTGCCCTCCCCCAAATTCCACAAGCCAACCAAACAAAACTCGTGATGCAGGCCATTCAGCACCTTTTCTAGATCAATGCCATCTAACTGGTTCCCCCAGGGAAGCACCACCAAGGAGTGTATTAAATTCTTTTCATAGTGCTCAAGAAGAACAGAGAATGGAGGACGATCCTCGGCTTGAAATCTGTGGACTGGTACGTGAGAAAGAAGGGATTTCGAATGGAAACCCTGTGAACCATCTTATTGGTGATTCAGAAATGGGACCTCCGGTCATCTATAGATCTAAAGGAGGCATGTCTCCACATCCATATCCATCCCCAGGATGCGCAGTTCCTGCAGTTTGTGTACAATGGTCTTCATTTCCAATACTAGGCACTGCCCTTTGGTCTGTCAGCTGTGTCTCAGGTGTTCACCAAACTCATGGCACACCTGAGGACCCAAGGGTTTCACATATACCTTTTCTTGGACAATCTTTTGATCAGATTGCCCCACAGGCAAAAGAGTCTCAAGGATATTCAGACCACCCTTCAGTGCCTCCGGGCCCACAGGTTTATGGTGAATACAGTCAAAAGCTTCCTCTCTCCACAGACCAACCTTCTTCACCAAGAGGTGACCACAGACACTGCCAAAGGAGTGGTGTCTCAACCCTTGTTGCAGACACAAGATTGTCCACCTATGCCAAGCCCTACTGAAACGCCCACAGCCAGGTATTCTCTCCCTGAGCCAACTACACTGGGCCATGATCTCCACCACAGGCCTCATTCCACGGGTGAAATTCCATTCTCGCCCCGCCTTCAGTGGTTTCTGCTCCCATGGCAGGAAAAAA
Organism: Hemicordylus capensis; assembly: GCF_027244095.1. Classification (NCBI taxonomy): domain Eukaryota; kingdom Metazoa; phylum Chordata; class Lepidosauria; order Squamata; family Cordylidae; genus Hemicordylus; species Hemicordylus capensis. The sequence continues at coordinate 98,158,541 of NC_069662.1, read as the reverse complement.
CACTGGAACGGTCCTGCAAGAAACTGACCATTCCAGAGACAGGCCTATGCAATGGTGGATCTTCTCAGCCAGCCTGAGGGGAATCACCTTCCTCCTGGTTTCCCAGGCACTGGTCACCACGCATGACTGCCTCTGGGGGCTGCGGCACCCAATTTCAACTTCATTAGCTCAGGGTCAGTAGTCCAAGGAAGAAAAGCTCTAGTATAAATTGATTGGAGATAAAGGCCATAAGGTACACCCTTCTCAAGTTTCTCCCATTCATTCAGCAAAAGCATGTTCTGGTGAGGACAATGCCACAGTAAAGGCCCATGTAAATCATCAGGGGGGATCCAGGCCTCACTCTCTCATGCTGGAAGTGGAGCTCCTTTTAAGCTGGGCAGAGTCCAACCTATAGTCCCTGTAAGCAGACCACCTAAAAGGGGATCTCAACATTGTAGCAGTTGGGCTGAACTGGTCCCAAATAAATCAAACTGAATAGTCCCTCAGTTCCCAAGAGTTTCTGAACTTCACCCAGAGATTCGGAACCCCCGTAATGGATCTGTTTGCTACCCTGGCCAACACCAAGTCGCCTCGGTTCATTTCCAGATACCAGACCATGGGGGCCAAGCACATAGATGCTCTGATGGTGCCATGGCCCAAAGGTCTGGTTCATGCCTTTCCTGTAGAAATAATTCCTCAGGTCCTCTGCAAGGTCCAGGAGCTATGGGCGGACGTCATCCTGGTTGCCCCCCACTGGGCATGCCATCTGTGGTTCTGGGACCTGCTGGAACTCAGTTCTCAGGTTCATCTGGATCTGTGAGCACACCTCACCTCCATCAAGGACCTGTGTGTTCCACCTGGACCCCTAGTGGATGAGTCTATTCACTTGGAGGCTAAGCAGAGCTTATGGAAGGAATGTAGTACTTAGGGAGTACTATCGGCCATTCTGGCTTTCCGCAGGCCTTCTACCTGCAAAATTTACCAGGCCACACAATATCCTTCCTGACCTGGTGCAAATCTCAGAGGGTGCAGCCTCTGTCAGCCTCAGTGACTCATCTGGATTTCCTCCAAACTAGTTTGGAGAATGGCCTTTCTCCTAACACTCTCAAATGACATGTGGCAGCTATCGCTTCTGTCCTGCAGGCAGATGGCAAGACAGGCATTTCTACTCACCCACGTGTGAGGAGGTTTCTCGGGGGTGCTTCTCTCCTGAAATGCCTCCCATACACAGGTTCCCCATTTGGGATCTGAACAAAGTTCTTACTGCCTTAACCAAGGCTCCGTTTGAGCCACTTAGATCTGTTTCACTGAAGTTTCTTACCTACAAGGTTTTGTTCCTAGTCGCTATTACCTTGGCCCACAGGTTCTTGGAGTTGGGGGCTCTCTTGGCTCGCAAGGAATTGTGTCTGGTGTTTTCGGACTGCGTCATAATAAGGACAGACCCTACATTCAAGCCAAAAATAAATACTCTTTCACAGGTCTCAGGAGCTTCTGTTACCCTTTTTGCCCTAAGCCGCCTTCGCCCAAGAAGAAGGCATGGCACACATTGGATGTGTGTAGGGCCGTAAAGCTCTATTTGAAGCGTATTAAGACCTTTAGGTCTTCAGAGCATTTCTTTGTATCCTTCCAGCAATGCTCTCTAGGGTGTCAGATAGACTTTCACTTCCACACTAGTTGGGTGGATTTGTTTGTGCATAGGTTTGACATACTCTAGTAGTGGTCTTTCACCACCCCAGGGAATCAATGCTCACTCCACTAGAAATACAGCCATCTCTGCGGCCTTTTCAACTCTTGTGACCCTGGCAGATATCTGTCGGGCAGCCACCTGGACACCTTTGTCCAGATTTGTTAGACACTATAAAAGTCATACCTTGGCTTCTGCCGATGCCTCCTTTGGGAGACAAGTGTCACAGCAGGTAGTTCCGGAATGAGGACTGGACTCCTTCCCTCCCTGTGAGATTTTATGGTCTTTGGTAGGTTCCAGCATGGATACACTCCTCAACTGAGGGAGAATGAATAGTTGGCAGTCACCTGAAAGGTTATTCTCCTCAGTTGCTGGGAGTGTATCCACCCTGCCTCTGTTGTCCAGTTTTTAACCTACATTCCAGTAGGCTTATGAGATCACCCAGCATTCCGTATGTCTCTTCCCAACCCCCCAAAAACTTTGCAATCCCTGGACCAATATGAACCAAAACTACAGTTGTAGATTTGTAGGGACACATATGGTACAGTTGTAGAGACACATAGGGGCACCTCAACAGCATAGTTTGTGATGATGTCATCCACCCCGATTCAAGATGTCGGACATGTGAATGTTTGAGGCGCAAGTGGACTAACTTGTGAACTGCCTCACTGATTTGAACCAAATTTGCTACAGCTGCAGGGACACATGGGGAAACCTCAATGGTGTAGTCTGTGATGATGTCATCTACCTCAATGCAAGATGGTGGACGCATAAATATTTGAGGCGCAAGTGGGCTAACTTGTGAACTGTCTAACCAATTTGAATCAAATTTGCTACAGCTGAGGGGGCACATGGGAAAACCTCAATGACATAGTTTATGATGATGTCATCTACCCCAATCCAAGTTGGTGGACATGTGAACGTTTGAAGCGCAAGTGGGCTAACCTGTGGACTGTCTAACTGATTTGAACCAAATTAGGTCCTGTTGTAGTGAGTGACACACAAGGACAACTCAGTGGTGTAGTCTGTGATGATGTCATCCACCCTAATTCAAGATGGCAGAACCATAAACTTTTGAGGCGCAAGTGAGCTAACTTGTGAACCGCTTACGTAACTGATTTGAACCAAATTTGCTACAGCTGTAGGGACACATAGGAACACTTCAACAGCATAGATTGTGACGATGTCATACACCCCAGTTCAAGATGGTGGATGTGTGAGGCACAAGTGCACTAACTTGAGGACTGTCTAATTGATCTGAACCAAATTTACTACAGCTGTATGGACACAGAGATGCCCCAATGGTGTAGTTTGTGATGATATTATCCACCCCAATCCAAGATGGTGGATGCATGAACATTTGAGGAGCAATTGCACTAACTTCAGGACTGTCTAACTGATTTGAACCAAATTTAGTACAGTTGTAGTGAGTGACACACAGGGACACCTCAATGGTGTAGTATGTAATGATGTCATCCACCCCGATCTAAGATGGCGGATGCATGAACACTTGAGGTGAAAGAGATCTAACTTGTGGATCACAATTTGAACCAAATTTAGTCCAGTTGTAGAGACAGTGAAAAGAAAGTAGGTTGATTAGTTCCTTCTAGAACAACTTGTTCTTTCCTCACCTTACTCTTCTCTCCTGTTGGACAATTTCACTCTGGGGTGGTCTGTCTCTCTGGGGTATTGCGCTAGTAATAAGAAATATTCCTTGGGGTTTGTCCCTCCCCTCGTTGTGTTGTGTGTTCTCTTTGATCTGTCTTCTGTGGTTAATTTTTTTTAAAAAATGTGTTGTCTTCCACTGGAGCATCGTTCAGGTGTTAAATAATAGGAGGATGAGGGGGAGGCTGCTCCCACATGGCTGCAATAAGTTTCTTTGATTGGCCCTATTTCGGAGCAAGTGGGAGGAGCAACCTAGCATGGATACACTCCTTGCAACAAAGGAAAATGACCTTTCAGGTGAGTGCCAACTATTAATTTTACAGCTTGATCCTAATTACCATAGGATCAAGCTGTAAAATGTACTCTGAAAGAGTACACTGAACGAGTTCCATATAATGAGGCCGAAGAGTCCTTGCACAAGGGCACAATTAGTGCATTTGAGCAGGCACCAGGACTTGATTTCAGCTCCAGTGTAGACACAGCAGCTGCCACTGCCTTCTGCCACTACTGTGGCAAAGAGGCATCAGGATGGCTGATTTCTCTACTGTGCAGAATCCTTAACCAGCCAAGCCCTATGTTCAGCCAGCCTGAAAATAAGTGGATGGAGAATGTTGGTGGAGCAGGTAGAAGACTTCACTGGTCAAGAGCAGTTATGCTTCAGCAGCTGTGGCATAAGCCACTGCTTGCTCTGCTACCGCTAAAGCAGATGTATATGACTTGGAGGATGTCCAAGTCTTCAAAAGTTTTACTTTTCAAAGCAGGCACCCAGGACACATCTCCCCTCAGCTCAGACTTTCCATGTTCTCTATTGCTGTTATTCTCATGGAAGGCAAAAGGGCTGTTTTGCTGCCAGCGTGCAGGAACAACAGACTAGTATCTGGCTATGAGGTGAGATGTTGGATAGAAAAGAGAGAGAAAATTGGGCCACATAGCTCTGACCTGCCATATCAGGAGATCAAAACAAGAGTTTAAAAAAAGCTGCCACCAAAAGTTAGGAAGCTCAGAATAAAAGGAGTTTTAGAGAATATTCTTGTGGAGGAGGGGGTGTTGGTAACACAAGAAGCTTGTAGTGCACGGGGTGATTACAGACAGATGACGGGAAGAATGCACACACAACCTGGAAATTCCAGAAAGCCTAAGGGAACTCACCTGGCTGTTTGGGCCAATCTCTCTAGTGTGTGAACAAGAATGTCTCCATCATTCTTGATGCTTTCAGCATGCTTCTCATTTGAAGTTACCTGGAATCAAAAGAACTTTTATCAAAGGTTAAGGAAGTCATTCTTTTCTGTCAGGTGCAGGGGGAGAAACAATTTAGTTCAATAGAATGTTGTATTATCTGCCAAACAGAAGGCTATTCCAACCCAATGGGGGACCTTCCTCAGTCCAGCACAACTTTAGAAATCCATGAAGGGTTCCCTTTGCACATCTGCTGGGAGCTGCTCTTGTCACAGCCATGGGCTAGGGTGACATACAGTATGTTAAGAGTCTGGTTATGCCCCCAATTCCTGAACCATTTGGGGAGGGTTACTATGGTTCCATGTTGGCATGTGGACCTCTTGCTCCAGATTAAATCCTTTCTAGTAGCTTGGTTTCAGGGTATTTATCCTTCCTCACTAGTACACAGAGAGACAGTGCCAATTATATATCAAGATCAGCTGTCAGAATAAGCAGCTTTCCAGAGGAAGGTTGGATTTGATGCACAAAAGCTGCTTTGCTTATTGAATGAGATTCATTCATGTTCTTTATCCCTCCATGTGTGAGACAGACTCCACTGGCTTCAACAAACTGGGTTTAATTTGATTGCAACTGAGATGGTCAACAACAACATCAACAAAACCCATGGCAGATTAAACTTCAGGACACAATCTCTTTCTGTCTGAAGGTGGGAAACATGAGTTATCACAATAGTTAGCTTTGGGTTACTACGTGAGCAACAAATGGTATTGTTTACAGAAATATATGCAAAATGGCTTTTTAAAATCACTGCTACTGGGAGATGTTTTACAAAACACTGGATAACTACAGTGTATCACCTGCCAGAAACTTCACAGCAGAATTACCTTCCCATATCATTTAAAGTGAACAACTGAACCCTCTTCATAATGGACTGGAATTGGTGGTACCTTGTAAATCTTCAGCATATTTAATCTGCGCTATCAGAGAGTGTCATAGTGATAAGCTTTCTATGTTCTTCAAAAGTTGTTATTTATTTAGAAATACAGTGCCATCCACAAGGCTGGTGCCAGGTTCTGGCCCCGGGCAACTGGGGATGACCTTGTGACGGGTCCCCCAATGGTGCCCAGAAAAGCTAACTAGGCAGCAGGGACTGGGCGGACTGGGCCAAAGACTTCACAGAAAAGGGTTTTGATCAGAGAGTTAAAGGAAACAAAAGAGTTCTTTTCACTGCAGATAGTGCAAGTGTCATTAATTTGTCCACACTGATGCTCCAGTGAAGTTTTCTGTAGGTCAAAAGCCAGAATGCAAAGGACCCATTTGGAGTTCCTCTGTGCACAAACGTCTCTCCCTTTCACATAATGCTGGGGCACACCTTCATGTGTACATCTCCACTAGGTGCAGAGAGCTACCATTAACAATGTTCTTGTATGAGGAACTTCCAGGGTGAGCACCATGAATGTACTGGAGATTCTCTGGATGCAAGCAGCCTCTGGATCAGGACTGCTTTGTGTTCTATTCAACTTTCAGACAAAGGCATACATTAATGTGTGCCTCAAGTTTTAGATGTCATCTCACCAACTCTATAATGAGGTATTTGAAGACTTTCCCTCTACTCATACTGATTTATTGTGATGAGTTATAAGCACATACTGAATTCTTTACTATCAGTAGCTGTTCCCTTAATTAAAAAATGTAATTAAATATTGGCGCAGTGTCCATTCACTGTCATTTAAAAGGAATTTAAACATGGCTTTTAAAAAATGAAGCTAATAAAGTACTCCACAACTTTCCTCTGCTTAATACAATTAAACAAAGATGAGTTTTTTAAAAAAATGACTGATATGTAAATACCCTAGTTAGTTCTTAAAATACAGCATAAATGTGGAGGTGATATACTGCTTTAGTACGAAAATGCATTTAACATACAGTGAAACACAAAAACCGAGAAGTCCATGAAGATTATTTTGTTATTATTCTAATAAAGTGTGTGGAGTTTGGTTTATCTGTCAATTTTTGTCTAATTTGATTTTCAGAACAGAATATTAATAGCCTATATTCTAGGTTAAAAAAAGAGAAAAGGGTTCACTTCTTAAAGTTTATGCCTGCACAATATTGAACTAGGGTTTTCCCTCCAATTAGTCACAACTTGCAGTTTTCAATTTACAAGGACCTTCAAAATCAATTAACCTGAGGAATGAATTACTTTCATCCTTTTGAAGAGAATGGTTTTTTCCTGCCCCACTGCAACTTCAATTACGTTGGAACTTTGCTTTCTGGTTAGGAAAACTGAGCACTAATTGCAAGCTAATGCAAAAGACTGGCTGCAAAATAGAAGCTTTTTTAGACTTTTTATGGCTTTGCTTGGTCCAAATGCAGTTGCAGTCCATTTGTAATGACACACATTATAGCAGCTATGCAATCAAACAATGGCATGCGGCAGCAGATGATTGAATTGCTCTAAGCGTAAAGGACAATTCCCACACTTCCCTTCTTTGATACAATGCTTGGATTCCTTTTGCTAATTTGTCTCCAAACACGGAAGTCCTAACATGAAAACCATTTATTCTTTGAGGATTGAGCGCACTTTCTCAGGTGATACTAGTATCTGGTATTCTGGGATTTATTTTTTATAAAGAATAATAACAACTAGCTGGGCCAGGTGCAGAGCATCTGTGCCTCTAGTTTGCTGCCACTTCCCCCACCCTGCCGCCGCCGTTCCCCCCTGCCAGGTTTCTTCCCTGCCTGCCCACCTGCTGCCACCACCGTTGTTTTATTCCTGCCTGGCCTTTGCTGCCTTCTTCTGCCTGCCTGCCCCCGCCGTTTTCTCTGCCCACCACCACCATTCGCCACCGTCTTCCCTCCCCGCCAGGCCTCTGGCCTGGCTGCTGCCGCCACCACCATTGTTTTCTTCCTGCCCGGCTTTTGCTGCCTTCTTCTGCCTGCCTGCCTCTGCCGGTTTTTCTGCCTGTCCACCACCGCCATTCGCAACCATCTTTCCCCACCTGGGCCTGGGCTGCTGCCACCATCATTTCTTCCCTCCCGCCCATCCCATTACCCTTTTATTAGCTATGGGATATGACCAGGCCAAATCTGTGCTTAAACAAAGGATGTGCTTAAACAAAGGATAACACATGGGATTAGCGACAGGCACGCCTAAGATTGTTATAAATATTATATTATTATGCATATTGCTGTCATTTTGTAACACTGATTCACATAAAATTCAAATAAAACATGTTCAAATGCAGGGTTTTCGGTTTATGTTTGGCTGCACTCTGAACAGGACCACACCTTTTTATTTTTTAGTGTGAGAGAGGTCTTGCTCCCAGTTAGGTAGCTTGAAGAGTTTATTTCTCTATGGCAACTACGATAATGGGCAATCAGTGCTGCATCATCTTTCAGTCTGTGCTTGTTCATGAGAACACATGCACACACCCCAGGTCATTTTAACCGAGCAGCTACAATTCCAGCGATGAGAAATTCAAATGGAAAATGACTGGATTTTCATGCTACTTACCACACCAAATCTCCTCCTAACGGTTCCCTCCCTTGCATTAGACATAAAAGCATTAAGCAAACTTTTTCCAAGTTAGTTTGCAATGGAAAAACACTCTTCAGCTCTGCTATTAAGCAACCATACCCACAATGTGGAGGAATAATGAACCTGATATCTTAAACAAGGAAGACTATGACTATAAATATTTATATAGCACTTTTCAACAGTTTTTAAAGCGGTTTTCATAGAAAATAAATAAATAAATAAATAAATAAATAAATAAATAAATAAATAAATAAATATGGTTCTCTAACCCCAAAAGGCTCACCATCTAAAAATAGATACAAGGTAGACTCCAGCAACAGCCCCTGGAGGGATTCTGTGCTGAGGCTGGATAAGGCCAGTTGCTCTTACCCTGATAAATGTAAGACAGGGTTTCTTAAGCTTGGGTCCCCAGATGTTGTTGGACTACAGCTCCTATCCCCAGCCATGGCCTTTGTGGCTGGGGATGATGGGAGTTGTAGTCCAACAACATCTGGGGACCCAAGCTTAAGAGACCCTGATATAAAAGAATCACCACTTTAAAAGGTGCCTTTTTGATCAGTTAGCAGGGGTAAGACAACCATCTTCTTATTCAAGCATTTTAGTTTATCTTTAGATGTGCATCCAAAGAAATAAAATGTGATTCACAGAGAGCACAAAGATGAAATAAGGGAGCTTTGTCAACCTAAAATAGTAATGACTGTACATAAAATCTCATCAGAATATTTATTTATTTGTCATATGTGTATACCGCCTGAATACCTTTACTATCTGCAAAAATGAAAACATATGCAAGTTTAAGCTCAGTCCTGGATTATGGAAAGTAATAATAAAGTAGTGTCTCTATGGGCATGTACAAAGCACCTTCCCCTCACCATTAACTAATCACAATCTGTCACCCTCATGTATGGTGGGGCCACATCTTTAACATCCGTGGGTGTGCCTTGCAGGCAGCCTCAGGTCCCAGTGTGATAGATGAACCCAGTGGCAGCGCAAGGTTTCAGGCAGGAGTCTCTCCTAGCCCTACCTCGAGATGCCAAGGATTGAATCCTGGAACCTTCTGCATGCTTTGCATGCAGCGACAGTGGCTGGTTTGCTGGCTGGCTTGCTCATCCATTGTTTGCTGTCTCCCCAGCAACACAGCAAGTAACAGATAGACAGGTGAGTGAATGAGCCAGTCACTGCAGCTGGAGCAGTGGTGATGTCAGATGGATGAGCGGGCAAAACTGGATGCAGCAGCATGCTCTGGAAGTGGAGGCAAGGGAAATGAGGAGGGGAGTGGCATCAGGGCTCCAGCCAGGGGGTGAGGCAAGGTGAGCACAGCATGACCCAGGGAGGGAGGGAGAGGCCAGCAATGGGAAAAGAGGAGGGAAGAGTCAGTGGCTTTTGGTCTAGGAGACAGGCCAGGGTGTGTCTTAGGAGGGGGAGGAGTGGAAAAAACAGTGGACCAGACCGAGCCCATGGGATAACACTCGTGGCAGGGGAGTGGGGTGGCTGCACTTGCTGCTCTATGGCACACTTACCGCCTGAGGCTGTTGCCTCATTTTACTTCATGGGTGAATGTCCCTGGATCAATCCTCTTCACCTTCTGAACAACATTCCCTTGTAACAAGGATTCCCAGATGATGTTGTTAACTACTCACATCTCCATCCCGCCAAGTTGGCTGAAAGATGCATTTCCACCCTGCTCTATGCTGACGATGCTGCAATCCTTTGGGCTAAGGGGAGCCTTGGCGGCTCTAGCTCAGTTTTGCAAGAATGAACAGCTTGAAATTAACTATCAAAAAATTAAAATCATGGCCTTTGCTAAGAGACCCAAGACTCATTCCTGGAATATAGACGGCCACAAGATTGAGCATGACATCTCTTTTAGGTACTTGGGGGTGCTTCTGCATTATTCCGGCTCCAGAAGGGCCCACAGTGCACATGTTGCCCTCGCCACACAAAGGAGCTCCTCTGCCACATGAAATTTCTCCAGGCCAAAAGAGGCAACCACATCCCTAAGATGTTCAAATTATTTGAAGCCAAGTGGCTGGCACAGCTCCTCTACGGCACACAATTGGTTCCCCCGATAGCTTTGCCCTCTTGGAACTGGTACAACCCAAATTTTTAAGAGTTGAGAGTTTTTAAGAGTTGAGTTAAGAGTCCAAGTATGCATTTCAAATGCCACTCTGACTAAAGACAGGAATGATGAAGGTGGAGGCTCATGTATGGCTTGCCACCCTCATCTACATGCTTAAACTAGTCCTACTTCCTCATAGATTGGCCTCCCTGACTCTACAGGACTCCTTCCTATTCTTTTGGAAAAGAGCTATCCAGACCAAACTGTCATGCTTGGGATTCTACTTTACCCTTTCACTAGATTAGGGATATGATCAGGCCAAATAATGGGCATAGAACACCAAACAGATTTAGGCAGGGTCCCAAACTCCACCCCACCATTGGAAAGTCTGAGATACCTCCCTTCTCCCACTGAGTATCTGTCACTGCTGGAAATCCCAGCCCACAGGAGGGCCTTTCACTCTGGAGCATTGCCATGCACTCCTGTCAGCTGTTCTAAAAGGCAGGTTCAGGAAGATTCCACCTGCGGAGAGACTATGTCCTTGTGACACAGGGCAGGTTGAAACTACAGTGCATGTCCCCCTCTTCTGCCCCTTTTATAGAGATAGTTGCGCCAACCTCATCCTGCCAGTACTCCTCAAGTACCCTGGTCGCTCAAGTAAGTTCTATACCTTGCTGCTCCTCTTGGATGAAGACCCCACCATCACACACACAATACTGCAAAGTTCTGTGCCGCAGCATGTAGAATCTGCAGGGCCATGACAGCTCCCGCCTAAAGGGATCGTGGGCTGAGCCTACACAATTCAGCCTCAGCTCTCACACAAGCTATTGTAACCTCCTTACAATTGAATCCTTTTAAGTTTTGATTTTTATTTTATTTTATTTATTTATTTGATTTGTATACCGCCCTTCCAAAATGGCTCAGGAATGGTACATTTTCTTATGTACTGTTAAACACTCTTAATTATTTTAATTATTTGAAAGTACTCTTACACATAGACCCCTTCTGGCCCACTGTTTACAAGAATGCAGACTTTGCTCTCGTAGACAGTCTCAGTTCCAGTGTTTTTTTAAAATCTCTGTGTTGAATGCGTTTTGTTCTGGGTGGCAGTATCAAGGCAGTGTGTGCACACCTGCATTCAGAATGGGGCCTTCCTGATTCAACCTGAGCAGAATCTAAAATTAACTGAACAGAGAAAACTAAATACTTGGGCGTCTGGTTGACAAACAAAAACGCTTTTTTTAAAAAAAATAATTATATTAAAATGTGGAATACAGTAAAAACTGACTTGCAAAGATGGTCTAGAATGAACTTATCTTTAATGGGAAGAATTTCAGTTGTGAAAATGAATCTTTTACCTAAAATGCTCTTTCTTTTCCAGACTATTCCTATAATTAATATTTTAACTTGTTTTAAGCAATGGCAAAAGGACATAACCAAATTTGTTTGGCAAGGGAAAAGACCAAGAATTAATTTTAAAAATTTAACAGATGCTAAAGAAAGAGGTGGTCTTACCCTGCCAGACTTAAGGTTGTATTTTGATGCTGTTTGTTTGACGTGGTTAAAAGAATGGATAACATTAAGAAATCCTAGAATACTTGATCTGGAAGGATTTGATAGAAGGTTTGGATGGCATTCATATTTGTGGTATGAGAAAAGTAAAGTACATAAAGATTTCCTTAATCACTATGTAGGAAGAAGTCTAATGAGAGTGTGGGTAAAATATAAAAAATGGTTGGAACCTAAAACTCCGTTATGGCTATCCCTGATTGAAGCTTTAGCACGTAAAGAGATAAATATGCAACCGGAATGGGGTACCTATAGGGATTTGTTATGTTTCCAAGAAAAGGGCTGTAAATTAAAAAACCTAATTGAAGTACAAAATTTGGTTAGTAATTGGTTTCAGTATCATCAGTTAAATGAAGTTTATAAGAAGGATCTTAAAGTTGGATTTGAGGATCAAATGTCGAGATTTGAGAAGGAGCTGTGTGAAAATGATGAAAAATTAGTTTCTAAGATGTATAGGCTGTTGCTTTTGGAGGAGACAAGAGATGAAGTGGTTAAAACAACTATGATAAAATGGGCTCAAGATGTGGGTCATAATATAGATATGGCAGCTTGGGAAAAATTATGGAAAATGGATTTAAAGTTCACTGCATGTTATACTTTAAAAGAAAATTATTATAAAATGATGTACAGGTGGTATTTGACACCTAAAAAACTAGCACTAATGTATAAAAATGTTTCAAACAAATGTTGGAAATGTGGACACTGAAGGAACTTTTTCCCATATGTGGTGGTCCTGTAGGAAGGCAAAGGCCTTTTGGGACATGATATATAATGAGTTAAAGAAAATTTTTAAAATGACATTTCCTAAGAGACCAGAATCCTTCCTGCTGGGAATAACGCAAGGAGAGTTTTCCACAAGAAATTTAATATTCTTTATGTATGCAACCATGGCAGCCAGAATAGTATATGCGCAGAAATGGAAGGATAATGAATTGCCCTCAAAAGAAGATTGGTTGATAAAAAATTTGGAATATGCTGAGATGGCAAAACTTACAGTACTGATAAGAGATCAAAACTTGGAATGTTTTAAAGAAGATTGGAAACCATTCTTATTATACCTAAAGAACTATTTTTCTAATTTTGATCTTTCAACAGGGTTTGAAATTTAGTAATATTAGCAGATTGAGTAGAGTAAAATTGAGTTTGTAAGGTATAGGATATATGTTTTGAATTACTATAGCAATGGTTGAATTGTATAGTTAGTGATTCGCACGGATTGGTGAGCAGGAAGTCAACATTTGTTTAACTGGATGTAACGAGATTGTTAAGATATTGTAAAAATCAATAAAAAATTTAAAAGCAAAAAAAAAATAATTAACTGAACAGACATTAAAAAAAACTTGTGTGCGTGTGCGCACGCCTTAGAGGGAACACTGCTCAGTTCTATTTAAGATTTTAAATATATATTTAAATTTTCTTCCACCTTATTACTACCCTACACTTTTATAGCTTAATAACTGTAGTTTTCTATTTTATATTGTACCCCTACCTGTACCTCATGTATTCTACTGCACTTAGGCTGGTCTGAGACTGAAATAAAGGAATTAGTTTTTATTAATTATTATTTATTTATTTACACAGTCAGACAGGTGTTATTGACTAGTTTGTTTTATCCAGACATCGAGTCCTCCCCAAGGACCTGGGATGCCAGAATTTTATTATCAATATTGTTGTTATTATTATAGATATTGTCGCAGAATGTAGGCTGCTCCCAGTAAAGTTGCTTTTTGTAATTGGTTGATGGTGATTTCTGTTATTACTACTACTACTACTATTCCTCACATCATACCCAGCTGCAATGGCCTTTGGCTAGGGACTATGGGAGTTGTAGTCAACCACATTTGGGAATTCCTGTTACAGGGAACATGGATTCTGAAAAGCCTTAATATGAATTCCATATTAGAGAGGACTTTTTCCATTTCAATATTCATGCAATATTTTGGATGGTGAGAGAGTTATACAAATATGATGCATGTATTACAAGAGCAAAGCAAGTTAAACAAGTTCAGTTGTCAATTGCTGACTTGTAGAAACAGGCCTGGGTGATTTTGATGGGCCATTTAAACCAGAACCAAATATTATACAAGGATTAATGTTCAGGTGTTCTTTGGCATGCATCATTGTAGCCATGTATTTCTCAGACAGATTGTTGAGATCTGAAGGTTACAGATCTTCACAAATACATGTTAGAACAAGCAGGTATCATCAGTCAATTAAAAAAAGATTACATAGCTTATATTTCAAACACTAAAAACCAATTTATGCAAGGACATGTCTTTTCAGGAGTTCAAAGAAATTTGCACTTGGTGTGGCATGTTGTCCTTTACATTTTTAGCCTGAAAGATATACATATGGTACACCTAAGATTGCTGTTCGACCCCAGAGTCTGCATTGTGCTCTCCATTTTGAATTATACCCTCCTCAGCAGAAAAAAAATGAATGAATAAATACATAGATGAAGCAAATAAAGACGAAGGACGACAACGGTATAGTTGTCAGTGGAATATATGGTCAGAGGTTCATATTTACATTCAAATATTCCCCATCTATCTTACATGCTCATGCACTCACACTATTTAAGATAAATATTTTCAGAAAAACCAGGACATCAGAAAAATGAGCCTGTTCATTTGTGCCTCGAGTAAAAATTCTGGATTGATTCATTCTATGATCCATTTGTTTGTTTTCTTGGCTGTCCATGGTATACTCAAGAGTCTTCTCCAGCACCAAAGTTCAAAAGTGTCAATGCTTTTTCTATCTGGCTTCTTCAAAGTCCATCTTTCGCATCCATAGAGTGTCACAGGAAAAACCATTGTCCAAACGATTCTAATCTTTGTAGATATAGACACATCACGGCATCTAAATATCCTTTCCAAGTGCTTCAATGCAACCCTACCAAATGTTAGTCTGCGGTGTATTTCTTGACTGCTGGATCCTTTACTGTTGATGATCGATCCTAAAAAGGCAGAAGCTAGCCACCACTTCAATGTATGCATTATCAATTCTGAGGCTGGTTGCTGTGCCCATTGTCATTAGTTTAGTCTTTTTTACATTTAGTTGTAGTCCCATTTTTTCACTGTGCTCCTTGATTTTCATTACTAGAGCTTGCAGATCATCCGCATACTCAGTTTTCAGAGTGGTGTCATCAGTGTAGCGCAAGTTATTTATGTTTCTTCCTCCGACCTTAAAATCACACTCATCTTCTTCCAATCCAGCTTCTCTCAGTATATGTTCAGCATATAAATTGAATAAATACAGAGAAAATAGACAGCCTTGTCTTTCTCCTTTGCCGATCTGAAACCAGTCTGTTTCACCATGTTCCATCTGGACTGTGGCTTTCTGTCCTATGTATAGGTTTCTCATGAGAATAATGAGATGTTCTGGGACACCCATTTTCCTAAGGACATTGCACAACTTGACATGGTCGACTCAATCGAAGGCTTTTCTGTAGTCAATAAAACACATATTGACTTCTTTTTGGTATTCTTTGGCTTTCTCAATTATCCAGCGTGCAGCAGCAATGATGTCTCTTTTTCCTCTGCGTTTTCCGAAACCAGCTTGAACATCAGGCACTTCCCTTTCCACATAGGACTCTAATCTGCGTTGGATGATCCTGAGCATTATTTTGCTAGCATGTGAATTTAAGGATATTGTGTGATGGTTTGTGCAATCTAATAGATTGCGCAAACCAAGAAAGTCTCCTTTCTTTGGTATGGGTATGTAGACTGATCTCTTCCAATCTGTTGGCCACTGTGTCGTTCTCCAAATTTGCTGGTATAATTGGTTAGAATCGTGACTGATGCTTCTTTTGTTGCTTACCATATTTCTGTAGCTATTCCATCAATTCCTGTAGCCTTCCGACTTGGTAATGACTGGAGTGCTGATCTAACTTCATCTTCCCATACTAGAGGTTCTTGAAAGTAGGGAATATCTTCTAGAGTATCTTGGATGTTGACATTCCTGCTGTACAAATTTTCAGTATACTCCTTCCATCTCTGTTTGATCTTCTCTGAATCAGTTACTCTCTGAATCAGTTACCGCCCTGAGACCTTGGGTTGGGGTGGTATAAAAATGCGCTAAATAAATAAATATGGCATCCCTTAACATACCAATAACATGCACATACCTAAACATGCACAAATCAAGTCTTGCGGGTCTCTCACAGTGCTCTGGTCCATCCTTTGTTCATACACTGAGGGGTGTGTGTATGTGTGTGAACTGCTGCACAGGTTCCTCCTCACACACTGGAGAATTAGATGCAAAGGATACCATCCATTGCAACAGATGGCGCACAGGCAGTTGCTTAAAGAAGAACTGATACAGTAAATGCAATCCTGTGTTTTGTTTGGTGGCATATGTGCAGTCTTGCATATGGAAGAATAGCATTTAACTGATGGGGAATGTAGGAGATGCTTACTTAAAGAAACCGTCTAGAACAGCATGACCAGCTGCTACTGATTCTTTCCTCCATGTATCAGTGCCATTGTTATGAATGAAGATTGTAAGCTCTCCCTGCACATTTCCTGAAATAATTCAGTTACAAAGCTCATCAACAAAGCTTCTGGCCCTTGCTGAATGAGTCTGAATATCTCATCTAACCGAATCCAGTTCAATCTAACCTTAGCCAATCCAATCCAACCCAATCTAATCCATCTATCATATTTGAACACTGCCCCAAACCTCCATCACTGGGTTTACAACAAGTAAACAAGTAAAACAAGTAGAAACAGAAATAAAAACCTTAAAACAAATTTAAAATCACAATCTAGTTAAAAAGCTTGGGTGAAAAAAATGTGTCTCTAAGTACTTTAAAAAAGTTGCAAGAGATGCAGAGGCTCTTATTTCAGCAGGGAGTGCATTCCAGAGTCTCGGGGCGGTAACAGAGAAGGCCCACCCCTGTGTATTTTGGGAATATTTACATTCCCCAAAGAGGCTGGTGGCAGCAAGAAGAACCATCACCACCACCACCACCACCAAACAGTCTCTTGGTAAACATGCAAAGTTTCAACAACTTTCAGCTTAAATTCCAGACCTTGCTCTCCAAAACAGCTTTTCTCTAGATCCAGCAAAAATTAGAATGACCAAAGCTATGATCCTAAGCACACATTTGGGGGCAAATCTTGTTGAATGCAGTGGGACTTTCTTCCAAGCAAACATGCATATGACTGAGATATCAAATTCTACTGAAATCAATAGAACAAATTAGTCATGACCAGAGGCGTATCTAGGGAAAATAGCGCCTAGGGCAAGCACTGAAATTGCGCCCCTTGTCCAAACATTCAACACCCATCTTTCAGATAACTTTACCATAATATCAGCTGAAAAATACAAGTCAAGCGCGTTAATCTTTTAATTTTTCAAAAACAATTTAGAAAACTACAAATTTCAGTATGCTGGGGCTCATGAAATACTCAAATACTATGTGGAGGTATACTTGGAAAACTAATGTCTAATTCTCTACTATGCATTGTAGCATCACTATTACATAAGTTTTTAAAAGAAATGGAGAATTTGACTTTTCCCTATTTACTCTGAAAATAATTAAAAGATATGCAGAGTAAATTGTGTCACTGCTTGGAATATATTCTAGTATTTCAGAAAGACAGTTAAAATGAGAGAAAGAGAGCAAGAAACTCCCAGTGGGCCTTAATACTAAGGCTAATTAATACTAATTTCACACTGATTGAAAGACAAACTCACCATTAATAGCCATATTATTAAGACATCACATTTAACTCACTGATAACAAGAAGCAAAGAGCAAATGAATACAATCCTAGCTCATAAGCTTCAGCTCATTATTCACAAGCCCTGATTCTCTGTACATAGTGCCAAACTGAATATGTGTACAGTGACTTATATTAATTTTAAAAAAACAAAAACCTGTAGGCCCTAAAGGCTGTGGGGTGGGTCTGCAAAGGTTCCCACTCCCCTCACTGGCCTCTAGGGCTTTGCAGGGACCATTTGAGCATGTGTGGTGGCCGCCGCTGAAAACAAAATGGCTGCCACACATGCTCAAATGGCCTCTGCGAGGCCTGGCATGGGGGCCTCACAGAGGCCATTTGAGCATGCACAGTGGCCATTTTGTTTTCAGTGGCTTTTTTTTTTTAAAAATAATTTTTAAAAATGGTGCCCCCCTTCAAGTAGCGCCCGGGGCACGTGCCCTGCCTGCCCTACCCCTAGATACGCCCCTGGTCATGACTAATTTAACTTCCATTGCTCCCAACAGGAAAGTCCAATGGCTTTCAGGAGGAGTCATGACTCATTTTAACTGGATTTGAGTCTCTTTGTCCTTTAAAAGTGGGTAGAAACCAGGAAGGGAAAGGGAAAGAGAGACATAGCTATCAACTCTCCAATGAAAAATGTCCCTAGTCTAAATGCACCCGCTTAATGGAATTATTTGTCAATTGCTTGAAGGGTTTCTCCATTAATTGCAGGCAGGACCAGCTTGAGGCTTCATTATTATGAAGCCTCTAGTCATAGTCTTGAGGAATCGAAAAGTTTAGATGCAAAGAGCAAGAACAAGGGACTATCTTTTTACATGAAAAGCTGAAATGGCTCCAAGTTAAACATCTAAGGATGACAAATGGCAGTGACAGTTCTCTAGGTCCTTAGAAATCAGACAGTTACCAAAAATACAAAACAAACAAACAAAAAACCCCAAACAAAACAAACCCTACTCTATTTAAGATAGGCATAGGACTTCAAATTCATCCTTCTCTTTTGGTTTATTTAATATCTGGAAGCTATGCTGCCTGTAGACATCTGAACTGTCTTCTTAATCTTGAAGAGGTGAACATCTTAATGCCCAACGGACTACTCTCAACACTATTTCTATGAAGTGTCATTCGTTCCATTCCTACCAGTAGCCAAGGGCATGGCTTCCTGCACAACAGGCTTACTGTATCATATTCAATGCATCCCTGAATACTGTGCATTTTACAGTGGAGGTTGGTACAATATTCCCAAGCTGAAATGGAAAGGTTGCAACACTCATCCTGAACTGGCCAGGAGGCTTCAACAGTTTCCAATGACACAATCATATATATGGGACAGCTCAAAGGCCACAAAGAAGAAACAGTTGTTTAGGAGTTGAGGGTTCATATGCCAAGAAGTGAGGCATTCTAATGGGACAACAATTGGGCAATACTGGCCATGCCAGTTTGATAATCTAAGGTTCCATAGTGTGATAACTGGAAAATACGGACTTTTACAGAATGAGTATACAAAGCATAGGTTGAACAGAGACTAGGAAATGGATTGACTGTATTTAATGAACAGCAGAATCCAAGAGTATGCTCTTGTCTAGGCAGGTGAAAAGCCATGATTTAAAAAAATGCAGCCAAGTAGATGTTTACCAAGATGCCTCTGCAGTCCAACATCTTTTGCAGAGACTATAAATGCAAATTTTAATACAGCTTATTAGTAAAAAAATTGTGCAAGCCGATATGAAGCATGTATCACTTAAACATATCTATGATTTTCACCTTGATGTAATAGGCTCTGGCATTTTACAATTAAGTAAACAGTGCTTGTGGTAGAAAAGCACCACAGTAGGTGGAGAATGGGGCAAGAAAGGAAAGGAAGTAGAGCTTGTACCATAGTCAAAGCTCTTCTAAGCTTGTGTGACCAAGGGAGAGGAGAGCTGGTCTTGTGGTAGCAAGCATGACTTGTCCCCTTAGCTAAGCAAGGTCAACCCTGGTTGCATATGAATGGGAGACTACATGTGTGAGCACTGTAAGATATTCCCCTCAAGGGATGGAGCTGCTCTGGGAAGAGCAGAAGGTTTCAATTTCCCTCCCTGGCTTCTCCAAGATAGGGCTGGGAGAGATTCCTGCCTGCAACCTTGGAGAAGCCGCTGCCAGTCTGTGAAGACAAAACTCAGCTAGATAGACAAATAGTCTGACCCAGTATATGGCAGCTTCCTATGTTCCTATAACCACTTGCCTGAAAATGAAGGATATGTGATGTGATGTTAACATCCATCATAAACCCCCAGAAATCTCTCTCTCTTACACAAGCTCTTTAGATTAAATGAAGAATTCTACATGTAGAATATCAATATTTCTTGAAACTACAGATTTAACAGTCAATAATAATAAAACAAAGACACCCTGCGAAGTAAAGCATTTATGAAAAATATACAGAAAACTAAAAAAACAAACAGACATTTAAAACACACTGTAAACTCTGACATTGGCTTCAGTTATGAATGTTTCATGCTGGAATGTACTGCTGTTACTGTACAACTTGGAAAGAAAACCCCTAAGGTTACTAATTATCAAATATGTAAGTATCAAACTCCGATAAATGAATATTCAGATAAAAGAGTGGAAGATAGATCAGAAGATTTCTATCATTATAATTTGGATTCTGAGAAAAAAGGAACTAGACACATAAATTACTAGGTGCGATATTGAGATGTAATCTAACAGTTTCGGAGCAAACGTTCAAGAATGCAGTGATGCCTTGATATGCCAAGATGATCATGTGCCTTGCCGGGAATGCACTTGCTGTTCCATTGTGATCCAGCACTCTGAAGCACTGAAACACCAAATCCAAGTCATGGCAAATTCCATAAAGCGATTAGTGAGTAAAGAGTGAGCTGTGTTGTTCCCTGTCATCAGATTTGCTGCTGGAGGTCATCTATCTATATAATTCACTAAGACATACCCGTGGCTAATCCCATGCATGGCAGCTCTCATGGCGAGAGGAAGTGGCGGGGCCACGGGGTGGCGAGAGAAAGTGCTGCCTGCTGGGAGGAAGTGGTGGCCGGGGCTGAAGCGAGGCGGGGGGAGAACGAACTGGTGCTGAAGGGAGGGGGGAGAACGGCTGAAGGGATGGGAGCGACAGGGAAAACTAGGGGCACAGATGCTCTGTACCAGATCAGATAGTTTACTTTAATACTTGCTTTTATTAGCAAGTATTAGGAAGACTGGAGGGCTAGCTGAAAGGCTGGGGACTTTTCCCATCTGAATCTCCATGGGCTGAGCCGGGCCTGTCTCCTTCCTTCGGCCTTGACCAGCAGAGAAGACCGGCTGCTAGAATTCCTGCTGCCAGCTTGAGCCCAGTCCTGATTGCCCTGACAAGCTGCAGCTGCATGGGGGCCAGTTTCATCATCTGCAAGACAGGATAGAACTTACTGTTCTGGATAAAGTTACACTCCCTCAGAAAGAACAGGTTCATAGCTTGGGAGTGCTCTTGGACCTGGGTCTCACCCTGGTGCCTCAGGTTGAGGCTGTGGCCAGGAGTGCTTTTTACCAGCTGCAATTGATTCGACAGCTCCGCTCGCTCCTTGAGGAGACTGGCCTGAAAACTGTGGAACACCAGCTGGTAACCTCCAGGTTGAACTACTGTAATGCACTCTGTGAAGGGCTGCCTTTGTGCGTGGTTTGGAAACTTCAGTTAGTTCAAAACGTGGCAGCCAGATTGGTCTCTGGGGTATTTTGGAGAGACCACATTATATCTGTTCTTAAACAGTCGCACTGGCTGCTGATGTTTCCAGGCAAAGAACAAAGTGCTGGTTGTTAGGGTTAAAACCCTGAATAGCTTAGGTCCGGGTTACCTGAGAGAGTGTTTTTCTCTACAAGATCCACACCGCTCATTAAGATAATCAGGAGGGGTCCATTTTCGGGTGGCACAGGTTCAACTGGTGGCAACCTGGGATCGGGCCTTCTCAGTTGCTGCCCCTAGGTTGTGGAATGTGCTCACCCTGGATATCAGAGGATTATCTTCCTTGAAGGCCTTCAGGAGAGCCTTAAAGACCCATTTTTTTGCCTGGCTTTTAATGATTTCTGGTTGTAGTTTTAATTTTAATCTGGTTCAAATGGTTTAAAAAAATAAATTCTAATTGTTTTATTATGTGTTTTTTATTTTAATGTAAACCGCCTTGAGTCACTTTAGGAAGGGCGCTATATAATCGAATGAATGAATGAATGAATGAATGAATAAGTTATGCATGGCAAACACTATAATGAAGTAGAGATAAGTATCTATAAACATGCAATGGATATGTGCTTGGAGACTGCTGCCATGTGTCCCTGGCACGTTTACATGGAAAATCCCACAATATTTGCAACTAACACACTGCATAAAATGCAAGTTGGCCCTCAGTGCAGTAGATAAAAGGACTGGCTATGAATGATATACCAGAAATAGAGTGTGTACAAACCTACTGCCTCTTCCCCTTCAACTCCCATTCTGCTCCTCCCATTAAAACCCAATTCCAATCAGTAACTGACAAGAGCAGGTGTGCATAGGGAAGAGTTTTTCTGTGCTTTTATCAGTCCAGCCCTGGGAAGTTGTGTTTGTGTATACACATTTATTCAGCTGTACCTAATATAATACTTTTTTTGCTGCCCTCTCTTGTATTTCCAAGTACAAGCAATTACAAAAACAGTAGATTTGCATTGCTGTCACTGCAAAAACAAAAAGGGACACAAAGATTAAGTTAAGTGAATTAAGCAACTCTTCTGATGACAAGAAACACCACCACCACCACTCACTCTTTCCCATTTATATACAACATAGCAATAAGTAGGCTAATTATCCAACTGTCACCTTGCTACCTCTAAGAGTGCTTGTTCTGTTGTGCTAGAGGGAAAGGTCAAGCACTTGAAAATCTAAGAGGTAGGAAGAGAGAAAAGATGAGCCCAAGAAATACAAAGAAATGGCACTAGCCATCAAGGGGGGGGGGAAGACAATGGATTGACATCTGTTTTTTATAATAGCTGGATTAAAAATAAGAAGAAGGATTAAAATAAAAGGAAAGAAGGAATAAATAGGCTATCATATGAATTCATATAAAAAGATGGTGGAATTTAGGACAGTAGCTTCAAGAGGAACTCTTCAGACAGACCCTTGGCATTCTTTTTGCCACATCCCATTTAAACCTAGGAATTGAGACACATACAGGCACAGCTGCCATTAGCTATACACTTTTTTGTTGCTGGTTATCAATAAAATGCAAGGTTGAAATATATTTTCTTTGAGAAATGTTTACAGTGATTTACATAAGAATGTAGACTAAATAAAAAGGTTCTTCCAGAGACACAAAGATTTTTAGACTGTGAACCACCCAGGGACCTTTTTTAATGGAGTGGTATAGAAATGTATTAAATAAGTAATAAAACGGAGGAGAATGCCCCTGGGCTTTGATCTACGGAATCCTTAGCTAACATATTACGGTGGAGCTGTGGTGATGCTGCCTCTAAACTACTCAGTGCAGCTGAACCAGTGCTGTGACAGCAGCGATTAGCTGATATGGGGAGGAATTAAGCATTCAAGCTCAGTTTAGGGTCCCCCTCCCTAGCATGAATGGGACACAAGACACGACTGGAAAACTGGCTAAAAACTGACTAAATAAAAATGTCATGTGACAACCCTAACTTTAACATATAAAAGTAAACAATTACATGGCCAGCTGATGCAGTTAAACTCTAAATGATTTGGTACTGTTTCAACTAATTGATTACTGAGGGATTAAATTGCCAACTCTGTGTTCTGTTTCTTAACACACTGGGTTACAGAGATTATGGGTCTCTTGTTTGAATTTTATGAGGCAATGTGCAGAGATGTGATATTGAAATGATGATGCAAATTATTTGTTCTGCCATTTCACTCCCATTTTCCTGTTCCCATCACACAGCTGAGTTCTGGAAATCTGCTGAACATACACAAGATCACGCCCCACATTACAGCATGAGAGTGGGCTTGCAAGCCAATTCTGGGGCTAAAAACTATTAACACAAGAGAAGCTAATACACATATCCCTGAGAAATACCCTCTGAGTATGCCTTGCTGCTCCTGGGTTCTCAGCCTATGTCCCCCTCCACCACATGAGTAGACACATTCCTCTTTCCACATTACATGTGGGAGCTCTCAGCAATAACATGGGAATAGATTAAGATATCATCCTGAAAAGAGCATGGAGAGAAACAACAAGCACAGGAGTAATAGCCACTCATAACTGAAAAGCACATATTTTGCCTTTAGCGTGGGCCTAGAAAACTGATGAAGTCTGTTCTCAAAAAAAGGCACAAGGCAAAACCCTGGTTTCACTTTCTACCACAAGCTTCAATGAAGCCAGGATCTTGCCAAACCTATAATGAAACAAACACAATGTTAATTGTGTCAGCTTAAGATAATATCGGTACTGTTACTGAAAGAATTAAATGATGCAATTCCCAGTATAACCACCACCTAGAACATCCATCCACCAATGACAAACTGAACACTCAGCAATTACTTGTACATAGCTAACACAGATATCCCTGTGGCATTTTGTTTAGGTCTCACCCAGATGATTAAAGAAAACACTCGAATGAGCAGGGTAGCGAGTGAAATGATATGTGTGTGTGTGTACACACACACAATTATTAATAGAGACTATTAATAACATAGTGTCTTATTTTTAAAAGGCATTTCTTGAAAGTTAAAGAAAGGAAAGATGATACATCTAAGTCTATGATCCTTCTTTCTCAAGTTAAGAGACCTGAAAATATATTTTTGTCAGGTTAGAAATAATCTTGCACATTGAAGAACAGTTTTGTAAAACTATTTTAAGTATTAACATCAATCAAATTTGGCTAAGAGTTCTACTTTTGATGGCATTAGCCTTCTACATGAAATTTGGATTACTTTTTGGCAAACTATCAGATACATGAAAACAACATCTAAAAATACTAGATCTTTAAAAGAATACCTTCATGATCAAAGCATAAAGCTCACCTGAGGTTTTTTTGAAAGGATGAGTAGCAGCAGGGAGAAAACAAATCTTACCATGTCAGAGAAACAGAAAAAGCCAGGTGTTTTAAAAGGTGTAAACCAGATTCTTAAAACTCCTGCCCCCTTCCAGGTGCATCGAGAGATTTTCAATGAGATATAGGGACTCTTTTACTCCTTGTGACTCTTTTAAAACTAGTTCTGAATTACAATGATCACTGGTACCCTGGATTGTATAGTTTGAGCTACATGAATAATCCAAAACTATTGCTACTTTTTCTGTCTCTCTCAAGAGGCTAAGAGTGAGTTCAACAAACATAATCAAACGTCACTGATGGCATTCTTTTATTTTTCGATTATATTAACTGCATAAAGCTATTTCTTCACAGCCACAGCATGACTTGCTTTTTATTTATTTAAATTTTCTAAACCTGTGACCTGTCCCGGAGCATTGTTGTAGAACATTGTTGTAATTCAGCAGAGGCAAAATATAATGAACCCAATCCCTGGGAAGCTTCTCCTGCACAGGCCCTCACAAAAGAAAGAGGAGTTGAACAAGACCACATTCATGCTCTTAAACAAAGTTTTATTCAAGACTAAGATGCTCCACATTAGAGAGCTGGGTTTCCCACAAAGCTGGGTTTGCCACTGAGCATGATGCAAAGGGGATCTGCAGACAACTCCAGCCTCTGAGTGTACGTGTATAATGCATATGTTTCCAAACTCCTTTTGCATTCACACTATACATATTTTAAAATATGTTGTCCTTGCCTCCAGGAATGTCTCTACTTATGTAATAGGGCCAAGCTCTTTGTTTGTGGTGCCACAGCATAAAAAGAATTTTAATCATATGGAAGGATTTTGCTTATACTGATTTTGGAAGAAATGCATAGATGTTTTTAGTATCATCTTACAGGCTGTTTTTCATTCACATTATGTTAACAGACTCTTTTCATTAGGGAGCTTAAGGTGTGGGTTTTCTAGGGGCAGCAAGGCCAGGCGATGATCTTAAATCAAACCGCACTGTGTTTGATGGCAAGAACATGGAATGACATGGAACAGAGGCGCCAAACTCAGAATTCCACATTGCTCGAGGATTATTCTGCAAGCAAAGTCCATGCAAGGGACAGTAGACAGGTAGTTCATCACAAAAAGGGAAGGTAGGCCAGCTTAAGGGGGTCTAAGGAGTAAGGAGTTCAGATTATTACAAGAGGAGCTACCATTTGGATTTTCAGGGCTATGGTCTAGTTTAAGTTAGGGACTGAATCCTGACCAATGAAGTGCACATGTAAGCAGGCTCTGTGCAGATGCACTGGGAGCCCCCCCCCCCAATTTCCTCAGTCCTATGTATACACTGTTGTGCCAAGAGAGCGAAGACAAGCAGTGTATGTCTTGTTAATCACTTCCATAAAATGATGCCTTGTGGTAGAAATTGATGGTGGGAATTGATCTACGTGGATTCCCTGGACATACCACACAAGTAACCGTTGCAATTTGTGTCAGCAGACTGCTGTGCGAAAATTTAGCAATCCTGATCTTTATCAAGTATCTCCCACAGGACACACACTTATTACATGCCCTGAAGAAGAATCCAGGATGGCTGAAAGACTCAAATAGGGTATGGCTGCATAGGCAACACTCAGAGAACATCAGGTGCAGGTAAGCAACTTGATTTTATCCTTTGAGGTTTTCTCTGTAAACCCGTATATGAGAACCTACTAAACTGTGTTACCTATTGACAGTCTCAAGTTAAGGGACTCATGACACTACTCTTCCAGGAGTGGCAAAGTATTACAACTCACCTTGGAATCTAGAGAATAGCATTCTACATATGTTTGAACTCCAAGATCAGTTTGCAGGTTTACATGTCAGCTGTTGCTAAATTTCTCAGCACTGCTGCCAAAACAAACTGTGGATTAATTGGAATATGGTGCTTAGAGTAGGCTTGCAAGGTGCCAAATCCTTACTTAGATATTGGGAGATGGGACCAATTCAGACACAACACCAACTGTGGGTAGGCGTATCTGAGGTTAAGCACTGATGCGGAGAATTGCATCAAACACGTCCAGTAACTGAGGTTTCATTACCTCCACCCTCTGGCTAGAGCTGACCCTCCCTCTTCCTAGTCCTCTCAGGCTCAATCCCAGCATTTGTAGCACTGCTTGCATTGCCCAACTGTGGGCATGGTGTCAGTGCATCACTCATCCAGCAACTGTTGGCTACAATGTGAGTGGGGATGTGCACATCATGCTCAGATTCACTCATATTTTCTTGGTATCCAGCAGCCATCTTCAGGAGGGCAGAGACAAATACACTCTTTCCTTTCCTCCCAACCATCATATGGCTCCACTCCAAGGCTGAAACTGTTGTCCCTGTATGAAGATGGAAACTGTGTCCAAAGCCTGTTCACCCATCACTCAAAATTGTGGTTAAAAATTAGAACCCAGATAAATATGAAGAAAGTTTCATATGCCCTCGTTCTGGCAGGGGATGGAAATCCAGTCTCTGACATTATACCACTTTCAACCAACCAACCAACCAGCCTGTGCCCTTATGCCCATTTTTGCTTTTGTGCCTTTCAATGAGGAAAATCTAGGGAAGTGGTGTGCCTGTTGCCAGGCAGTGAAAGGAATGAGGTGCTACGGTAGGCAGCAGAAGGCAGAGAGTTCATTCTGTGAAAAAGCCAGCATGAAATGTGGACTGCCTAGAGCATTTCTGAGCTGATCTGAGTCTCCCCCTCTGTGGTCATGGGAGGAGCTTCAGCATGAGCCCCAGGTTACAGTGGGTGCTGAATTTTAATGACACGATGGGGCCAGCTGACTTATTGTTTCAGCAACCTAACCAACTTGAAGCCAAGGGTTCAAATTGCGGTTTTGAGGCACAAACGGAACCGCAATTGATAAGAAACCCCACATCCAAATGGTAAGGAACACTGACCTCAGGTAAGTTGAAACCATGGTTCGGCATTGTGTCTGAGTAACATCTCTTGGAGCTAGCCACAATTCCCAGAGCAACATTTGTTTGTTGAGCCCCTGGTGGCGCAGTGGTAAAACTGCCGCCCTGTAACCAGAAGGTTACAAGTTTGATCCTGACCAGGGGCTCAAGGTTGACTCAGCCTTCCATCCTTCCAAGGTCGGTAAAATGAGTACCCAGAATGTTGGGGGGCAATATGCTAAATCATTGTAAACCGCTTAGAGAGCTTCCAGCTATAGAGCGGTATATAAATGTAAGTGCTATTGCTATTGTGATGGTGGGATTGGGAGAAATTTTTTGTCTGTTGGGATAAATTTTGTATGTTTCCCCCAAAGCTTTGACAATTGATCTAGTTTACTTCATTCTCTATGAAGGAATTATCTTTTTGTCCATTAGTTAACCCCATATTTTTCAATGTCAGGTCCTGGAACTCAGCCTTGTTTTCAAAGGAATGTGATGTAGAGTGAAACCACACATGGCTATGCACTGTTGTGCAGTGACCACTGAACGTGTTGGACAATCTGTCACATGATCAGCCATGCTAAGTTGTTGTTGTTGTTAGACTGCTTTATGGTCTATGCCTCAAAAACAGTCAATTGGCAGAAGATCCTTAGCTCGAATAAAGCTAGTGATAAATAAGTAAAGGTAGTGATGACTGCCTTGAACCATTGTGCAGCCACATATAGAGCTACTAAAGTAGGCACTGACTGAGTGTAATTTTCCAGTCTGCTAGCCTTCAATATACATGTGGCACAGACAGCAGTGGAGTAGGACTGAGGGTGTCTTATATTCTTTTGGACAGAATATAGACAAGTATTTCAGTGTGAAAAACAATTGATTCAATTACGGGAGACAAACAAGTAGAGGTTAGCCAAACATTATTAGACTAACGCTGTAGTTTCAAGATCCTGGTTGAAAAAGAGCAAGAAAAATCCACAGCAAATGAAGTACAAAAATAACTCAGCCTTCAAGACATGACAGGGAAATGTCCATGTCCTCAGCAATTTCAGCTTTTCTGCTGAAGAGAAGTGACAGCACTGTAACAGTTATAATAAAAATATAAGCCTCCTCCAGAATTCTAGAAAGAATAGCCTGACCTCCATTCAGCATGTATATTTGCAACTGACAGCAGGGACAATTTTAGCTTCAGGACTGGATTCTTAATCCATATTCTCTACCTGCTGTAAATATTCTTCTAACGTTCTCCATTTCCCCTGCTTTTAGGATGACTACAGTGCTGTTTTATAACTGCTTCCCTCGTGAACACAAAATAACTTTATGTGGATTTAATTAAGACTTTATTCCAGAAACAACTTCATTTTCTCCTCTTCATCCCTTTTCTTTCTGACAAGACAACAAGACACAAAGATTACTAAATAGAATTAAACACATCCCTCCCCTCAGTGATTTAGTTGCAAATTCAAAAGTGCAGGCACTCTTCATGACATCCCCATAGCCACACCTACTCTGACAGCCATGCCCATCCCAATGGCCACACTCCTCACTTAGATGCAATAATTTGGGGGGTACTGTTACAAGAAGTCAAGGATCATGTAGACTCTAGGGAATATACTAGAACAAATGGTAGGGAATGCCCACTGAAATGCATGGGTTCCTTCCAAATGGCCACAGAAATGCATGGAATTTCTGGCCATAAGAAAATTCTATGCATTCCATGGCCATTTGGAAGGAACCCATGCATTTCAGTGGGCATTCCCTACCATTTGTTTTAGGATGTCCTGACACTAGTCTAGGGATGTGCCCAAATAGTTTCAGGCAGCCGTGGCGGGGTGGGGGGGAGTGGGGAGCGTGGAGAGTTATAGCTTTAAGAATGAGGCACATAGATCTTTACCTGCTCCTCTGCCACTGTTGTCGTGGCACTGTCCTTCCCAAAAGGCACGTGTGGCAGTGGCTTCTGCATGGCTGCTGCCATGACTGGAACAGTGTCGGGGTGGTGGAGGAGCAGTTTAGGGATGTGCACGAATGGGTCTGTACACTCCTGGGAAGCAGGGGGGCTTCCTTTAAGAAGCAGGGAGGGCGCCCTTACCTCTCCCACCATGTTTCCCCCCTGGTGCTGTTCCCGAAAATGCTGGTGTGGGACTCAGCAGCATACTGGAAGTGGCTGGTGCACATGTGCACAGCACACACATGCACCAGCCACTTCCGGTACGATCCTGATCGGGGCTGCAAGGAGATATGCAGCAGTCCCGTGCCAGCGCTTTTGGGGACAGTGCCGGCATGGGAAATGAGGTAAGGGCACCCTCCCTGTTCCTTAAAGGAACCCCCTGCCTCCGAAATGGCTTGAATGTTGGACTTCCAAACCAGGTAGGTGCTCCTATATGGAGCGCCAAACTGGTTCATGCAGATCCCTAGAGCAGGTAAGGACTTGCGTGTCTCATTCTTAAAGCCACTGCCCGCCCCCCCCGCCAAAGCATTTCAGATGCAGCCATCTGAACAAAAATTATTTTACTAAGTTTAAAAGCAAATATTGTAAGCATACAATTAGAACCAATTCATGCATTATCTTCATGAGGAAATGTATGGAATCAAGCTACTTCCTGTATTGATAATTGTAACAAATGGTACCTAAGGTATGTGACAGTGATGACAGCTGGAGATCATTCTTTTCATTCATTTCCCCGGGGCAGGGGGAGAGTGCATGTCCCACAAAGTATTTCACTGGGACAATCTAGGTGGCCCCAAGCTTGATTCTACCCTCATTAGAAAGTACTGTATACATAAGCTTACAAAACACTCATTAAAAATGTCACAGTGGGTAATTGATGGTTCCAAGTTCTGATTCAAGTGAGGTGGGGCACACACTAGCCCTCTCACAACCCTGAACAATTCTGCTAGGCATGAGCTTGTGGATGCAATAAAGGCAGAAAATCATAGCTTCTTTGCTACATGTTTCACCTGAGCATGGATCTTCAAATGCGCTCTATATTGTAATCTGTCAGATTCGAGCCGAGTCTTCCTCCACTTGCGCTCCAGTAATCTATCTTGTCCTTTAGCCCCCATAGTTCTTCTGTATACCAAGGGGCCAGTTTTGAAGCAGGTCGGACAGGATGCTTAGGAGCAATCATGTCTACTGCCCTGGTGAGTTTACTGTTCCACTTCTCCACCAGGGCATCGACAGGATCACCAGCAGCGCCAACACTAAATTCTTCCAAGGTTTCTTGGAATCCTATTGGATCCAATAATCTTCTTGAGCCTAATAGGCCCCTCACCGCTGTGGAGGTGGAGCATGATTGTGAATCCAACCTTAAACAGATGGTGGTCCATCCATGACAATAGGGAAATCACAGGATTCCCCACCCACGGAACACCACCCTGATCAGACTGAAAGACCAATCAAGCATGTGACCAGCAACGTAAATCCCAATTCAATCCCAAGACCATTTGGGATAGGTTGTCATGGCCACTATGAACTCCTGAGCCGCCCCAGACAAATTGGTCCCAAAGTGAACATTGAAGTCCCCCACCACCACAGGTCTGGGGGACTCCAACACCAAACCTGAGACCAAGTCTGTCAGCTCAGTTAGGGACTCTGTTGGACAGCAGGGTGATCGGTACACCAACATAAGTCCCAGTCTATCCCTGTTCCCCATACGTAAGTACACATTCAATATGTTAACCCCTGCTAACATGGCAAAGAGGCATCTTTTAACGTGGTGATTCTCTTTATTTAGCAGGGGGACAGTAACTGGCCCTATCCACCCCCAGCACAGTACCTCTAGTGACTGTTGCTGGTATCTATCTTATGTTTCTTTTTAGATTGTGAGCCCTTTGCGGACAGGGAGCCATCTTATTTATTTATTATTTCTCTGTGTAAACCGCCCGGAGCCATTTTTGAAGGGCGTTATAAAAATTGAATAAATAAATATGGTCAGATACTTCAACAGGGATCCTGGCAATGGAGATGTTCTTCTTATAGACCACAACCACTCCACCTCCCCATCCATGTCCCCTCACCTGCTCCTCAACAGAGTATCCTGGAGGAAGAAGCTGGGACCAGACTATTGCTTTTGGATTTTCTTCCAGTGGTCCAACAGGGTAATCAACCATTTTTATCCAATTGGGATACTACTAAATTTAGCCATTGTGAATTCTAGCATTGGAAGACAATGGCTTTCTTTCACCTAATTATGGGACATTGCCTATGGGGAAACATGACCTCTAACCACTACATAATCCTAACCAGTTTGACTTCAAATGAGTGTACCATCTAAAATTAATCTCCACCTTTGCTAATATACAGATTTTTAATCCATGTTTAATACTTATCCCTTAATATTATTAACACATACACTGTATATGGAAATTAATACAGTACAGTATATCTGCTTTTCTTCAGTATGTAAATTAACAAAGCTATTTTTAGTTATGTCACAACTTTAAACAACATATGAATTACCAAATTTATTTGTTTGTTTGTTTGTTTATTTATTTATTTATTTACATTTATAAACCGCCCCATCCAGAGGCTCATTATGACAGGAATATCAGGATAAATGGCTGAATTAAGCTGCAATTCCTATAAAATGTGTCTTGATTTATAACAAAACACAGACCAAGTTCTATATACTGATGATCTGAAACTTACTAAGCACACACAAAAATATATATATTCTGATTTAAAAGTTAAGGATATAGATGAGGACAATTTCTACTTGGTATCTTATAGCAACTGAAAGGAATTATTTAAAATTATGTTTTCTCTCCTCCCAAGGGAAAAATGCAAAGAATGTCACTTTACCCGAACAGGCCAATACTATCATTCAGAGTTTAGGATGAATTATTTATTAATTCAGTGCAAGCCTGCAACCTCCTCCCTCCTGCCCCCTGAGGAACTAACGGGACTAAGGTCACCAATGGCATATGTTAAAATATATAACACTTTCTTTAGCCTTTGTTTCACTGCTACAGTCTTCAACACACCAAGACTTAACTCCTTCTTAAGTCAAATATGCTGGCGTAAAGAATTAATTCATATAGCATCACATTAATCACTAACTACTTCTAAACACATGACTAAAATGTCAGCATTATAGTTTGCTAATGCTCACGGAATCTCAGTGACTGCCATCTTACCATCTTTGGCTACTGATATGTACAATGACAAATGGACAAGTATTCCAGCTGTGATAAAGGGTCTACCAAGCTAACCTTTGTAAAAATAAGGCACAGTGGCTTGCCTCAAGGAGTGCACAGGATTTAACTTAATATTGCAGACCCCGCAATAAAGTTGGCAATGATCTCTGCATTATCTTCAGTAGGCTCAATGTAAAATGGAACAGGAGTATTACTTTCTATTATGAAATGTATCATTACCATTGACACAAAATGTGATGCAATGTGACCTGAACTTACAGAGATATGGCAGTATTTTCCATGTCTCCAGTAGAAATACCCGGTAAGTATTTTACTTCCATTCTACAACAGTTCCAATATCAATGCAGATAGTCCTATATGGCATGTGTGTACGAACAGGTAAATGAATCCAGAAGTGTATTTTTTGGTAGTGACTACTTGATTATGAAGCTTCCCCTTTGAAAAGCTTGCCAGGTGCATTCCATGGTGTCTTTTAGATGTTTAGTGAAAACATTGGCTTCACTGGACTTTTGCATGATGTTTCATCTTATGCCATAATTTTCCAGTGGTTTCAAATGTAGCTCTGTGCGGAATGGCCTGATAGTTCTGGTTTCTCATGCAGACATGCGGCCTCATGGGCCATTGGTCTGCATAGCTCAGGACTGTCTACTCAAACAGCAGCTCTTGAGGTTTGGGCAGACATATTTTCCAGCCCTGCCATCCAAGATCTGTTTAAGTGGAGATGCCAGGGATGGAGTCAGGGACCTTGTGGTTGATAAGCATTTGTTTGTTTGTATAGTTAGTTAGTTATATTTTTATATCGCCTGATATGTGCATCTCTAGGCAGTGTACAGAGTTAAAACAAAACAAATGGAAAACAGAGTTAAAACAGTTAAAATTTCACAAGTTAAATAAAAGCAATCTCATAAGATACAAACAAATTAAATAGCTTGAAATTAATTTCAGTTAAAAGCCTGAGAAAACAGGTACATCTTGAGGGTCTTCCTAAAAACAAACAGAGAAGAAGATGCTCTTATTTCAACAGGGAGCATATTCCAAAGCCCCAGGGCAGCCATAGACAAGGCCCGGTCCCGAATTGCCACCAAATGATCCATTGGCAACTGTAACCAGACCTCTCCAGATTATCTTAATAGGCAACAGGGTTCATAAAAAAGAAGGTGCTCTCTTAAGTACTCTGGCCTGGACAAGATGTTGAGGGCTTTATAGATAATAACCAACACTTTGTATTTTGTTCAGAAACATATTGGCAGCCAGTAGTGGTGTGCACGGAACCACGGAGGTGCGGTCTGGCCCGGGGGTGTGTGTGTCTAGCTTTAAGGGTGCGGGGGTAGTACTTACCCCTCCCGCCGCTCTTCCCCCTCAGGCGCTGCAGTTAAAAGTGAATTTTTGAGGGCAGCAGTGTTCCTCTCTGCTGCCCCTGCCCCCGTCGTTGCCTGGAAGTAGACTAACGTACCAGCACGCATGTGCCTGTTGTGGGCGCGTGGGCTGTAGGAACGCTGTAGCCCCCAAAACTTCACTTTTAACTGCAGCGCCGGAGGGGGAAGAGCGGCGAGAGGGGTAAGTACTATCCCCCCACCCTTAAAGCTAGACACCCCCCCAGTGCTGGACCGGCCAGGTTCCGAACTGGTTTGGAGGCCTCTAACATGGCCTCCAGACCGGTTCGTGCACACCACTAGCAGCCAGTACAGTTCTTTTAAAAATTGGTGTTATATGGTCCCTTTGGGTGGTCCCAGAGACCAGTCTGGCTGCCGCATTCTGTACCAATTGTAGTTTCTGGATTATGTACAAAGGCAGCCCCACATAGAGTGCATTACAGTAGTCAAGCCTAGAGGTTACCAGCATACGCACCACTGTTTTAAGGTCATTTACTCTACCTCCAGAAATGGATGTCGCTGACGTATCAGTCAAAGTTGATAAAAAGTGTTCCTGACCACTGCTTCAACCTGAGAAATCTATCTATCACTGTCTGATTGATAGATGACTGACAGAACAGTCATCTATCAGTGATTGTTCCCCTATCAGGATAGGAGGCAGGCTAAGCAAGGACGGGATTCTTTTTAGGGTCTGCTTGAGATAATCTTTTCCACAACTGACAGCAGGTAACAAGAAAACTGTTTCCCTTGTATAATTAGCTCATTTATTAATCTTTGTCTTCACAGCTCAAATGATCGGATAGCTGTTGACAGCATGTATGTAGCTCATCCAACATTAGAAAAATCAATTTTTCTTCAATTCCAGTAACATTACATAAGAGTCCACAAACAATTATTTTCTATAATACTTTCCCTCAGAAACAAATACAGCAGCACATTCTGGAATGTGCACTCATCAGCAAGTAAGTACATACTATGGGTGTGTGAATGCCTCCAGGATTCCTGCAGCTGCAGGACATCGAAGGTGTATGCATTCTGGCTAACACAGGTGCTGCTTGTTGTGTATTACTACTTATGTACAACTATTAATGGCACACCTTGTCATTCGGAGATTTATGGAAGCTTTCCAGCAAGAGCCCAGGTGTGTGCGACTAGAGATGAGAAAATGAATCAAGACATCCTCTATCCTTACTAGCAAGGCAATTGCTTGGGCCTACCTAGTGGTTAAGTTCAAACACTGTTCATAATTCAGTTGGTAGCTTAAAATGCCACAGTTTGCACTTCTGATGACACATTCATAAGACAATCAGTAACCTATGATTTGAAGATCATTTCCCATCATAAATTCATTTTTTCTCTACCCCCTTTCCATTGCCATGCTAAACATTGGTTATCTTTTTGTTTGTTCTTTCCAGTTCAATTGTTTAGGTTAGAATAAGTTAACTTCTATGTCAAAGTGAGCAGCTTTGGAAAAATAATGCTAAAGGGGAGGAGAAATGGAAACAACTGAGGAAGGAAAGGAGGAGAGAGTGAAACATTAAAAGAAAAGGCCTCAAAGAGCACCCAAGAGGCCTCTACTTTATCCTATCCTGTCAGTGATCTACACTTAGAGGAGAGCTGGTCTTGTGGTAGCAAGCATGACTTGTCCCCTTAGCTAAGCAGGGTCTACCAGGTTGCATATGAAAGGGAGACTTGATGTGTGAGCACTGCAAGATATTCCCCTTAGGGGATGGAGCCGCTCTGGGAAGAGCAGAAGGTTCCAAGTTCCCTCCCTGGCATCTTCAAGATAGGGCTGAGAGAGATTCCTGCCTGCAACCTTGGAGAAGCTGCTGCCAGTCTGTGAAGACAATACTGAGCTAGATAGACCAATGGTCTGACTCAGTATATGGTAGCTTCCTATGTACACCATGACCTTGGCTACTTTCCTTTTCCTTTTTTTTTTGGCCTATCTTTCCTATTTAGATTCTCCTTCAGGATATTATCAGCAAGTGACATGCACAGGGCAGGCTATAAAACTTGTGACCCACCATGCTTAACACAGCCCACTAGCCATATGTTGTGGCCAGCCAGCTACGTGGCATTTCCCCTCATTTTTACAGTCCCAGGCAGGCGGCAGGGATACCAGCTGACATCCAGGATCATGCTGTGCTAGTGCACCAAAGACGCAGTCATGCAAGAGGGTCATGTAGCTAAGCTGATGATCCAACCTTTACACTCCTGATCCACTTAAACAAGAATTGTTCTTGTTCAACAAGGATAGTGGAAAGTTTTGCATCATTCCCTGCAACATCTATGGGCTGAGGAAGAAGTTTCACAGCAGATCACGAGGCACAGGTTATGCAAGCACACCATCTTGCATCAATGCTACACTAGGCTGGAACACAAGCTCATGACCTAGTAGAACTAATTAGCACAATATCCTCATGCTAGTGCAGCACTATTACACTAGTGCAGCATTAGCCTGCATTAGGGATATGCACGGAACCGGCAAGGGGTAGTTCAAAGGCGGGGGGAATACCTTTAAGGCCTGGGGAGGGTGCACTCAACCCCCGCCAGCGCTGCAATTTAAAAGAGTCTGGAAGGGCAGCAGCTTACCTCCCTGCTGCCCCATAGTCTCCTCAGACCGGAAGTGTCTGGAAGTACCCAGCATGCGTGTGCATGCACATGCCTCAGGTGCGCACATGCGCCGGATACTTCTGGTCACTTCCGGTCCAAGGAGCCAATGGGGAGGCAGGGAGGTATGCTGCCACCCAGACTCTTTTAAATTGCAGCGCTGGCAGGGGGCTGAGTGCACCCTCTCCAGTCCTCAAAGGTATCACCCCTGCTTTTGAACCGGTCAAACTGCCAGTCTTTCGAACCTGTAAAAGGGCCTCCGAACATGTCCGTGTACATCCCTAGTCCTGCTTATTGGGCCCTGTTTGGTCACCATACATGGCTGTAGAACAGATTGTGGCTTGGTGGATCAAGGGACACGGCCTGGCGTAGTGCGGAACTAGGTCTGATGGCTGCATCGGAGACTATTAGCATGTTTGGAAAGTTTTGAATGAAGACCAACACAATTTTGACTGCAATACTGGAAATATAATTTCACAAAATTATAATTCCTATATTAATTTGGAGTTGATATTAGAAAATGCAGAAAACTGTTTTTCAAAGAATCAAGAAAAATGGGGGTGGGAGAGGAAAACAGATTCAAAATGTTAATTTAACATTGCTCGCAAAAAATTACCCTGACTGACATCCAGACTAATGATGTAATGATGATAATAATGATTGCCAAGCAGTGTAGGACCAAAGTTAGTACCTTTTCACACAACGCATAATCAGAATTCTCTGCCACAAGATGTGGTGACAGCCAACAATCTGGATGACTTTAAGAGGGGTTTGGATAACTTCATGGAGAGGTCTATCAGCGGCTACTAGTCTGAGGGCTATAGGCCACCTCCAGCCCTGAGAGGCAGAATGCTGTTGAATACTAGTTGCAGGGGAGTAACAGGGCATGCCCTCAGCTCCTGCCTGTGGGCTTCCCAGTGGCACCTGGTAGGCCACTGTGTGAAACAGGATGCTGGACTAGATAGGCCTTGGGCATGATCCAATAGGGCTGTCCTTATGTACCAGGAAGAGCATTTTTCTATCACGCAAGTGGGGGAGGAGGGATGATTTCCCCCTATGCCTGCAAAAAATATGTCTCTGAGGGGTTGGAGAGTCTCAGCGACATATTTTTGGGAGGCACAGTGGCAGCAGGGGGAAGAGTGGATTGCGGGCAATTGCCCCTTTCCTCTTGTGCAATGAAAAAAACTTGTGTGCTGGTGCACCATTAGCCTGGATGTCAGCCAGTATTTTGCAAATATAATCTATTTCGTTCAACGTCACAACCTAACCAGAGTCAAATACCAGTTTATTGTTGAATGCTTCACATATTCCTTAGTTATATATTCATCAGAGTATAAACCATACATTGAAGAAAATCTCTGAAAATAATTTAAAGAGCAGGAAGCCTTTCAATGTACTTTCATACTTAAAATGCATCATACTATCATTAATGGTGGGCATGGCTAACCTGGCCTATTTTGAGCAGACAGATGGCTAAGGTTAGTTTGCTGGCTGCTGTGCTGTGTTCTAGCCACAAAAAGTGCCATGTCCTACCATGCTTGGCTGCAGCCAATAGCTAAGAAATGCAAACCCCTGCTAACTTGGCAAAGAGGCACCTTTTAATGTGATGATTCTCTTTATTTAGCAGGGGGAGAGTAACTGGCCCTATCCACCCCCAGCACAGTACCTCCAGTGACTGTTGCTGGTGTCTACCTTATGTTTCTTTTTAGATTGTGAGCCCTTTGGGGACAGGGAGCCATCTTATTTATTTATTATTTCTCTGTGTAAACCGCCATGAACCATTATTGGAAGGACAGTATAGAAATCTAAATAATAATAACAGCAACAACAACAACAACCAGCGAGTGCCGCTTTTGTAAAGAAGCAGATGAAACCGTGGACCACCTAATCAGCTGTTGTAAAAAGATTGCACAGACTGATTACAAACAAAGGCATGACAAGGTAGCAGGGATGATACACTGGAACATCTGCAAAAAATACAAGCTAGCTGTAGCCAAAAATTCGTGGGACCATAAAATTGAAAAAGTTGAAGAAAATGAAGATGTAAAAATATTATGGGACTTCTGACTACAAACAGACAAACATCTGCAACATAATACACCAGATATAACTGTAGTCAAGAAGAAAGAAAAACAAGTTAAAATAATCGACATTGCAATACCAGGGGATAGCAGAATAGAAGAAAAAGAAATCGAAAAAAATCACAAAATACAAAGATCTACAAATTGAAATTGAAAGGCTGTGGCAGAAAAAGACCAAAATAATCCCAGTGGTAATTGACGCCCTAAGTGCAATTCCAAAACAACTTGAAGCGCACCTCAACACCATAGGGGCCACAGAAATCACCATCAGCCAATTATAAAAAACAGCTTTACTGGGAACAGCCTATATTCTGTGACAATATCTATAACAACAGCAACAACATTGACAATAAAATTCAGCTATCCCAGGTCCTTGGGAAGGACTTGATGTTTGGATAAAACAAACCAGTCAATAACACCTGTCTGACTGTGTAAACAATAATAATAATAAATGGGCGGGGGGGTAGCATTAACAGCTCTTCCACATGTAGCCATGTGATCAGTACTTTAAGCTGCTTGGCAAGGTTTTAAAAAAATATTAGTATATCTTTCGTGCTATTTTTGTTGTGAGCAATTGCAATACCAATTGCTCTGTTGCCATCTCTTTCCTATCACCTCTACTTAGAACAAATATTAAGGGCCAGATTCCAGAACAGACGGGTCTCTAGTTTCACTTACTTCAACATGGCTATTGTAAATTATGTGCATTGCAAGTCTTACCCCCAAGAGTAAGAGCATTTATTTATCTCTATTTTTGGACCTCTTCAGTGTTTCTGGCCTATTAAGCGAGATCTGTCTCACACCTCCATTTCCCCCCTTTCCTTTCATGCTGCAAGCTCGCACACTGGGAGATTTTCTCCCACAGCTCCATTAGTACTCCTACAGGCTCATTTGAAAAAAGAGAAGTGCTGTTAATTAGGGCAGGTATGGTCAGAACACATCCCATCTCCCCGCATTTGCAGAAGAAACAAGAGACTGCTGGAAACCTAGCACTCATTTCTAAAGTGTAAGATTGCATGAAAAATTCAACAAAAACAATTCCACTCTGCACACTTTTAGTTCAATAGTACGTGACATTTGGTTTACAGCAACTAATTATGCTGTGAGTTTTTGAAGCTATGTATGATCCAAACCAGGGCTTTCAACCAGTGGCATGTAGACCACTGGTAAAACCTCACAATATGGCAAGTGGCACTTGACCTTCAAGATTATTCTACATATATGTGAAGCTCTGCCACTGCACAGGGTCTGTGCAGCTGGCCTGGCCTGACCCACCAGCTGGTGATAAGATGCAGCTGTGCAGTGGCCTGTCCTCCAAAAGAAGCAGGGTTTGGGCAAGGAAGGCATAGAGTGGAGGAGAGAGCAGGATCTAAGCCTCTCCCTTGCTGTATGAACGGTGTGGAGATCCACCCCCTCCCGCACACAGGAGCCATCCCTGAAGGCCATGGTCCTGGAAGCAGCAGCAACAATGAAAGTGATCTAAGCATTTTCCTTTTAAATACAGCAATAACCTTTATGCTGTTTGACCCTCTCACATGCTGACATGAACCCATCATGTGTTTATCTACTTCTTTTCTAGATCATCTGAAGAGGAACATGTTCTGCAGCAATCTGTTTGCTTCAATGGCCCAATGACTTACTTACTTACTTAATGTATTTATTTATTGTAGGCTACATTCTACTGAGCACTC
The DNA here is from genome assembly GCF_027244095.1 of Hemicordylus capensis. Taxonomy (NCBI): domain Eukaryota; kingdom Metazoa; phylum Chordata; class Lepidosauria; order Squamata; family Cordylidae; genus Hemicordylus; species Hemicordylus capensis. The sequence goes on along the minus strand of NC_069662.1, from coordinate 98,118,300 downwards.
CAGACACAAATCTACAAATCACATGAATGAATAGGTAAATTTAAATATATCTCTCTAGTTACTACAGCAACACGAAGGGGGAGTGTTTGTCCAAGGACTGGGGAGTGTTTTGTGACCAGCTGGAATCTATTGGAGTCTGGTTCTGTTTCCTTGCTTCCTCAGGCCAAGGCATATAAATGCTGCAGTTGCTGAGGTGTGCCTTGGCGTGGCACCAAGGGCATCGCTAAGTGAGCATTTGGCGATGAACTTGGAGGTACTTGGAGTACTGGAGACTTGATTTTGATTCTTTTTTCTTTTCTTTTTAATATTTACCCTGCTTAATTTCTATATTGAGCAGCAGCAGTTTAGTAAGGCTATGAGGGAACCCAACTAAGGAATATGGCAACATGAAGATATATCTCCTGTGTTGGGGGGTCAGCCAGCTGATGGCATGGTGTGTACCTGCCACAGCAAAACATTCTCTTTCCTCCCCAGCCTCACTGACTGTTTTCACTGAACATTTTATTACCTGCCTCCCCTGACTTCTGCAATCCCCACCCACCAAATTTTTACAGGCCTGGGTCAGATGAAATTAGGAATATGCAGAAGGAGGCCCAAGCTCCTGTCTAGCTAAATCTCAAGAATTTTCTGATGTTTGCTCTGCATGGGTCAGTATCCCATTAGTGTGACAGAAAACACAAATGCAATGGTCTAGTCTGTCACTGCCCCACTCAAAGTAGTGACTTTGAGTCAGACACTGGGGAGGCAGGACCAGCCCCAGTCCTCAATTCTGACAGCAGAACAGAACCTCAGAGGGCCCCAGAATAAAAGTCTCCTGAGATAGCTCTCTGAAGACAGCACCCTTGGAACTCAAGCTCACTACAAAGTCAGCCTCCCTCACAGGACCATGCCCCCATTGTATCTGCACACCAGCACCAACAACAAGCTCAGCAGGAGTAGATACAGCAGAGGAGTAGTCCCAGACCACAGCCCAGAAGGCTGCCTTCAAGGCTTCCACTATCTAGGTAGGAAAGTTGAGCCCAGGAGAGGTAGTCAAAAGGTACTTAAGGGCTCAGTCTGCCTCTGGCTGGTGTCAAGCCAACTTGCTGCCTTGGACCTTTCCAAGGTCTTTTGGTCTGATCTTGCCTCGCCAACAACCAGGATAGGGCAATAAAGAAGAAAAACATACTAAACACATGCTAAAAACCAATAAAAATTTAAAAAGCTAGCACAATCCATTTCTAAAAGTGTAGTCAATAAGGGAGCACAGGGGAGAGCCGTGCAGTAGGGAAGAAAAAAAACTTATTTGCTTGATTTTCCTAATACAGTCATCGCTCGCCAAACGTGGGTTCCCCAATCATGGTTTTAGGTATCTGAGACTGGGGAACTGACGCAGGTCTCGCCAACCGTGACCCAAGTATCCACGGTTTGGGGAGATTTTTTGGCAGGGGGGGGCTCACAATTTTGAGGGGTTTGGGGGGATTCCGAATGATTTCTATAGGTTCCCCCCTCCCACTCCTCTTGCTAACTATGACTGATTCCGGGTATTTTTTGGGTGATTTTTTAGTCTCTTTCTTTATTTTTCGGTCTTTTCCCGACTGTGATTCCCCTAAACCCGCAACCAATGCATTTCTGTTGCTCTCCAACCGCAAATTCGCCAACCGTGAGGTTTCCCTGAACATATTTGAACATACTTTTTTCATCTTATTATCCTCGCAGTTGGTGAGGGATGACTAGAATCCTGCTGCTTCACCTAGTTCCATAGAATTCAAAGAAAAGGTAGGATTGATTAGACTAATTGGAAACTGCTTCTGATCCAGTCAATTTTACTCCTAGGCACTTCTTCATTTTATATTCACATAGGGCTGCATATATAGATATGCATCCATCCTTTCATTTTTTAAAAAGTAAAAACATTCTTCTAAAATAGGTTTAATTGTGATTTAAGCATTTAATGAAGTATATTATTTGTCCTGGGCTCTATCCAGTAGAACCCCATGGCAAATTTTATTTTATTTATTTATTTTATTTATCATATTTTCATACAGCCTGATATGTATATCTCTAGGCGGTGTACAAAATTTAAAATATTTAAAAGTCACAAATTAAAACAAAACAAAACAATAAAAACAATAGAATTTATTAAAACAAGCTTTAAAAATTATTAAATTATTAAAATTAATTCTAATTAAAAGCCTGAGAGAACAGGAGGTTCTTGAGGTTCTTCCTGGGGGAAAAAAAACCAAAAACAAAACAACAACAACAACAAAAAACAGAGAAGGAGATGCTCTTATTTCAGCAGGAAGCTTAATAAGGTCCAAACTGCCAATCACACCACCAAAGTTCACGCATCTATTGCAGGAGTGCTGGACACAGTTCTGGGGGATTGTGTTTACTTTTCCAGGGTTTATTTATTTAATTAATTTATTATATTTGTACACTGCCACTTCCATCTCTGGGTAGTTAACAGAAAAATAAAACTGTATATGCTGAGTTCTATGAAAACATGCCAATCTGGTTTGACCTGAGACTAAACTTTAACCATATCTACTACAGCTCTTGCCTGTGGGCTTCCCAGAGGCATCTGGTGGGCCACTGTGTGAAACAGGATGCTGGATTAGATAGACCTTGGGCTGATCCAGCAGGGCTTTTCTTATGTACCTTGTAAAGAGCGAGAGGGATGGAGGAACGTAATGCAAAGAAAGAACCTAATCCTTTATTTAAAGGAATATGAGGGCAAGGACACAATTATTTTTAAGTACAACAGCATGCCAGTCAAGCATCACTTCTATATGCAAGGAGTACACTTATGTCACCCCAGTCACCATGGCCTCAATTGTCATGAACAAATTCTACTCCTTTTATTAACCAGCTGTATCACATACAAAATAGATTCCTGAGCACAGTTTTGCAGTTAATTCCTGTATATAATTCATTTTCTATGTGAATCACTTTGAGAACTTTTGTATTGAAAAGCAGTGTAGTAGTAGTAGTAGTATGAAATACATTATTCACTAAAGTGCAATAAGAAGTACCGGTACTAGAGTATTTGCATGTAGGTTCAATGGAACAACTAGTTTCTAAACTTCAACCGCATTAGTAAGTGATTCACAATAAAAATATTCTTCTGCTGATAAACTGTGATTTTTGACTTTAACTACAGCAAGTTCAGTACAACAGGTTCTATCGGAATCATAATGGAAAGTAATGAGCAGTTTGATCTTATGAGTTGGTATGGCAGTAATATGTATAAAGTGTCAAGCAAAGAGAACACACTGCCAATGCATTGCCATAGTTTAGGGCTTGTGCATCTTATCGACAAGAACAATATGCCTGCAGCATATTAGACTCTTCCAAAAATATGAGGATGGACTAACTGCCAACAGTTCTAGTAACATTCTCTTGCACTGGGAACCATGAGACACTCAGAACTTTCAGATATCTATACATTTCAGGTTCTACTTAGACTAGTAAAGGTTTCTTGAAAAATCAAAGAAGAGAACTGGGAAAAGGAAGATATTAATATTTGTCATCCGTAATTCTTCTGTATGTCCTCTCCCAAAATAATAAAATAATTGTAAAAAAATTATTTAATTTTTAAAAAATGAAATAAAGGGATTTAATTACTTTAAAAATAAATAAATGACTGGGATGTCTTCCAATGTGGGATGATATTAATGTCTGACTATTATCTGTGAATGGAAAATATTCAATATTTTTGCAGAAAGTCCCAAATGAACAAATCTCTTTTTACATGAACAAATATTGTTCAAAGTGGGTAGTGTGTAATCAACCAAACAAATGGTGATTGAACACTATTTCCTTTCAAAATCTGTATAGCTTTTGGGTGGTCAGTTGTGTTTTTGGCTGTACAAGAAGCATGGAGGAGCTAAAACAGCTGCTTCCAAGAAAATTTCAGTGGCATTTTTCCCTGACATTCATCCAAGACCCCACATTGTGTAGTAATTCTACTTCCTTTTGACCTCCACTTTGACTGTAAATAATCACTCAAATTGGCTTTTTAAAACTCTCATAAAATTTATTCTAAATATAGTAAACAGAACATGAACACTAGCCAGATTTTAAAGGTTTTGAACATACTGAAGATCTTCTCTATGGAATTTTGCACTTTTCAAGGCATTTCTGAATTATTTAATACTATAGAGAAGCAGTAAAACCTACCAATAAGACAATATCTGCAGTAACTTTAGGCCTTCCTGCAGGCAGATGCTCAAGTGGTGGAAAGTGATTCTGAAACACCACAGAAGAATGAAAGCTTACAAAGTCTTCTAATATTAGCTAAATAGAAAAATCTTAGATTTTTAAATTACCACAAATATCTTGCCACAATGAATAACCTAATTTATTTTAAGCACTATTATTTTTGCTTGCATTGCTCCTCTGCTCTAGTCTAGCTGAAGAGAGACCTTTCTAATTGACATTATTCACATCAGGGTAGTCTGTCTGACAGCTAAAGACTGGATGCAGCCTTTAGCATTCCACACCTCCCGCCCCCGCCCCCCCCCCCAATCCAACATCTAGTCCTTTTATTCTATTTGCTGCTGTCTCTCGGTACCCAACTAAGTATTATTAGGGCAGCAATGATTGCTGGAGGGGAAAAGAAACTGAAGAGGTCTGGTGACACTGAGGTATGTGGGAGATAAAAGTACATAGGTAGTCACAGTAGGTGGTCAAACTGAAGCCTAACCAAAAAAACTGGTTCAGATAAGTTTTTTCAGTGATCTGACTGATAATCTCTTGGTTTATTTGAACCTGAATCGAACCCCAAAACACAAAATGTAGTAACTGCTAAAAAATAAGTGGTTCAATAAATGAGCATTCAACTTTCAGTGATATGACTTATGCTTTATGTTCCTGGGTTTTTAATCTTCGTGTATGTTTGTAAAAACCTTAAAAACTTGAACACAGTTAAACTATGAACACTTTCCCTAAAGTTAAACTGTTATTTATATTAAGCTGAAGGCAAAAAAACTTCATACTGTTCTGCTTAACATACCTATATTGGTTCAAAACGAGTTCAAAATGTCTGAACCAGCTACTGAACTTTTTGTTAAAGTTCCTAACATCCAGAGCAAGCCACCATGGATGTGCGAGGAAGATGCATTTGTGCTGTGGGAAACTTTCCCACTAGTGAATTTTGATTATTTGTGCTGCCTCCAGGTCTTGCGCCATGTAAAAATGTGTCCCTGAGGGTTGCACAGCCCTCTGGAAAAAAATTTCAGGTGACACAGGGCACTTCCAGAGGCAGCACAAATAATAAAAATTCACTCCCACCACTGCATGCCCAGGGGCATAAGGAGACTCCCAGCAGTCCAAGGACAAAGTTGTTTGGGGGGCTCCCCATGCACCCCAGTGCCGAAGCCGTGCCCCCTACTTTCAAGCCCCACCATGCCTCCCCCTCTGCCTGTGGTGGTGGTGGCTGGCGGGCAGGCGAGCTTCTCAGTGGGCTCCTCAGTGGGCAGGCTGGCCGGTGGGCCTTGCTATGACCCAGCCGGTGTGCCGGCATTTCTTGCACCTGTGCATAAGCCTCCCCATTAAGTAGGGAGAGCGTCGTGTAACGTCACCGCACACGATGCTCTCCCTACTCAATGGGGAGTCCTGTGTGCATGCTCGAGAGAAGCTGGTGTGCTGGCTGGGTAATGGGAAGGCCCACACACTGGCCGAGGAGGGGGAAGAAGCCCACCCTCTGCCACCACCAACACCAGTAAATGGGAAATGGCAGAGGGTGGGGCTATAGGGCCCTTGACCTTCTGGGCCCAGGGACATTTGCACCCCCTCATCCAATGGACGTTACACCCATGTGCATGCCCAACACCGTGCATTGTGCATTGGATTAGCAGGGCACTGAGCAGTATGTAAACCACCATAACTAAGTACACAGTTTTTTCCTAATTATTTTGGATCCTTTATAGGATTTCTATGACGGGCTGCAGGATACTCCATGAATTTCAAGTCTGAATGTGCAAGTACTATTCAGCACTATTAGCTTCTTATGTTGCCAACCTATCATGACATCGTAGGGATATTCTGTGTTAACATAGATAAACTACATTCAAGCTACAGGGCAAGCAGTTTTAGAACATTAAACTATTTGCACACAAAACTGAATAAACTGGTCTGAATAAAATGACCAAGCCACTATGGAATAAAACCATTCCCTGTACCACACCCCCCATCGCTGCCATCCCAAAACTTGGCTGGGCTACTGAAGCAGTTCAGGGCCAGTCTATGCCTGGGAAGGAAACCCCCACCCCCCAAAAAACATCCTGCTTATCCCCACTGCCTCCCTCCTGCCCCATCCCTGAACCTCCCTGTATTTATTTTTCCTTCTCACACAAGCCAGGCACAGATGCAGGTGAGAGGCACTTGGCACAGGTCTGGGTTTGTGGCCCTGATTCTTAATCACTGAACTGCTTGTATTGAAAGCTTATTACCTCATCTTGCTGTATGTTGGGATCTAGCCACAATAATTCTCACAAAAGCCCCATAAGGTGGGTCAGGATTCATCTAGCCATGGCTAGATCTTTATACATTCCCAAAGAGGGAAAATATTTTTCTTTCTTTCTGCATTTGTGAGTGTAGCAAAGGCAAGACTATTAGTTGAGAATTATGCATTTTGGCAGGGGTAGGTATATAATGGATGAAAAGGAAACACTAAGACTGCCACATGTAAGCTACAAATATAATTGTATTTTTAAAGCTATCTTTTAAATTAGTGCCTTGAACCACGATTTAAAGCTTGCATGGAGGTAACAGTATCCAATAATTTATTTGAAGGCATCAACCTTTTGTTTAAGTCAACAGAATGTAAAGCATCCAAAGTTTGCTTTTTTATTGTCAAAATCACATAATATATGAGGCATGCTTGGTTGTGAAGGAGCTTGTTATTAAAATATAATATCGTGTTCATCTCTGATTATTATTTGAATTCAGTGCTGTTGGTTGACTTAAACAAAACTGCCTGAACCTCTTCGGGAACCACTTTCCACTTGCCCACATTACATTTAATTTACACCAAGATGATAACAAATTTGATTTATTTTACAACAGATTAGTATTGTGCTCTACAAATAAATCTGTAATGATAATCAACAGCATTTTCAACATAATTTATTTGTCTTCTCCTTAGAGGTAGTTAAATGCAGTAATAACAACACTACTGTTATGGACTCTGCAGCAGTTAATCATGGCCTGAATATTGAAAAATTGAAGAGTGGTATATCAATATTCTAATCTAAACTCAGTTCTGCCTGTAATCTCTCAGATATATGGGTCTAGGTTGCATTTACCGCCCCCCCCCCGGATTAAGGAAAACACTCAGAGGCTGCTTCTCTAATATTCCAGGGTTGAGCCTTGCCATTAAAAGTATGTGACAGCAAGATTGAGCCTCAATGTTAACTCAAGTTAAGATTAGGCTCAAATGAGTCTTAATCTTTGTTTAGATTAAGCTAGGCCAGAGTACCCTTGAAATGAATATGGCTCAGATGTGTCTGTCCCACCAAAATCACGACAACCCATAGGTGGGTTTTTCAGTGGGACTATAAACTATTCTTTCAAATAGCTCGATTCTGTCACTTCTCTCTCAGCCTAACCTACTTCACAGGGTTGTTGTGAAAGAGAAACTCAAGTATGTAGTACATCGCTCTGGGCTCCTTGGTGGAAGAGCGGGATATAAATGTAATAATAATAATAAAATATTTATTTAATATTTCATGAGCTGAGCTTCAGATTATGCTTTTACTCAAGAGTTGATTGTTTGAAGAGTGCAGCTAATAAGTTCAATTGCAAACATTATGATATTCCAGGACCATGGTAGTAATTTATCTGTGGGTTAATCTTGCAGAGATGTTACAAACTGCTGAACTTGTGGAAGACAGCAGTGCGCCGAACTTGACTGCTGAAGGCGAGAATAAAATGAGTGAGTTTTAATTACATCTATATAGCTCATGATATCTTTGAATCTATCTAGCTAAGCAGCATAAATACTCTCACCTCTAATTCTTCTAGTATGTTTTAGGCATTAAAAGTAGCACAAAGACATAATATTCAATGTATGTCAGTGACTATATATTGTGTATGCACGTGTGTATTCAGTGAAAAATGTATTTCCAGGCAGGAAGCATACTTATTTTGCAATATCAGACTTAACTCCTTGGGGGCCTGTGGTGCGGAGGCCCTGGACTTTGGCCAGAGGTCCTGGGGAAAGGGAGACTTTGCACTTTTCCTATTTCGCTTGCACTAGTAATGGAGTGGACTAGTGATTCTTCCTATTTCACTTACACTAGAAATGGAAACTCCAAGTACCAGCCATTCCAGTCTTACACGGAAACAGAAGAGTGGTGCTCAAAAACGTGGGTTGAAGAAAGCAAGGCTAGCAGAGGAGGCCAAGCTACCAAAAATCACATCATTTTTCATGAAGACCAGCCAAGGCACTTCACTGGAGGAAGATAAGGTGACTCAGACTGCAGAAACGGCAACAGTGAGTGCTATCTGCCATGGCTCAAGTCCTGTAGAGCAGGAACAAGGTGAACATGCAGCAGATATGACAACACAGCAGTCAATACCTACTGAGCAAGGTGAAGACATTCAAACGAGAGGACGTGAAGGAGAGACAAGAGAACATGCTGGCAAGGAATTTAATGTAGATTTGATCTCAAAAAAATTTCCTACTGACAAAGAACTCTACAGTGAACCTCTTAGTACAGCTGAAAAGATCTTCATTATTTCAAATGGGCCATGCCAACCAACAGGTCCATTTCCACAGCATGGCCAGTCAAACAGACGTTTCTCAAAAACCTACTATTCAGAATTGAGTAAAAGTGGCCTAAAACTGCAGCGGAAATGGCTGTGCTACTCGCCAACTTCAGACCAAGCCTACTGTCAACCATGCTGGATTTTTTCTCAGGACAGAGAGGGAGGATGGGTGAGAGGAGTTCGTGACTGGCATAATCTGAAAAGGAAGATAGAAGTCCATGAAGGTGCTGTTGGCCATCAGGAGTGTATGACTGTTCTGGATCATTGGCGGCTGAACAAAACAGTGTCAGCAGAAGCAGAAGCTGCGATTAGGAAAGAGGCAAACTTCTGGAGGCAAGTGCTTGATAGAATCATCAATGTCACACTGACCCTGGCTACATCCAACCTGGCATTTAGAGGTCACAGGGAAGATGTGAGCACAGGTGGAAATCATGGCAACTTTCTCTCCATCATCACCTTAATTGCAAAATATGATCCTGTATTGCAAGAGTTGCTAAATATTCCAGAGCAACAAACAAAGTACCTGAGCCCTGCTATTCAAAATGAACTGATTGATATACTCTCAGAAAGCGTCAAGGAAGAAATAATAAAGGATGCCAACACAGCTGCATTTTTCTCTGTCATCATAGACACAACACAGGATGCTGGCAAGACAGATCAGCTCAGCCAGGTAGTCCGCTTCGTTTCTGTTGAGACTGACGAAAAGGATCAGCCAGTTGAAATAAAAATACATGAAACATTCTTGGGCTTTCTGGTGGTGGAGGATCAGTCTGCATCTGGCTTCACACAGACTATTTTGAATGCTATGGAAAGCAATAAACTGGACCTCCTAAAATTGCGAGGCCAAGGTTACGATGGAGCTGCAGCCATGAGTGGTGTCTACAGTGGTGTGCAAGCTAGAATTCAGGCTTTACAGCCAAAGGCAACTTACGTTCATTGTGCTGCCCACAACCTGAACCTAGTCTTGAATGATGCAATGTCCAATATTCCAGAGGTAAGGAACTTCTTTGGAGTTGTGGAAAGAATATACATCTTCTTTGCACATAGCATCAAACGCTGGCATACATTAGCTCACTTAACATCTGGATCAAAAACCACACTGAAGAAACTTTGTCTGACCAGATGGTCGTCACGTCATGAGGCACTAGTAGCCCTTCAGTGCCGCTTCACAGATATCCTCAAAGTGCTTACTGAAATAATCCTCCTAAGCAAGAAGAAAGATGAAATCTCAGAAGCCAAAGCTTTGAAATCCAAAATGGAGCAGTTTCAGTTTGTCTTCCTTACTGTGCTGCTGTCTAACATTTTAGGACCTGTTAATGCTGTTTCAATGATGCTACAGTCCCCAGAAACCGACCTCAGCAAAGCAGCAACCTATCTCCGAACCATTCACACTAATTTGCAAGAGAACAAAAATGAGTATGACTCCCTCCGTGAAACTGCAGCAAAAATGTCAGAAAAGTGTGGAGTATCCCAGGTGTTTGAGGAGCAACGTGTGCGAAAGGTGAAGAGGTTTCATGATGAGCTATCTGAGGATCAAAGGCTAACAAATGCAGAGGACTGTTTTAGAGTAAATGTGTTCCTCTGTGTGCTGGATATAGCTTCCTCACAATTGAAATGACACTTTGAGGGCCTACATGAGATTGTTACTATCTTCAGTGCTCTTCACCCATCAACACTGACATCAGCAACTGATGAGGACTTAATTGAAGCAGGAGAACTTTTGGTCAGTAAATATGACACGGACTTGACTACCTCTCTTCCAAGATACTTGATACAGTTTAGAAATTTATTGAAAGAAGAGATTTAAAACAAACAAACAAACAAAAAACTATAAAGGAAGTTGCTGAACTGCTCATGATTGACAATTGTGGCCTTTGCTTCAGTTACCCTGATATCTGCACAGCAAAACAGGTTGCTTACCTGTAACTTATGATCTGGATGTGATCCGTTGTATTCATAAGTCCCTCCCAGCCGGCCCCGCTGCAGAATGCCTGGACTAGTGGATGCTGGTGTGTGGATCGTCATTTATATGGCTGTCTGCGAGAAATCTGAAGGAGAAAGGAGAAATCTGAAAGGAGAAATCTGAACTCATCGTCCTCACTGTCATCAGAGGGTGAAGATGATGGTTCAGAAGGAGGAGGTGTTGCTTTCCTCTTTCTTTTCCCAGCAGGTTTTTCTGGCATCCTCGTCTGGACCACAGGTAGAAATGCAACCAGTACAAGGGCTGCGGAATTTTGTGCAGGCTGGACAACTGGCTCAGCCGCTGCTGCAGTCAGAGCATGCAGACCATCAGGGGCCGTCTGTGAACTTGCCTATACAAACACCATTGGTGCAAGTTCAAACCTACCTTCCAGAGAATTCACAATTACCTGTGGTCCAGACGAGGATGCCAGAAAAACCTGCTGGGAAAAGAAAGAGGAAAGCAACACCTCCTCCTTCTGAACCATCATCTTCACCCTCTGATGACAGTGAGGACGATGAGTCGGGACCGGCCTCTGACAGAGATGATATCAGTCGTAGGTCTGACCCCCCTTCGGATGTGCCACCAAAACTATCCACCTCGCCAACTGAGGAATTGAAAGCTTACCATATCCTCATAAGGGACATCGCTGAAGCCCTGGGCATGGACGTAAGCTCTCTGGATGCGGACGTTGCTGACCCGGTCTATAATATGATGAAGCGATCTAAGACTTCGCATCCTGTTGCCCTCACCATGATTCCTGGGATAGACAAGGCTGCGAAGGTGGCATGGGACTCAGTGGGGGTCGGGGCTCCAACTTCAAAGCGCATTGAAAATTTGTATAGGGTGACTGAAGGAGAGAACTCTTACCTGTTACGTCATCCTATACCGAACTCCTTGGTTGTCAGTTGCGCTTCATCCACCAAGAGTGGACACCGTCATTCCACGCCTGCTGACAAAGAGGGGAGGAAAATGGACGTTATGGGTCGAAAGATCTATAGCACCTCCAGTTTAGCAATTCGTATTGCTAATTATGCGGCGTGTATGGCACGCTATAACCATTTACTTTGGGATGCGCTTTTACAGGATTCATCCTCTTTGTCTCCGGAGGACTTCCAATGGAGATTTAATGATGTGTACGAAAGAACAACGGCAATAACGCGCCAACAACTGAGCGCATTCAAACACTTGTCGGAGACGGAATCGAGAGCAATGGTGACGGCAGTGAGCTTGCGCAGGCATGCGTGGCTTCGCTCAGCAACCCTGCAGACAGACATGAAGGAGAAAGTCGAGTCCTTGCCATTTGACGGCAAAGGTTTATTCCATGAGGACACGGACACGTCAATGGAGACGTTAAAAAAATCTAAATTCACTGCCCGCACCTTTATGGTGCCTTCGAGCGGTTCCAGCTCAACCGCAAGGAGCCGCACTTATTATCAGAGAAAGAGTGATCGGTATCGGGACCGCAAAGAATACCGAAGACAATTCAGACCTTACCAACGCGGTAAGGGCTTTAACCAAAAACAAAAAGGAAAAACAGCTCGTCAAGGCGACAAGGACGCTTCCAGCAAGAGCTTTTGACGGGACTGTTCGTCCACTGCATCAGTTTTGCAGCAGCCAATTAAGTCCAACGCTACAATCCAGGACCCACTACATCGGCCCTGTAGTTGCCAGGATCAACATCAAACTGGCAAGCCGTGCGCCAGCATGGCACAACATAACATCCGACCGGTGGGTACTGAGAATAGTGCAGACTGGATATGCGTTGGAGTTCGAGACAAGGCCTCCCTTCTCTGGACTGGTCTATACGCCGGCCACGGAGGTGTTGCGGGAGGAGGTCAAGGTGCTGCTGGAGAAACAGGCGATCACGCGGGTGCAATGGGCGAACAGACTGACCGGCTACTATTCCCGGTATTTTCAGATACCAAAGAGAGACGGTGGAATAAGAGCCATAATGGACCTGAGGGGGCTCAACCTCTTCATTCTGACCAGGAAATTCAGGATGGTGACGCTGCAGGGAATTCTGCCTCTGCTGGTGAACGAACAGTGGGCAGTTACTCTGGATCTCAAGGACGCTTATTTTCATATCGGGATACAGGAGAGTCACCGCAAGTTCCTCCGGTTTACAGTAGGGGCACAGATCTATCAATATGTGGTGCTTCCATTTGGACTTTCTACTGCGCCCAGAGTGTTCACAAAGGTGATGGCGGTGGTTGTAGCCCACCTGCGAACTCAGGGCTTGAGGCTGTATCCGTATTTAGACGATTGGCTCGTGGTGAGCCACGACAGGAGTTTACTGACCCGCCAAGTGCAGATGCTGCTAGCCTTGTTGGAGTGCCTCGGCATCAATGTGAATTGGAAGAAGTCGAGACTCGAACCCATGACTCGAGTGAACTTCATCGGAGCAGTGCTGGACTTGAAATTGGCCAGGGCGTTCTTACCTGCGGAAAGAATTACCCAAATGCACGAACTCATACGTCACTTTCAGAGGACTCCACGGCAGCCAGCGGTTCGAATCCAGCGGATGTTGGGTTTGATGGCATCATGCACCGCAACGGTGTCACACACGCGCCTCCGCATGCGCACATTGCAGCATTGGTTTCTCCACAACTTCCGACCCAATGTGGATGGCCAGAATATGCACTTGACACTACCACAACATGTCCTCGCCAGCCTGGGGTGGTGGCTAGACATGGACAATTTGGGCAAAGGAGTCGAGTTTGTGTCCAAGGAGCCCACCTCCCGGATAACGACAGATGCCTCGATGGCGGGCTGGGGTGCGCATTGCGCCAGCGTATGCGTGCAGGGGACATGGACCCAGTTGCAGAGACTTCAGCATATAAATTACTTGGAGCTATTGGCTGTGTTTCAGGGCCTAAGGGCATTCGAACCTATGATAAGGGGACAGTCAGTACAGCTGGAGTTGGACAACACGACGGCGATTGCCTACCTCAACCATCAAGGGGGGACAGTGTCACTGTCTCTTTGCCTACTTGCGAGAAAAATATGGGACTGGTGCATTCAACATTCAATTCACCCAGTGGCAATACATATAAAGGGTGTAGACAACTGCTTGGCCGACAGGCTCAGCAGGGACATCAGTTTCAACCAAAGACACGAGTGGGAAATCAACCCGATGTATCTCGACAGGGTGTTCGAGATCTGGGGGGTCCCATCGATAGACTTATTTGCCACGGTTGCCAACAAAAAGTGTGCCAATTATTGTTCGCGTGCGGGCATAGGCCAGGGATCCCTGGGGGATGCTTTTCAACGGGCCTGGAAGACGGGGCTGTTATATCTTTTTCCCCCGCTGCCGTTAATGGGCCGTGTGGTTGCGCAGATATTGCGGGACCAAACGAAATGCATACTTCTGGCCCCATGGTGGCCGCGCCAGCCGTGGTTTGCCACACTTCTGGGAATGTCTCATTCAGTGTTCCACAAGTTCCCCAGGGCTCCAAACCTGTTGCAAAGAGAACACGGAAAGGTGTTACACCCCGATGTGCACTCTCTCAAGCTGACCGCTTGGAGAATCAACTATTAAACAACATCTTACTAAACAGTAGGCGTGCGTCGACAAGACGCAGTTATGCCTGCAAGTGGAACCGCTTCAAGAGTTATATGAGGGGGAAGAGTGTCACGCCATTGCGTGCGACCCCTCGGGATGTGCTACGTTACCTGACATCGCTCAAACTGAGTGGATTGGCGAATGTCTCCATTAAGCTGCATTTGGCTGCAATCTCGTCAAAGCACAGGGGATGGGATGGGTCCACGGTTTTCTCCCACCCGGAATGTAAACGTTTCCTGACCATCTGCTTGATCTTGACTCCATACCTGCTTCTAGCCTTCCTGATCTTTTTTGCTGCCCTGAACTTTTGACTTCTGCATGACCTGGACTCCACTCTGGCCTTTCTATCTTGCTGCCTGCGAGTTTGGCCCCACAGGGGTCCTGACACAGCACCGATTGCAGTACAGGAATAAGGTGATCAAAAAAACAAAATAATCATTTAAATCCATTAAGCGTCTCCTTGCATTACCAGAGCAATCAATCAATTAATCAATCAAATTGTATTTTTGAAGGCTGTGTCAATTTAGAATAATTCCTCCCAAACCACACTGAATCTTATTTTCATTTCTGTGACAGCTTTGTATCCACTGGCTTCATAGTACAGCAGTGTACAGAATCACATTACATTCATGATATAGAATTCTGCCTCCATGCACACACTGTAAACATCTGCCCTAGAACTACAGTCCAATGCACAGAAAATCTACTAGCTTCTTATCTTCTGATTACAGAACATTACTTGCA
Organism: Hemicordylus capensis; assembly: GCF_027244095.1. Taxonomy (NCBI): domain Eukaryota; kingdom Metazoa; phylum Chordata; class Lepidosauria; order Squamata; family Cordylidae; genus Hemicordylus; species Hemicordylus capensis. Next base: position 98,103,277 of record NC_069662.1, on the reverse strand, counting down.
GCCCCATGACTTATGTCAGAATTTCCAGCAATATAAGCAGCCTTCTCTAACCCAGTGGAGCCCTATAATGTAACTGACAATCTTTTTATCCAAAGAGCTACAGATTGCCTTCTGGGCTTCCTAGCTTTCACCCCTTCCCTTCCCCCATGTGGATATTATTCCTGTTTAAATACACCGATGTGCATCTGTACATACAGAATCAGATCCAGAACAAGTTTGACTAGTACTGTTCAGCACTTTAAAAGATGCACACATTTAGACATGCAAATCTGTATATGACAAAAATAGCAAATATTACAATGGAACTGGCCCTGGATATATATTTTTAAGCCATCTAAAAAGTTGGTCAGCTTCCACTGATGCCCTTGGTATCCTTTTAATAATCATAGAGTGTTCAGGGGGTTCCATTATGTTTTATGGAATACTACTGCCATATTTGCTTCCAGTAATGAAACACACACAGAAGCTGAAGAGATGCTTGTGGAATCTGAAAGTCTGAATTTCTATAGAAGCTGATGCAAAAGTGATAGTAAGCTATCACTTACCGGTACTACTGTTTATACTTGCAGGAAAATTATAGTACTGAAAACTCTTGGGTTAAGTAAACTGATATTTATAGCTATCAAACAAAAGCCCAGAGCATCTAGTCATATTCACTGAGGTCCCCAACACTCCACACAAATTACTGAAATATCTTCAGGTCATCAGTGAATAGTTCACTCCAGGTGAAGGATTTTGAACATCAGCACAGAATTTCCCACACAGGACTACTAGTCTCTGATGACCACAAAGCAGCATCAGACTAGCTTATGCAGTCCATCAGTTGGATCTTCTTTTTAGAGGTACTTTTTACTCCACTTCCTGTTTAGTACTTGCTGGGAGGACGCTACCATCTGGAGGCATCTTTATTCAGACAGATCTTCCATCTTGTTTTATTCCTTAATTAGCATTTAAACTCATGATTAAATTGTCATTGGCTTGAGCTTTAACTGGTAATGTGCAGACTATTTTTACTGTGTACTTAAGAGATAATGGGTAGAACGCAATATGACATACGATTTACTTTATCTAGCCTAGTATTCCATTGTTAATGAACACAAAATGACGGTATTATTTTTCCTTGTAGAGCTCCATTTGGCTGAGAAGCTGTTATCTACTAGACTGTATTTTTAAAAAATTAACATGCAGATTCATGATCAAGAGCTATTAAAGTTATAAAGATATACAAACCATTGTATGTTGAGCCAATAACAAGAAACCCAAGAATGCCTAGAATAAAAACTAATGATATGACTGACACTACACATAATGTGTTATGATTCTAAAAATTATTTAACATGGTATAATCTTTAATTACCCACCAGCAGCTCTCATACCATTATAATACAATGGCATTTAAATCCCCTATGCAAACTATGTGGTTAATCAACAGATGCAATATTTTAATTAACGCCAATGAGGGACTGTAGTCAATGATGGTATCCTTAGATAAAAACATAAAAGCAAGAACGTAATACTTTAATAACAGAAGTGACTGATCCAAGTCCACAGTTGTTAAGCACCATTTGGCATTTATACCCAGTTTGTTCAGCCATATCTGGCAATCAGCTTTACTGTCTCACACAAGGCATTATTCTGGAGGAACACTAGGATAATACCTTCTCTTTAAGATTATATATCAATAAACTGTAGAACAGACTGTTCTTAAGCTAGAGATGGCCATTCAGCAACAATCTACATTGGCTCATGATGCTCTTCTGTATTACACAAGCAGAATTTAAACAACTACTGTTTAGCATTTTAATCCTCCAAGTTTCCAATGTTAATTATTTCTAGTGCAAAAATCCATATTCTTTGCCAAGCTTCTGAAAACACTCTGTGCAGTAGAAACATTCAGATTACTTGTAGATGAAGGCCAAACACAAACAATTATGTAACAGCGTCAGGACTAGGGATGTGCATGAAACAGATTTTGCATTTCGCGTTTGAGATCGAAACGCAAAACATTCAAAAAACTTCTGTCAAAACAGTAGTTGAGCCAGCTGTTTCAACAAGACAACTCAAAACATTTCAAGTGTTTCAGCCACAGGAAACAATGGGGAAACTTTAAACACCCTATTGTTCACTATGGGTAGCTCCTAGGGGAACAATGTTTTAACAATTTGAGCATTTGACTGCACAATTTTTAACCTTTCCCCAATACCCCCATAGGATCCTATGGGGGGTTGGGGAAAGGTTTTTTTTTTTTTTTTTTTAATTGCTCACTTGCCCATTTCTTCTGTGGGTTGGGTGGTAGGTAGCACCCATCATGTCCTACCACACAAACCATTTTGGTGTTCCTAGAAGTAACTCATGGGGGGAAATTGGGTGTTTGAAGTTTCTCCATTGTTCCCTATGGCTGGAAAAAGCTGCACTCACAGAGTGCACACAAGGTTTACACACATCTATCTATCCATCTATCTATCTATCATTACATTTCTAGACCTCCCCATCCAGCAGCTCTGGGCAGTTTACAAAACCAAAATAAAATATAAACATTAAACCATATAAAATCTAAGCAATTCAAACATAGTTTAAAACAGTTATGACTCCTTACTTCCTACCATTGCAACAGCTGCCACAGCAACACCCTTAGCAGTAAGCATAGCCATAAGCTCAACTACAGCAACTCAGTCACATTTGACTGAGTACACATTGCAGTGCAGATTGCAGAGAAGACCAGAGTAGTGAGTGAAGCACAAGTTTGTCTCAAGGCCAGACATGGCACTCATAAAAGCAGTTACCAAGAAATATCACACACACACACACACACACACACAGCTGCTACTGTCTCACAAACAAAACAAACTACAACTCAAAGATGGCAGGCACCAAGTTCTGCCTTTGTCAATCTGAGATCCAGCAAAATCAGGTAGTTAAAGCAGCAATCACACAACTTATTATACTCATGCAGAGAAAAGAAAACCACAAAATCAAACCTACCATCCTCCTCTGATGTATCCTCTTCAGGAGAGGCATAAGGGCTCTCTCTGCCACCAAGTCTCTTTGAATACATTTTGAAATTCCCTCCTTTTGTGTTTCCCCCTCCCTCCTCCCTGCCAATGGGGCCCATGACAATACTTGATTTGGATCATAACAAGCCAACCAATCAGCAAGAAGATTGCAAGCCAATTGGAAGCCGGGCCAGAAAACCAATCAGCAAGGGAAAAATAGGGCTCCAAAATGGGTGCTTCAAACATCGAAACATTTTGATCAAAACAGGATTGTTTCATTGAGAGCTCAAAATATGCCCCTTTAAAAGAGGGTGTTTTGTTTTGAGCTCAAAACAACCTGTTTTGAATTGAAATGTTTCACCATCAAAACGTTCTGCATATTTCTAGTCAGGACTAATCACTATCGGATGAAGCCAAATCAGAGTTATTTCAAATGAGTCTTTGCTTTAGAGGGAAACTACTGGTTGTCAAGTTGTTTCCAGATCCAATTCAAGGTGCTGGTTATGACTGTTAAAGCCCTTAACGGTTTGGGCTCTGGATATCTGAAGGACCGCCTGCTCCCAAGGGTTTCTGCCCACCCAACAAGATTGTCAAAGGGCCCTTTGCTCCATGTGCTGACATTGAGAGAGGCTAAATTGTCGTGAACACAGGACAGGGCCTTCTCAATTGTTGCCCCCAGGCTGTGGAATGCTCTCCCAGTGAATGTTCACTCCTTGACATCTGTGGATTTAACAAAACAACTAAAGACTTTTTTTTATTTGTTCAGGCTTTTACCTCTTAGAGACTGCCAGGTTTCTCAGCTTTCTTGCTTCTGTTTATCTTTTCTTTTTGTTGTTTTTGGGGAGTTTTATGGGTTTTAATGTTCAAGTAGTTTTAAAGTTTTAAATGTAACTTTTATGGAATTTTATTGTATTTTAACTTTTGTAAACCGCCCTGAGATGCATTATGAAAGGCAGTATAAGAATTGAACAATAAATAATTTTTAAAAACCCACTTGGTGATTGCAACAGTGTGGAGAACTAACCCTTTTGTGGAGTTCATTGAGGCAACCACCTCTGTACCTGATCATTAAAAAATGTGGGGCTGCTGGAGCATGCTAAAATCAACATTAGTGCACATTTATAGACATGATATCCATATGCCACCCAGAGATGCAGCTTTTGGCCAGTATATAAATACAATCAATCAATCAATCAATAAGGCTGCAGTTGCCATGCGGGGAGATAAGTGTCCAGTGCAGGAGAAATGGCTTTCTCAAGCCACCCTTAGAATTTCCTGATATTTCTGAAGATATTAAGAAACTGATACAATCATAATGATGATAACCAATAATATAATAAGAAAACAAGAGAGTTCATGGAGATTATAAAATTTATTAAATCAACATATGTCAAGGATTGGTGCAAGATTTACCACACCCAAATTGTGTCCAATTCTTCATTAACTGGAGGAACTATGCTCCAGTTAAGGACTATGCTCAAGGCAGGCAAAAGGAACAATTTATTGGCATTATTCTGGCATTTTCTTACAGCAACTTATTGCCACATGTTCTTTCAAGACATGAACGTTCCAGTATGGGCAAAACAAGACATTATGTGGGTGATCTATAATTGCATCTCCTGACATCTTTTCATTGCCTAAAGCAGCTGGGGTTGGGTGAGGGTTGGAGAACTGAATTAAGGTCATGGCACTAGGGGAGAGGGGAATTAACCCTTTCCTCCTATGCATTTCCCAATCCACTGCTAACAATAGCTTCAGGTGGGGGTAGAGGAATTTCTACTGGGAAAATGGGGGAAAGGGTTAATCCCACCCTCTACCCAGAAACAGATTCCCTTGATCCAGATTGTTGGAAGATGTGATCATGGTTATTGGGCTTTGTTCCAAAAGTCACTGTACTGGCTGCTAAGAGTAGAGTAAGAATAAGAGTAGCAGTAAGGGTTTTGGTGGTGGTGTTTTAAAGGAGTTTTTGCTTCTGAGGGACTTCACAGCAGTAGCAGCTCCTCTGTTCCTGATCACAGCAGGGAAAGGAGGCAGGATGTGATGGTGGTTCATCTTCCTCCTGTCCTCCAAGGATGGCAGGACAAGCTACAACCATTGCCAAAGATTCTTCCCCATTTTTCATAGAGAGGGATTTGGAAGGAAAAATCATTACTTGTCACTGTCAGTGGTAAGATGTAGTGTGTGTTTGTGTGGGGGGCACACTGCATGGAGTTGACAACCTAATTTAAATCAGGGATTCTCAATGTTGGGTCCCCAGATGTTATTGGACTTCAACTCCCATAATCCCCAGTCCCAGTGGCCTTTGGTTGGGGATTATGGGAGTTGAAGTCCAATATCATCTGAGGACCCAACATTGAGAAACCCTGATTTAAATGTACACAACAAAAAACAAGCTTGCAACAAAAACTATGACATTTCCACAAAATCTGTTGCTAATTATTTAACTATTTATTTTGAGAGGAAAATATTAACAACAGGAAAATAAAAAATAGTAGCCAAGGTTTGGACTAAAGGCAGACTAGTGGAAGAGTGTTTTCTGTCACACAATGGAGTGGGGCGATTTTTGGCAATTCCCCCCTTCCCTGTGGAGCCCCAGGGAAAACATAGCCCTGAAGGCCAGTGAACCCTCAGAACTATATTTTGGGGATATACAAGCAGCTGCAGGGAGAAAACTGACCCTCTCCTGTTGCAAAAGTGCCCTTCTGCTGGAACATCGTTAAGCTGGATGTAGAAAATGGAAAAGGATTAAGCAGCCCCTCTTCTTACACCTAACTCAGAGCCTCCCAAAACTGCTTTTGAAAACAAAACTCAGTGGGAAAATATATGCAATTGCACAGTGCATATAGTTTGGTCATCAGTTGATCCTGATTCCAATGTGTGCCTCAGGTTCTGAATAGAGCTGTGAAGGCCCAGGAAAAAAACCTTCAGTTATAGCCTAATGAGTTCTGGACAACTTGAAAGCTTGATGTTCACACTGTGTGTCATTTTGGTTGGTCCTAATAAAGGTATTACTTCTTTCTAATGTACTAACATGGCTACCTACAATACTGCATACTTTGAAAGGAACTGTTCTTAAATATGTATTTTTTTAAATGTAAGGTTGAAACAAAATAGCTAAATAACTATTTGGACATATGACCTGTATACGCACCACAATCTGATATCTGGCGCATAATGTTGACATGTTTGGGGGGCTCCTTCTCAGCTTCAAAATATTAACAGATGTGTAATGGATTACAAAGTTAAGTTCCTACACAATGCCTGATTTATCATGTACAGTTTTTGACTATCACCACTCCCACGTAGGAGTAATCTTCTGGTTGTTTTGATGGTGATTATTTAATACTGCAAGAATATATAGCAATAGCACCTAAAGGCTCAGCTCATTAACAGTGTATGACATTTTATAGACACAGAGTTAGAGACAGCTCCTGCCCCAAAGGGCTAGCATTCACCTTACCATTTTCAGTGTCTGTCTTAGATGACAGACTCGTTTTACCACTAGAGATCTCCTCTTGCAAACTTTCAATTTACATTTCCCATCCCTCTCATTTCCAATGAATTGTTTCTTTGCATTCTGCTGAATTTCCCACCTCATTTTCTGATCACAAACATTTATTCTCATGTATTATAATTACTTTTTATTTTTACTTTCTATGGGATAACTCACACTCATATTGAGGCTGTGGCATAGCTGCTCTTATTACTATTATTTTGCTTTTTTTAAATACAAAATTTAAAAATTTGGCCAAAGCTTTTGGGGGCACTTTAAAATTTTGGGTTTTTAAAAAAAGCCTATTCTAAGAAGATCACGGTATCATACAGTATCCCTGTGTACAGAGAAACAGAAGACAAGGAGATGCTAACAGCAAATTGAACAGCCTTGGTAACTGAAGACTAGGATATGAGGAATCCTTGAAAACAAAGCATGATGGGAACTGTAGATTTTCTGATGAGCACAGAAATGAGGAAAGTAGTATTAATCCAATTTCAACAGAAAAGAAAATTGGGCAAGGATTCAGACACTGACTAACATCCAGACTAATGTTGCATCCTGAAAAACATAGTGCACATGCAATGGAGGAGGGGTGATTATTGCTGATGTCCCCTTCCCTCCGCAGCTGCCTGTGCCTTCTGAAAATAAGTCCCTCAGAATCATATTTTCAGGAGACACAGTGGGCTGCAGAAGGAAGGAGACATCTGCAAAAATCACCCCTCTGCAGTTATACATGGAGAGCCATGTGGTTTTTTAAAATCCCTTTCCCTCATACCATTTGCCAGATCTAAATCTCCCCCCAAAGCTGCTATTTGCCTCACAAAGGGAGACATACAGGTATCCTACATGCCTGTTCACAGATCTCCTGTATATTCTTAGTTTGTTCTTCAGAAAACAGACATAAGACAGCACATGCTTGTGGGGAAAGAAAACACCTTAATTAGCATCTTTACTTGCTCTGCTATAAAAAAGGTTCTGGGCAAACCTGTTTCATGATCAAATTATTTGACCACTAGGGATTCCTCACAGGCGCGTAACAATGATAGGGCAAGGGGAGACAGTTGTCTGGGGGCCCCACTGCCTGGAGGGGCACCCCAGAGGCACCTCATGTGACTCCCCATTGCCCCCTGCCCAGCCCCAAGGCCCCTCAGCCACTTGCCCTCTTCGCCGTCTCTCCTGCTTGTTCTGCTGGCCCGCAATCGAAGCAGCAGGCAAGCAAAGAGCTCCTTTTCTCCCGCCTCTCAGCTGATCGGCGGGTGGGCGGGGCTTCCACGGAGGCCTCCGTGTAGGCCGCATTGAAGCCTGAACTCGAGTAGGGCCCAAGCAAGCCAGGAAGGAGGAGGCAGCCAGAGTGTTCTCTGCAGCAGAAGACCCCTTGCGGCCCTGCTTAACCCAGACCAGCATTTGCCAGGTAGAGTGTGAACTCCTTTTTGTGGTTACCTTTCCCGCCCCCCCCCCCCATATATAGGGATCTGCTTGCCATAGGGCTTGGATATGGGGGGGGAGGGACCGAGAAGTCTCTGAAAAATTATTTTGAAACAGCTTGGAAAATTTGCTGACTTAAAAAAACTATCTAAAAAGTCCTATAAGTGGCTTGTTTCATGGCAGAAAATTGCAAAAACTTCTGGAACAGTATTTTATTAATTTTATTTATTCATTCATTCATTTATAAATGCACTTATGTTCAAGTTGTTTTGCAACCCAGAAGGTCTGAGTGAGAACTGTGAAGCATGTGTGGTGCTTTTATTTTATTTTTCTTGTGTGTGAACTGCTCCCCAATAACTTGCAGGGACTTCAGGGTCAATCTGGCCAACATGTGAATGCAGCACCTCCATTCCAGAGGAGATGTGTCTTAAAGGGCTTTAAAAGCCTCCTGTGAAAAACCTCCTGCAATCAAACTTGACTGAATTTGTTCAGAATTCTGAGAAAACAAACATAGGTTCACCCTGCATGGTTGAAAGTCTCCTTTGCTAATCTGCAGCGAGGGGCCCATTTTAATAATTCATCTTTCTAGTGTGTTCTAGGCATTAAAAGTAATACAAATGTATAGTACTCAATGTATATCACTATATATTGTGACGTGTGTGTGTATTCAGTGAAATGTATTTGCAGGCAGCATACTTATTTTGGAATATCAGACTTAAATCCTTGGGGGCCTGGGGTGTGCGGAGGCCCTGGACTTTGGGGGGGGGCCCATTTTAAAATCTTGTCTCTGGGCCCACTCCAACCTTGCTACGCCCCTGATTCCTCAGTTTAACTAGGAATGAAGTTTCATGTGATGGAGCAGCTGAAGGGCAAGGACAGACAACTCCCTTTCAAAGCCTAATGAAGACAGACAGGAAAAACCAACATCAAACTTCTGTGTACAATTGGGGGGAAAGTAAAATAGGGGACCTTCTCAATCGCATCATAAAGCCCTCTCTTAGTTACCATTCCAAACAAAAGGGAATGTGGGTCTACAGATGCCTTCTGCAGACCCACAAGCAATAAGTTCATAAAATCCATCCCTCCTACTAAGTTTACACTGAGGCTGTTCCCACGATCAATGGGATGTGGGCTATCGTGGTAACCACTGGGCTCGCAGGCAAGCCAGGTGCTCCCAATGCAGCTAGCCCGCCTAAAACACCCTAACCCCTTAAATGAGGTTAATGGAGCGAGGGCTCCGTCAACCTCATTTTGTTGCTCGTGTGTTGCCGTGGCGCATGCTGACACACAAGCAGACCCCTGGCCAGGAAGCTGCAAGCAGCCAACCAGGCGCGGGGCATCCTGGGACTTCCAGGGGCCACATGGCCCCTGATCCCCGCTAGCTCTGTGATGGAGCCGGAAGTAATGTGGGTGGCCAATCTGGCTGCCCAAGGCTACAAGCTCAATCATCTGCGGGGAGGACGGGCTAAGCTCGCTCTCCCCGCAGACCCGACAGAAGCTCTTCTCACTGATCGTGAGAAGAGCTTCACTATGTTTTTAGCAAACAATATAGTCTCAGATGCCACTCTGCCAGTAAGTCAAAGTCATAGGAATAGAGGAAGCTGCCATATACTGAGTCAAACCATTAGTCCATCTAGCTCAGCATAGTCTACACAGACTGGCAGCAGATTCTCCAAGGCTGCAGGCAGGAGTCTCTCTCAGCCCTATCTTGGAGATGCCAGGGAGGGAACTTTGAACATTCTGCATGCAAGCAGGCAGGTGCTCTTCCCAGAACGGCCCAGTCTCCTAAAGGAAATATCTTACAGTGCTCACACATGTAGTCCCCTGATCCCAGTGGCACCATGGCAGCAAACCTGCCTACAGAGCCACCCTTTAAAATGAGGTTAGACCATAGAAAGCTGCCACATACTGAGTCAGATCATTGCTCCATCTAGCTCAGTATTGTCTGCACAGACTGGCAGTGGCTTCTCCAAGGTTGCAGGCAGGAATCTCTCTCAGCCCTATCTTGGAAAAGCCAGGGAGGGAACTTGGAACTGAGATGCTCTTCCCAGAGCAGCTCCATCCCTTAAGGGGAATATCTTACAGTGCTCACACATGTAGTCTCCCATTCATATGCAACCAGGCAGAACCTGCTTAGCTAAGACCACAAGACCAGATCTCCTCCTCCAAATCAATGTATCTACAGAAATACATTTCAGGTGGAATACACAGCATGACAGTTTTAATGTATGGATGACTTCAATACCCACCACTATCCCCCCAAATCACAAAGAATGTGAATACATTATGCATACACACAAAGCACTAGCAGCTTCCTCATATCCCTAAAAGTACTGTACACATAATTAGCATGTTTTAATCCAGTACATTCTATTTTGTCTATCCATGTGGTTTTCTTAGTAAAATACAGGAGTGGTTTACCATTGCCTTCTCCGGCGCAGTATGAAATGCTGCCTTTGTCATTGTCACTGAAGTGATTGTCTGCCTCCAGCCCCTTCCTATATTATTATTATTATTATTATTATTTCAATTTCTATACCGCCCTTCCAAAAATAGCTCAGGGCGGTTTACAAAGAGAAACAACAAATAAATAAGATGGCTCCCTGTCCCCAAAGGGCTCACATTCTAAAACGAAACATAAGATTGACACCAGCAACAGTCACTGGAAGTACTGTGCTGGGGGTGGATATGGCCAGTTACTCTCACCCTGCTAAATAAAGAGAATCACCACGGTATCACTGCTGTCAAATATACGTGCCTGCTTGCTTGCTTTAGCTGGGCAGCTGGGATGACCTTCGCACTTTGGGTGACTCTATTGGGATGGGAGTATACCTCCTGGCATATTTTGCTCATCCCACTGCAGACTAGCACTTGGTAGGGTTGCAATGAAGGCCTTGGAAAGGATCTTTAGATGCTGTGATGTGTCTATACCTACAAAGATTAGAATCGTCCAGACAATAGTTTTCCCCGTGACACTCTATGGGTGCGAAAGCTGGACTTTGAAGAACCAAGATAGAAAAAGTATTGATGCTTTTGAACTTTGGTGCTGGAGAACACTTTTGAGGATACCATGGACAGCCAGCGAAACAAATAAATGGATCATAGAGCAAATCAACCCAGAATTTTCACTCGAGGCACAAATGACTAGGCTCAAACTATCATAATCTGGACACATTATGCAAAAACCCTGCTCCCTTGAGAAATCCATAATGCTGGGGAAAGTTGAAGGAAAGAGGAGAAGAGAATGACCAGCAGCAAGGTGGATGGACTTGATTATGACAACAATGAATGTACCACTGAGAGACCTTAAAGGCCAAGTTGAAGACAGATAATCCTGGAGAGAATCTATGTGGTCACTAAGAGTTGACACCAACTTGATGGCACTTAATCAATCAATCAATCAATCAAATCCAGTACACCAAGGACCTGAGGCCATTGCTAGTGTTTATCTTCAAGTGGTGGTGGTGTGACCCTCACTCCATCTGTGAATAAGTGTCCTTCAGAGGCCTTAGGGGCTCTCCCAATTTGCAGGTGGGGAGGGCAGTCCTCCCTATCTGCAAGAGGACTTTCTGCAGAAGTCCTGCGATACCTAGGTCTTACCTTGGTTGTGGAGGTGGCTGCAGTGGCTTGGAGCACTCTGTGGCAGCCAGCCACCCACCATCTTTTAAAAAACAATGCAATGCATCAGTTGTGTCACAGAATAACTGCAATGCGGAGTGCATTGTTTTTAAAAGCTGGTGACTGCCAGCTCGGCCATTGTGAATAATTCCAGACTGCTGCTACCATCTAGGAAAACCTCACAAGGATTTGTGGGAGACTTACCTTGTCAGTGGGGTGTAAGATGCCTAGAATGCTTTGTGAACACCATATATATATATATATATATATATATATATATATATGTATATGTATATGTATATGTATATGTATATATATATATGCACGTCCATGCATGTTTTTAACAATGCAATGTGCCCTGTATCACAGTTAGCTTGCAGGTGCACTGTACTGCTGTTTAAAATGATGTTAGCTGTCAGCACAGTCACCAGAAAGGACACAGTGCTTCCCTGCTGCCCAGTAAGCCCCCACTAGAGATTGGGAGGCAATCTGGCACTTGGCCAAGAGCCCCTGGAACTAGCCTTGAGTACATCTACAGAGCTATGGCAGAGAAGAGTCCCTCAAAAGTCACATCTTATGGCCATGCTACACTGGATTTTATGCCAGTTCTTGGTACTGTATAAATCTCTCACTGAATTAGATGGGGAGGGGGCTGGCAGTTGTTTCATCCCAAATATCCCCTGGAGAATTTGGTACTAGGACATTTTTCCCCCTTTTCATTGGAGGTATGGGGCAATTGGAGAAGATATAGTGGGGCACAGTTAACACCCATACTAGATAGAGCACATCAACTCATGACCCCAAAGGAGATGGTTTAGCATAATTGTCCTACCTTGTATGAGTGAAACAAGCCATTCATGAAGAAGAGTTTGCTTACATTTTCAAAATAGCAAGCTAGTTGTCTTGCCTAAGTTGACATACTTTTATACATACGTAGCATCTTTTGAGATGGTTATCCAGAACTACTGAAATCAAACCCCTAAAACCAAGATACCTATACTCAGAAAAGCTTGACCATTATCATCCACAGAACAGAACACATTCATGGATGGAATAATGTCAAGGTTTCATTCATGTTTAATTAAGAAGTTGAGTTGGCTACCCAAAATTATATTGACTTACACCCTTGCTCATAATCTGTGTTAATGTTGTTATGTGTTTTTAAGAACACAGACAATTAAAGCCTGAAGCCTTAAGGGAGCCAAGTGAAACCTGTGCTGGTCACAATGCAGTGTAAGATAAGGCATATTAATATGCAGGATGTTGCTTTTACCCCAGATTTCAACAGCAATTCTTATACAGGTTGTCAGCTTCATTTTTTAAAAGCTGAAGTGTGGGAAGTTGTCAGATGCCTCTGGGACAAAGGATGAGAGAAGAATCAGAAAAATGTGGGTGGAGGAAGTGAAAACATAGCATGGAAGAAAAACTATGAAAAGGAGATTTTAAAAAGTCTGAGATACAAAGAATGGAGGGGGTGGGGAAGAGAAGGAGACTAAGGGTTCTCTCAGCTGCCAGCTTAGAGACAACTATAGTCACAAACCCAGATGCAAAGCAGAAGGACCATACTAGAAATTCTTGTTATCACAGGCTTCGGGACTCTTGGCACTAGCTTCAAATTATGGTTGCTATTCCCATTGTGCTGATTCTGCTTTGACTAAGGCTAGCAGCAATTAGCAAAGGGACTGGCACAGCTAACATCCTGTTTGCAAGTTCCAATATGTCTTTATGTGGCATACAAACCATCTACAAAACATAGCTGGGGAAACATGGTTGTGGTTTACTAGATCCAGACACTTCTTTCATTTCCACCTTCCTGAGACCTTCCTGCACTGTCCTATATAGTGCTAAAACATGGATGTACTGATGGTCAGTAGGAGAGCCAATCAGGATGAAGAGTTCTGACCGATTCTGGATGGGGTTGCACTTCCCTTGAAAGAGCAACAACTGCACAACTTGGGAGTACTGCTGGACCCAGCTCTGATTTTGGAAGCTCAGGTGGAGGCGGTGGCCAGAGGTGCTCTTCCACAGCTTGGGCTAGTGCATCAGCTGTGTCCTTTTCTCGAGAAGGCAGAACTGGCCACAGTTACCCATGCCCTAGTCATGTTGCAGCTGGATTACTGTAGTGCTTTATGTGAGGCCAGGAGTGCAGCCTGACCGCCAGTGGCCCGTGTGCGGCGGTGGTAGCCCCGCCCACCCCACCCCCTGCATCTGACATCAGATGCAGGGGCTAGCCACGCCCCCACATCTGACATCAGACACAGGGGCGTGGTCTGGCTCCTGAATGGAGCCCTGCAGCTCTGTTCAGAGTTGGGAGTCAGGCCGGTGCTGTCTTTGCACCACTGGGCATTTAACTGCTGAAGGGGCTGCACACCCCCTTCGGGAGCTAGACTGGGGCTGCACTGCGTTCACAGTGCAGCGAGGAGCAGCTCTTCCCTGCCTTTAGGCAGGGGAGAGCCACTCCGGGCTGTGCTACAAATGCAGCACCAGCCATTTAGGCTGGGGCTGGGGCTGCTTTCGCAGTGCAGCCAGGAGCGGCTCACCCAATGGTGGCTCCGCTCCGTGTGAGGCTGCCCTTGAAGAATATTCGGAAACTACAGTTAGTGCGAAATACAGCAGCTAGGATTGTATCTGCACCTGCCCGTTTGGATCATATTACACCCACTCTGAAAGAGCTGCACTTGCTACCAATTTGTTTCTGGATCCAATTCAAGGTGCTGGTTTTGACCTTTAAAGCCCTTAACGGTTTGGGGCCTGGATATCTTGAGGACTGCCTGCTCCCAAGGGTCTCTGCCCTCTTGACCAGATCATCAAAGGGGTCTCTGCTCCACTTGCCGATGGTAAAAGAGGCTCAGTTGTTGAGTACATGGGACAGGGCCTTCTCAGTCATTGCCCCCAGGATATGGAATGTTCTTCCGGCTGAAATCTGCTCCTCAGTCTCCTTGACAGTTTTATGTATTAGGAACCACTACCTCATTTTCAAGTGGTTCCATTTTGCTTCCAAAGTAAAAGGAATGGGACTATCTGCGTTTGGTATTGGAGGAGATGATGCTGATTCTTTAGTGCATCAGCACTAAAGTAGCTAATGACTGGACATTCCTAGAGCAGACAGACAGACAAACCAAAAAACAGAAAAGAGAGCAAGGAAAGACTTGAGGGAACAATTAGACTCCCCTGGAACCACTACTTTCACAGTGGAAATGTTTATGCATGAACATTCAGCACAGCATTAGTTCATTTTAACTATTTGATTATCTCCATAACTTATTATGAAGACTCCAGGATTATCTGTGTAATTAAAGTTATTCACTATCAAATTTATGCTGTTCCTTGGCAATAATTTTAAGTGATGCAACAATAATTTTAAGAGATAGTATTTTCTCCCCAAAGCATAAGTAAAATAAATGTTAGTACGTTTGTTATTATTTTCAAGGACAGTCATATCACAATCATGAATGTGACAGAAACAACATTTGGCTATCTTGCCATTATAAATTATGAAAAGATTATATCATTTTCTAATACAAGCTGTAAATATAAATATTAAATAATGAAATGTTTATAAGGGTATTTTTATGATCACTTTATAAGTGCTTCTTCTTTCCAAACAAAAAGCGATTTACAGTTGGAGGATAGTGAACGGAAAGTAGGCAGATTAGAACAGCTTGTTTAAAATAATCTACTGAATAAAATCACCTTTTGGAGTACAATGGAAAAGATTTGTTTTCCTCCAGCAGACAAACATACGTATGCTACTCATTTGCTGCTTCAGCTACCAAAATCTGAAAATATTTTGTGGAGGCAAACATGATTAACTGTTAGTGATTGTGGAACAAATGGGACGTTATAAGGGGCCTTGCTAATCTAACATACACATTCTTTCCTAATATTGTAGTGCATGGTTACTCCTAAAATATCTCATATGTTTTGAATGAATATTACTTATGCCACACAGGACATGACATCTGCATTTTCAAAAACTGTTATTATAGGTATTTTTTAAATATCATGGCCTATTGATTAAGACCTAGCAAAGGACTACTTGCTATGAATATAGTGGTTAGAATATGCATTTTAGTGAACTTTGACTGACACAAATGTGGCAACAGAGGTCATTTAAAGCCTTAAACTGCAAAGACATATTCAACATTTTGTGTGTTCTCCTCCAGCTGTTAACTAGTTAAGGATGGTACAGCTATGGAGCCCCCTAGTGGGATTCTAAGCTATATTTGGAGCTTTTGGAACAGATGAGAAAAATTCCCAATCAATTAGTTTGGGAAGCTAATTAGCATGCTTTTCTAAAATAAAACTTTTTTCTTCAAACAAACAGGAGAAGTGGGAGATTCTGAGAGGCTAGTATCTCTTTAGGGGATAAGTCCCTGTGTGTGTGTGTGTGTGCGTGCACGCCCACGCATGTGCGCTGGGAAAGATCATTAGGGAATTTGGTGCAGGGTGTTATCAGTATGCTGATGACACCCAAATCTACTTCTCTGTGTCAGCTTCATCAGGCAATGGCATAACTTCCCAAAATGCCTGCCTCGAGGCAGTAATGGGCTGGATGAGGGACAACAAACTGAGACGGAATCAAAACAAGACAGAAGTTCTCACTGTAGGCAGCCACAGTTCAGGAAATGGGATAGATCTGCCTGTTCTGGATGGGGTTACACTCCCCCAGAAGGAACAGGTTCACAGTTGGGAGCACTTCTGAACCCAACCCTCTCTCTGATACCTCAGGTGGAGGTGGTGGCCAGGAGTGCTTTCTGACAGCTTTGACTGGTTTGCCAACTGCACCCTTTCCTGGAAATAAGTGACCTTAAGACAGTGGTGCACAAGCTGATAACCTCCAGGCTTGACTACTGTAATGCACTCTACGTGGGGATGCCTTTGTATGTAGTCTGGAAGCTGCAATTGGTGCAGAATGCTGCTGCCAGATTGGTTTGCAGGACGTCCCATAGGGACCATATTACTCTGATTCTAAAAGATCTACACTGGCTACCAATAGGTTTCTGGGCAAAATACAAAGTGCTGGTTATTATCTATAAAGCCTTTATATAAAAGCCCTCCCTGTAATGGCAGGCAGAGCCATGATTGTGAGGATGGATCGATCCACTCTAGTAGAAATGTGAAACCAGGGACATGCTACCGCCCTCCTGATCAAAACATTGACAGTGACCAGGAGTTGCAGAAGGAAATGAGGGAGGCGTCAAAGAGAAACAGAGCTAATAATGGGCAATTTCAATTACCCACACATAGACTGGGTAAATTCAGAGCCAGATAATGACAAAGAGGCCAGATTTCTAGATACACTGAATGACTGTGCCCTTGAACATTAACAAATTGCCAAAAAAATTGCCAGGGCCAGATGGCATCCACCTGAGAATCCTTAAAGAACTCAAATGTGAAATTGATGACTTCCTTGCAAAAATATATAAATTGTCCCTAGAATCAGGCTCTGTACCAGAAGATTGGAAAGTAGCCAATGTAACACTGATTTTCAAAAAGGGATCTGGGGGGATCAGGGAAACTGCAGTCAAGTTAGCTTAACTTCTATTCTGGGCAAATTGATGGAAAGCATTCTCAAGGCTAAAATTGTTAAGCATATAGAAGAACAGGTTCTGCTGAAGAAAAACAAGCATGGCTTCTTTAAAGGTAAATCTTGCCTAACTAACTTTTTGGAGTTCTTTGAGAGTGTCATCAGGCGTGTGGATAAAGGCGATCCAGTTGACATCGAATACTTGGACTTCTGAAAGTCCAAGTATACTATGGATTTTTGTTTGACAAAGTTCCTCATCAAAGTTTCTTGAGAAAACTTAGCACTCATGGGATAAAGAGACAGGTTCCTGTGTGGATTGGTAACTGGTTGAGGGAGAGGGAACAGAGGGTAGGTATAAATGGATAGTTCTCTAAATGGAGGGAAGAAGTGGGATCCCCCAGGGACCAGTGCCTTTAAATTTATACTGGGACCAGTGCTTTTAAATTCATAATTCATAAATGATCTAGAAGTTGGGGTAAGCTGGTGAGGCAGACATAATTGTAGATGACACCAAACTATTTAAAATCTAAACTGAAATCTAAACTGAAATCCAAAACATATTGTGAGAAGATTCAAAAGGATCTTTCCAAACTGGGGGAGTAGGTGACAAAATGGCAATGTTGTGGTTCAACGTTAGTAAGTGTAAAGAGATGCATATTGGGGCAAAAACCCTCAACTTCACATATACGCTTTTGGGGTCTGAGCTGTTGGTGACTGTCCAGGAGAGGGAACTTGGGGTTGTGGTGTACAGCTTGTTGAAAGTGTCGACTCAATGTGCAGCAGCAGTGAAAAAGACCAATTCCATGCTAGGGATCATTAGGAAGGGGGTTGGTAATAAAACTGCTAATATTATGATGCTTTTATACAAAACTATGGTGTGGCCATATTTGGAGCACTATGTACAGTTCTGATCATATAAGAACATAAGAACAGCCCTGCTGGATTAGGCACAAGGCCCATCTAGTCCAGCATCCTGTTTCACACAGTGGCCCACCAGATGCCTCTGGGGAGCCCACAGGCAAGAGGTATGTGCATGCCCTCTCTCCTGCTGTTGCTCCCCTACAATATCTTAAGGAGGACATTGTAGAACTGAAGAAGGTGCAGAAGAGGGCAACCAAGATGATCAGGGGCCTGGAGCACCTTCCTTATGAGGCAAGGCTACAACATTGGGGGCTTTTTAGTCTGGAAAAAAGACAACTGAGGGGAAACATGATAGAGTTCTATAAAATCACGCATGGTATGGAGAAGGTGATAAGAGAGAAATTTTTCTCCCTCTCTCATAACAGTAGAACCATGAGTCATCCCATGAAACTGAAGACCAGGAAGTTTAGAACCGTCAAGAGGAAGTACTTTTTCACACAGCACATAGCTAGAGTGCTGGACTAGGACCGGGGAGACTCAAGTTCAAATCCCCATTCAACCATATACTTGCTGGGTGACTCTGGACCAGTCATTTCTCTCTCAGCCTAACCTACTTCACAGGGTTGATGTGAGGAGAAACTTAAGTATGTAATACACCACTCTGGGCTCCTTGGAGGAAGAGCGGGATATTAAAAAAATGTTAAAAAATATTAATAATAATTAACCTATGGAATTCTCTGCCACAAGATGTGGTGACAGCCAACAGTCCAGATGGCTTTAAGAAGGGTTTAAATAAAATCATGGAGGGCAGGTCTATCAATGGCTCCTAGACTGAGGGCTATAGGCCACCTCCAGCCTAAGAGTACCCAGAAATGTTGGGGGCAATATGCTAAATCATTGTAAACCGCTTAGAGAGCTCCGGCTATAGAGCGGTATATAAATGTAAGTGCTATTGCTATTGCTAAGAGGCAAGATACCTCTAAATACCAGTTGCAAGGGAGCAACAGCAGGAGACAGCGCATGCCCTCACCTCTTGCCTGTGGGCTTCCCAGATGCATCTGGTGGGTCACTGTGTGAAACAGGATGCTGGACTAGATAGGCCTCGGGCCTGATCCAGCAGGCTATTCTTATGTTCTCAATATTCGGTTTGCACAAGCAAAGACAATAATTAAACAGCACCTGACTGATATCGACTGCCAGAATGATTTAGCTGTAGTATCCAATTGTTTTAGAAATTGGAGACAGAGCCAAATCACCAGGTCAGCAGAGTACCTCTCATCTCTTTCAACTCTGGCTCACAGAAGAGCCTTTTCACTGACGAGATTTCATGCTTTGCCATCAGCTGTTCTGGAAGGCAGGTTTGGTAATATCTCCTATTGTGACTGCACGTGTCCTTGCAATTCAGGAGTCATTGAAACCACTGAACATGTATTATTATAGTATTCATTTTACCATTACTCATGACATGAATTGCTACTCCCTTCGTTACACATATTTCCAGGGCATTCAGATGAATTCTACGTTTCTTCATTACTGTCAGATCAATATACAGGAGTCACTTAGAATGTTGCTAAGTTCTGTGCTGTTACATATAAGTCACGAAAGTGATTAGTTATGGACACACCTGATAACAACAATGGACAAGATTTCAGTAGTTTTATCTTATGTGTATTAGCTCATGTAATGTACCCTTGTTTAAAATATGATATTCTGTATCAAGCTGGTCACTGACTGCAATCAAGTGATAATTTAGACTCGTCTGACCAAAAATGTTTGCATTTGTGCCAAATCTTTAATATAGCCATTCATTCAACAGTGTTCTCCCTTTCAATAACATCCACAATAATGCATATAATGAAATCTTACAGTAGTCTTGTTCTGATATATTAGAGCTGTGCCTGAAGGGAAATTATATCAGTCTGGTAACCCATTCAAACAAAGTGCTTGATAACAAGTGCAGATACTGCAAGTCTCTCCACCAGCATTTACCTGTTTATTTCCTATATTTATTCCACTCCCTCCTGAAGCTAACGGTCGGTGAGGGGTGGCCTTTGTGCCAGGGGCCATGGGGATAGGACAAGCATGTAGCCATCCTCCCTCAGAGCCACATAGCCTGCTCCTCCAATCAGCTGGCACACTATTGCTTTGGGTGGCACGCTGGCAGCCAGCTCAGTCTCGGCTAGGATAGTGACTGAGCTGGACATGTTTGGGTGCTGCTCCACTTGGCGTGGGCCTAGGACTCGGATGGCGGCGGAGGCAGTTGTGTTTCGCCCGACCTGTGGGCTGAAGAAGCGAGAGCGGGTGAGAGGACCTGGAAATATCTAGTGGGGGCAGCACAAGCCCGTTTAAGCTACCATTTGGTGGTGGTAAAAAACTGCCTTGGGGCGTTTTTTTTAAATCTTTACACCTTTGGAGAGGCTTGGTTTGCTGGGATATAAGGGCTTTTGTTTTGGCAATGGGGAGCGGGGAGGGTTAGATTGGTGGATTGGGAGCTCATTCTAATCACCTTCCCACCCCCACCTTTGGGGGTTTGCATGCCGTGAATTTCCCCCAGAGATAAAAAGGGGCAACAATCTTTGTGGGCAACGCATAGGGGAATGCCTGGGTTGTACAAGAACCATTTTTGCCTGATTTCAGTGGGTGGCTTTGCTAGTAGTGGGGACAGTGAGTTTTTTTCCCCGCACCAGCCTTTCTTACTCCTTTGATTTGACCATGCCACCAAAAATAGGCAGTCCAAGGAGGGTAAGGGGCAAGGGGAAAGCCCCCGTGCCCAAGAGGCCTAGGCCAAGAGTAACATTAATTGGCATCATCTTCAGAGGATGAGGAGCAGCTGGCTTTGGAGGTTATGTTATCCAGGATTCAGGCCCTTGAGAAGCAGAAAAGCCAGGCAGCTAACAGGGGCAAAATCTTTTGGGTGAAGCGCACCAAGAGGCATGGCAAAGGCTCTCATGCTAAAGAAAAGTCTGCCTTGCTACAGAAACTGTAGGCACGCCTTGCTGTGTTGGAAGTGCCTGATGAGGATGAGGTACCAAATAATCCACCAGTTGATCCCTCTGGACCCCCACAGCCAAACGGGTCCAACATGGTTACTGAGTTTGGAAGTAAGTATGCTCAGTGGTCTTCTATTTTGCCTTGGTGGCCAACAGCAGCTGGGATGTGGGGCATTTAGGGCTATCCACAGGGGCATTGGCCTTGTGTTCCATCCGCACAAGCCCAGTTTGCCCTCGCTGACACGGCTGTGGCCAGTGTGCCTAAGGTCGAGGTTGTAAAGAGTCAAACTAGGACAAGCTAACTGAGCAAAGAGACACCTTTTAAAGTAGTGACACTCTTATTTAGCAGAGGAAGAGCAATTGCCCCTATTAGCCAGCACATAATTCCTCCAGTGGATGTTGCTGGTATCTGTCTTATGTTTCTTTTTAGACTGTGAGCCCTTTGGGGACAAGGGACCCTCGACCCTCTTATTTATTTATGTATTATTTATTTTTCTATGTAAACCACTTTGAGACTTTGGCTGAAGAGCAGTGTATTATTATTATTATTATTATTATTAGTAGTAGTAGTAGTAGTAGTAGTAGTAGTACCTACTCCCCACCTTAAGTGACGCAGCGGGGAAATGCTTGACTAACAAGCAGAAGGTTGCCAGTTTGAATCCCCGCTGGCACTATAGCGAGCAGCAGAGATATAAGAAGATGCTGAAAGGCATCATCTCATACTGCATCGGAGGAGGCAATGGCAAACCCCTCCTGTATCCTACCAAAGAAAACCACAGAACTCTGCGGGTGCCAGGAGTCAAAATCGACTTGATGGCACACTTTACTTTAGTAGTACTTAAAAAGGCACCGGGTGAGTTTCGTCTTATACACCATCTCTCTTAGCCACATGGGGATTCGGTTAATGATGCCATCCCTCACCACCTCTGTACAGTCAGATATGCATCCTTTGACACTGCCATTCACAGAGTGCAGTCACAGGGCACAGGAACAATGCTCCTCATGGGCTAATGCAATATTAAGTCAGCCTTTTGTTTATTGCCAGTCCATCATGATGACTTTGAATTGTTGGGTTTTGCTTTTGAGGGCAAAATTTATGTGGACTGAGCGTTGCCCATGGGCTGTTCTGTTTCCTGCCCTGCCTTCGAGCACTTTAGTACATTTTTGGAGTGGGGTGTGTGCCAGTGAACGGGGTGTGGTTCTGTTGTTCATTTTGAAGATTATTTTTGTTTCATTGGGCCATCAGGCTCCCCAATTTGCCAGTGTCTCATGCATACATTCCAGAGCCTGGCAACAGAGTTGGCATCTTGTTTTAGGCTTGCCATTTACTGGGAGTTGATAACAGCACTGCTGATGCACTGTCTCAGATGTAGGTAGAGTGATTCTGCCAGCTTGCCTCGGAACCTGCTCCTGTGCCCATAGCGTTGCCTGTAAACCTGTGGACAATTGGAGGGCTGAGGCCGATTGGGCCATCGAACAGTCCCTTGCACCCACCAGAGTTCAGTATGAGACCATCAACAGTGAGTTTAGGCAGTTTAGGTTGGAACTGGCTATGGAGAACGTATGGTCTGTACCAGCTGAACATCTCATGTCTTTTTGTGTGGCTCTTCATGCCTGGGGGTTGGCCCCTCATTCAATTGTGGGACGGCTTTCTGCTCTTTCTTTCCTTGCCAAGAAAGGCGTGTTTGTGGACAACACGGGTGATTGTAGAATCAGGTGTATGCTGGAAGACTGGGCTAGGAACTCACCACAGCCAAGGGATCCAAGATCACTCATTTCTCTGTTGATTCTCTCCCAAGTGATGGGGCATTTTGGTTCACTCTGTTCGTCCCATTATGAGACCTTGCTGTTCCGGGCAGCGGTACTGGTGGCCTTTTTCGGGGCACTTTGTCTTGGTGAATTGGTATCTTCCAAGCAGGACTCATCGGGCAGGGCTTTAGCTAGGAGTGATGTTCAAGTATCCTAGTCCGGGATGCAGATATGGCTGAGGGTCTGTAAGATGGATCAGAAGCGCAAGGGTATGAGTTTCCAGCGCAGACGCAGCACCAATATTTTGCTTTGTCCCATTTCAGCTATGCTTACTTATTTGTCTGTCCGCAGTGATTCCCCCAGACTGCTGTTTATGCATGGTTCTTCTGCCCCATTGACATGTTACCAATTTGGGACATTTACAAAAGCTGCTCTGCACATGGTGGGCTTGCCCGTTGGTTGGTTTGGTACACATTCATTTAGAATTGGGGTAGCGTCCACTGCTGCGGCCGGGGGCCTACCTCCAGTTAAGGCGGATTGGTCGTTGGAGCTCCTCCGCCTTTCGTAGTTATGTCCGCCCTTTTAAGGGGCCGAAGGGGAAATTTTTCTGGGGATTTAGGACACTACCAATACTTGAGGCCACCACGGTTTGATCCATATTCTGATCGGTGGGCAGAGTTTTGTGTTTTGGGCGAGTTGCCATGAATGCTCTAGCAACTAGGGGACCCAGTTGGGTTGTGGCATTTTTGTGCAGGTGGAGTGGCATGGACAGAGGCATGCAATGGTGCCAGCTGCTGCCCTTATTGTTCCAGCATTTCAGCTCCTGCCCACACCTGCAATTCCTAGTGCTTCACCTGGGTGGCAATGATTTGGGAATGTTGAAGGGCAAGGCCTTTATTTTGCAAGCTTCTGCAGACTTTTGAGTCCTGTTGGCCTCAATTCTAGTATGGTCATGCCTGATTCCTAGGCGGAGTTGGTGTGGAGCTGGTAACCCTTGAGCAGGGTCCCTTGGTGACCAGGCATGCAGGGGGTCAACTGCAAGCTTGGTAGGCTGGTTCTTTCATTTGATGGGTTGGTAATCTCCCATGAGGACATTAGGCACAGTGAGGAATATTTGTACAGGAAGCATGGTGGTGTTGTAAATCTGTCAGGCAAGCCAGACGAAGCGTAACAGAGGCAGAAGTAGAACAGCAAAGTTGCTGAGTCAGCAGCTTTGCCTGTTGTTCTACGCATGTGGCTCCTTAACTCTATCTGTCTCTTGGAACGGCGCCTCTCCGCAGCTAAGACCGGTCGCGTCTCTTCCACAAGAGCTGCCTCACCCAGCTCTAACTCATCTTTGATTCTCTGTGCGTCGCACCCACTCTCCTTTGCAACTTCTGGTCCTTGCCCACCCTCCTCTGCTGTCAGCTCTGTCTCCACCTCCAACTCCTCCTCAGAGTCTTCCAGCATGCCCATGACAGGTGTTCACCTTTCCAATTGGGGCAATGACATCTTTTTGAGGGATCGGCAGCAAGGCATTCATGAGTTACTTGATAAGGGGTGGGGAAAAGGGAACTAAACTGAGGTTTGTCCCCTTTTTATGGTAGGCGAGTACAGACTTTGGAGGCTAAGGTTGGTACTGATGTGCAGCCATAGGCACTTTTACAGTAATTAGTGGTTCACGGAACAGCCCTTCAGGGTCTTGCTGCCTGGGCAGTGTCTGGGAATGGACGACTTTTGGGGCACCGTTCAACTCACCCACTCAGAGTCTTGTGGTTTGGAGAGTAGTGATATGGATGACTACCTCCTTGGCCCTAACAGTGTGGCTTGGCAGGGCCATGCTGATGCTTCAGCTGGCGTTTGTCAAGCCTGGCTGCTTCGCCCAACAGTAAGGGGAGGCCAGTCCTCTTTAGGAGGCTGATCTTACCCATGATGTGGTGGAGTGCCCGCACTCTAGGTTGTGTTTGATATGTTTGCTTGTTGCAGATTATTATCAATAATCTGTTATTACCAAGAAAGTGGCCCTAGTTTTATCCATACATAATCCATACATACTTGTCCTGTCTTTCTTGGGGGCTCTGAGTGCAATATACCACTCTATTAACCAATGTCCTCAAAGCGGTAATTTAGAATAATTTTGAAATTATTTTATGTCATCTAAGAAAATAAAAATATAACAGAAACAAGTAATGTATTACAACTCAGTAAGGAAATAGACCCCTAAATAAATATAAATGTTTATTGTTAGGAAAAACCAACAAGTTTTGCTTCTCTGTTCAAAACTCCCAGGATTTTCCATGGAGTATTATATTCCTCTTCTTGTTTATGTTTCCCACAATTACAGAAAGGTATATTCAAATGGCAAACCATATGAACCCGAGATTTGGTCCAATTTTGATTTCTTAATCCTCTCCACTACTACTGACAATGTTATCAATTTACCCAAGCAACTTAGAAATTTTCAGTTTTTTGAGAAATGAATGTACCTCCTGATCACTAGATTTACATTTTAAACTTCTTACATAGGTTTGTTTCATTTTTGACATGCTGACTCTTCCACTTCTTTCTTGAACAGAGGGGTTATATTTTCCTCCCATCTTTTATTAAGTCTGTATGAAAAATTGATGAGTGGTTTAACAATTCTTCCTGTTTTTTATATATCTGTTTTATATCCCACACTTATCTAGTTGCTATCACTTTTTGATATATTTTGGGTGATTTTGATAGCTTATGCATCTGTTCAAGGATTTTAATTTCCTGATCTCATCCATTTCTTTATTCCTATAATATACATGAAATTAAATTATTGAATATGCCTCAAGAAAACCCTACTAGAATTTGGATTACTGTCTCTAAACTTGTGGGAGTAGAATTTTACATTTAAAATATATATACAGATAATGGCTTGAATACAAAGATGGTTTCCAACTCGCAGAAAGCCCTGCTCCTGAAAGGGCTGTTTCTGACTTAGTGCAAAAGTCACATAAGAGCTTCCACAAATAGAAGAAGCGTTCTCATGCAACACTGTTCTGCTATCTCTAAACCTCTTAATGGTTTGCTAGTTTCTATTCTAGAACCTTTATCTTCCTTATTCATTTTGCTAATGGTTAGAACCAATGTACAGATATGCTATTAATATTGTTATACAATTGTTGTAGGTGTTCTGGTATTGGTCAAAAACCGTAATAAAGGCTGACTGACTATTCATTAAGTTTCTTGTATGATAATGCAAACTCCAAACATTCCTCTGTCCTATCAGTCTTCTACAGTGCTTGCACAAGAGTTCATGCGACAGACAGCACTTTCTTCTTCTGCTCACTGTTCTTTGGATCCCAAGTTAGTGTTTTCTTACACATTTTTCAATGACTAATTTAGTAAAAATATAACTTATTTAATTGCAATTGAAACAGCATTTTGTTAAAAATTTGTCATAAAAGTGAACTGTGATCGATGTAACAGTTTTTTAAAAAAATATTAGCTTCACTTCTTTAATCGGCCTAAGTGTTGTATGTAAAAAATCAGTTCTGAAACAAGTTACATGTGACCTAGGGGGAAAATGTAATCTCTTGCTGCCAGTATGTGTATCTCCACATATTTCTTAGGACCACCCCTTTCTTGAATTCCTTAATTAACATTCCCACCTCAGTTAATCATTTTTTAAATTTTTATCAAGCCTAGGCAAGTAGTTAAAATTGCCTGTAAGCAGGGGCACAGTCACCATTGGATGAGGGGGGACAAATGTCCCTGGGCTGCCAGGGCTTTGGTGTGAGGGAGAGAAAGAACACCCAATTAGCTAACAAAGTGCTAGATGGCTGGGAAGCCAGCTTGTTCCCCTCAGGCTGCTGACATACCTGGGTCCATCACTTACCTGCCTACCTCTCTCTGCCAATGGCCTCAGTAGCCCCAAACAGCAGCAGTGGTTGACTGGGCCCTTCCTTGCTGCTGCCACCACCATGGCCATTCATTCCCCACAGGCCACTGACAGGCTCAGGCCTGTCCCTCACCCTTCCTTCTTTCTCTCTTCCTCTCCCTTCCTGAGTTAACAGATCTTGTTCATCTTATTTCCTCATCTAATTCACATAACAGCAACCTCTTTCTCCTGAAGGGGCTCTTTCCTCCTTCACAACCCCTCTCTTCGCAGACTCCTGTCCACTGTCCTTTTATATATATATATAGATTCCTCTCCTCTACAATCAAGAACATCTTCCGATCAGTAACAGTTGCATTCCAACTGACCTTACCATCACAGGCTCCTCCTACCTATCTGCATATGGAATCCCCACTGCCTAATTAGGTGCTTCTGCTCGCGAACTCTCATGAGAGCTGCCACACATGGGATTAACCACGTCGACGAAAAACCATTGGAGAAAATAACTAAATACAAGGACCTTCAGACTGAAATTGAGCAGCTCCAGAAAAAGAAAACAATAGTGGTGCCAATAGTTGTTGGTGCCCTTGGTGCAGTACCAAAAGAACTTGAACACCATCTTGACAGCTTGGGCATCAATAAAATTGCAACACATCAACTACAGAAGGCCACATGTCTCGGGACAGCACATATACTATGACGCCATCTTTAATTTTTCTTTAGTCATCCTAGACCCTTGGAAAGAGCGTGATAATTAAAGTACCAAATCCAGTCAATAACATCTGGCAGACTGTGTGTAAAATAGCATAATCATCATCATCATCATCATCATCATAATACATAATTTTATTTGTTAGCCACCCCATAACAAATTATTCTCTGGGCAGCTTACAACAGAGTATGTTTTCCACTTCTGTTATTTCAAACAGTATCAAAAATAAGATCTTATAGAATTATCCTTGACATGTATTGGGGTATAAAGGTTGTCTACAGTTGTGTCTTGTTGAAGAAAGTGTCAGCAAACAGAAGAATATCTCTCCTGTATCTTTTTCTATATTCTGAACTTTGAATTTAAAAAACGTTAATATATATATACTTCCTTTTAGAACCTACAGATGCAGACTTCTCAGATTTCTCCCAACTTTTTATTTTGTAAGATATTCACCCCCTTTTAAAAATGTATCCAAGTTTGTAGCAAGAGAAAACAAACTCTCTACTTTAGTTTTAAAACCAATCTAGTCAGGCCTTTTCTGGAGTATTGTGAGCACTGCACTTTAAAAGTGTGCAGATATTTTAAAATGGGTTCAAGAGGAGGCGGTGAAGATGGTCAGGGCTCTGAAAACAAGTCCTATGAGAAAAGGTTGAAGGAACTGGGTATGTATTGTTAGCCTGAAGAACACAAGACTGAGTGGGTTGATGATAGGATTCTTCAAATACCCAAAGGGCTCTCACATAGAAGAGGGCAAAGACTTGTTCTCTTTTGCCCCAGATGGCAAGATTACATTTAATCTGAATAAAATAAGGAGAGTTGACTACAAACATTAGAAGATATTCCCTAATAGTAAGTGTCATTGGTGTGATAACCATAGCATTCTGCTGGCATAGTCATGCAGTTGTGACAGCAGAGATATATCAGAAGATAAGTAACAGAAGCGGGCTTCAATCAGTTTTTATGCTGTTTAGACTGCTGGAGCTTGGCTATAGGATTGTGCCCTTAGTTACCTGATATTCAAGGAGTAGATATTATCTTTATGCAACCATGTGTGAATCTTACTTTATGTATTCTGAACACAAAATTCTTCAGGGGCAAACACTGTTAGTCTTCAGAGGCAAAACGTTTTCTTTCCAGGGAATATGTTGTGAAACATACTCCCTGAAAAGGACCTTAGTATAACAATATGTAACAACACATATACATTGTTACTATAACAGTTTTTGTTACATATTTTACAACATACTCCCCGGAAGGGATATTTGTATAACAAATACTGCCTCTGAAAAAGGGTTTTGTGCTCAGATGGTAAAAGGCAAGATTTACAAATGGTTGAATAAAGATTGTAATTTTCATAGCACTCTTGTCTTTCCCCCATTTTCATATTTTAGCAACATGATAGTCAAGAGACAAATAGAAAGTAGCCTACAAACAATAGATGCATTTTCAGTGCAGAACTCATGAGCAAATCTGAGATACATTCTTGCACAGTGTATTTCATGATGGACAAATGCGAACAATACAAGAATGGATTTACACACATCCCACTGATTTAGAATATATCAGTAATAGAATAGTGTATTATAGTTAAAATACATATGAAGTATAAAAAATACATCAGATATACGAAGGAAAAAAGTGACATCTAAACTAAAGCACCCAATTTATTATGAACTCATGTCAATTTGATCCATTCTGTGCTAATCAAGGGGACACACTATCCCAGAAAAACCACCTGTGGTGTGAAATCTAATACTGTAATTCATGCCCATAGACCAGTACATCTTCATCTCTATACAAATTACATTTGTTATAAATTTATAATGATGTTCTTATAAAAACACTACATTTTAATAGTTTGAAAAAGTGACAGCACAATTATAAATGTTTAACTAGCTTGTCTTTCATAATTCAAAATGTTTAGGTTTCATCCCTGAACATGTGAATTGCAACACCATCTAAACCTAAAAAAGTCAATTATTGTGAAATATACTGAAAGCACAACCGCATTTCAAATGCTATTTTTAAACATCACTTGCGAATCATAGTTTCAGATTAGCAGCCTTCTCAAAGCATGGATTCATCAGGTACTAGGCAGTCATAGGCTGATGGCTTTTTTTGTAATGGTGCTTCGTTATATTAATAGAATCTATGCCAGGATGGTGGTTCACTTTTATAGGGATCCTCAAGAGTATTCAACAGGTACTTATGGAGTCTTAAGCACTCTTAACACTACAAATTGAGATATGTCATTCAATGCAATCTGAAGAACCAGGATATCCATTACCCTTAAAGCTTACTTCATAATGGCATTCTGTTGTCAAATCTACCTCACTCCTACACGCCAACCTAAAAAAACTAACAAAAGAAAAGAAGCACTGGTAAAACTGAAGTCTGTATAATATTACTAAAATCACCCTTTCCTCAGCACCTGGCCCTAATGTATTTTTTACAAGTTTGAGCTATTTTTTTCTGGTATCACAGTGAGGAGTATTATATGAGAACTATGGAAGTGTGTGTGTGTGTGTGTGTGTGTGTGTGTGTGTGTGTGTGTGTGTGTGAGTGTGTGAAAAACACCCTCCATATACATTTTCTCTACTCCCTTATGTGAAATAATCACTAAGGAAGTGTATAGAGAATGAAAAGAATGGTGCCAAAGACTAAGCCCTGACAGGGCCCATCCAAAAGAGGAAACTGCAAAGAGAGAGAGACTTTACTGTGAGATAAGCATGAAACCATGAAAGGTTTGGTTCACTAAACCTCAGAGAACCAAACAGAAAATGATGAAATGTACTAAAAGCTGGTGAGGAAATTAAAAATAGAAAAAGTCTGTAACTTAGCATACAAAATATCATTAGAGATTTTACAGTGAACAGTGTTAGTCAAAAACCAGATTGGAAAGTGTCAAAAAAGAATTACAAGTAAGGAAATGGAGACATTGATAATACAGGTGAAACTCAGAAAATTAGAATATCGTGCAAAAGTCCATTAATTTCAGTAATGCAAATTAAAAGGTGAAACTGATATATGAGACAGACGCATTACATGCAAAGCGAGATAAGTCAAGCCTTAATTTGTTATAATTGTGATGATCATGGCGTACAGCTCATGAAAACCCCAAATCCACAATCCCAGAAAATTAGAATATTACATGGAACCAAGAAGACAATGATTGTAGAATAGAACAATATCGGACCTCTGAAAAGTATAAGCATGCATATGTATTCAGTACTTGGTTTGGGCCCCTTTTGCAGCAATTACTGCCTCAATGTGGCGTGGCATGGATGCTATCAGCCTGTGGCACTGATGAGGTGTTATGGAAGACCAGGATGCTTCATTAGCAGCCTTCAGCAATTCTGCATTGTTTGGTCTCATGTCTCTCATCCTTCTCTTGGCAATGCCCCATAGATTCTCTATGGGGTCAGGTCAGGCGAGTTTGCTGGCCAATCAAGCACAGTACACTGTATACTTTTCAGAGGTCCGATATTGTTCTATTCTTCAATCCTTGTCTTCTTGGTTCCATGTAATATTCTAATTTTCCGAGATTGTGGATTTGGGGTTTTCGTGAGCTGTACGCCATGATCATCACAATTATAACAAATTAAGGCTTGACTTATCTCGCTTTGCATGTAATGCGTCTGTCTCATATATCAGTTTCACCTTTTAATTTGCATTACTGAAATTAATGGACTTTTGCACGATATTCTAATTTTCCGAGTTTCACCTGTAGGTAAACCAAGCAGTTTGAAGAGGAAAAGAAGAGAAATAGGGTAATATTTACAACTATGTACATTTATATATCACTTTTCAACCAAAGTTTCCAAAGAGGTTTACACAGGAAAAACAAACATAAATAAAATGGTTCCCTGTCCCCACAAAGGGCTCACAAGCTTAAACAAACAAACAAACAAACAAACAAACAAACAAACACACAAACAACAACATAAGATAGACACCGTGCTGGTGTTGGATGGGGCTAATTGCTCTCCTCTTGCAAAATATAAGACAATCACCTCTTTGCTCAGTTAACTGGGTAATACTTGGAGGTTCTCTTCCAGGTCTCCCTGAAGAGAAAAACAACAAACTGCCTTGCCAACAGACAAATATACTTTTTCTTTTTAAAACCAGAACATCCAACTGGAGTTGGAGGGCTCTCCACCTAGAGGGCTCCCTACCTGGGCATACTTATTCATGATTAGAATAAGTCATGGTTAGAAGATGCCATGGTTCTTTGAAGGCCCCGCCGTTCTTTGTTCAGCACCCCTGAATCGTCCACCATCGACTGTCAATATGAAGACATTCCAGTAGACCTAACTTTATAAGAGCCCCTGCCACACACACACTTAATGCAATTTTCTCCTGAAAGGGCAATAGAAATCTCTCCCTCTCATGAAACTGTGCCAAGAAAATCACATCCTGATAAAACACTAGTAAGTACAAGAGTTCGATCAGTGACATCAGGTCTGCCTTCCCTGACAGAGAACACAGTTGGGTGTTTCAATTCTTTCTTGAACCCTTTCCAGCAGCTGGAAACTGCCTTATAGCATCATCCTGTGCATGCTTTCTCAGAAATATGCTCCATGGTGTGCCCAGTGAGGCTTACTTCAATGTAAGCATGCCTAGCTAACCCCTGCTAACTTGGCAAAGAGGCACCTTTTAACGTGGTGATTCTCTTTATATAGCAGGGGGAGAGTAACTGGTCCTATCCACCCCCAGCACAGTACCTCCAGTGACTGTTGCTGGTGTCTATCTTATGTTTCTTTTTAGATTGTGAGCCCTTTGGGGACAGGGAGCCCTTTGATTGATTTATTATTTCTCTGTGTAAACTGCCCTGAGCCATTTTTGGAAGGGCGGTATAGAAATCAAATCAAATCAAATCAAAAAATAATAGCATTGCAGCCTGAAAGCAACAACAATTTAGGGAGAGGAGAGGACTCGACATTTCTATGGGGCTGGCATGCACTCCAGGGGCCTCACTGATGAGCAGGAACAGAACCTATTCTCTGGCTACTATCCTTGGTTGAAACTATGGGTCCATTGACAGGGGGAATAGATCCGCAAGTAACAATGCAGTGTAGCTGTAACAATGCAGCTGCAGTGCCAGCCTGAGGCACAGATGCTCTGCGCCTGGCCCAGCTAGTAAAAACTATTGTGTAAACTACTCCGGATAGACGGTTTGGTGGAACTCCCTCCATCACTTCTATTTGGATCAGATGACAGACTACCCACAGAACTTGGGGTGGAGAGCTGAACCAGCAATAGCAAGCATGAGTTGTCCCCTTTTCTAAGCAGAATTTGCAAAGGTTTACATTTAGATGGGTGACTAGGTGAGCACTGTCTACTATAAGATATTCCTCTTGGGGGATGGGGCCGCAACTCGGTGGTAGAGCATCTGCTTGTGTGCAGAGGGTCCCAGGTTCAATTCCTGGCATCTTCAGGCAGGACTGAGAAAAACTTCTGCTTGAAACAAGTAAAACTTCTCAGGAAAAAAGTGAATTGTTTGTGAAGGCATATAAAGCCAAGTCTGAGGCAAAGTTTTTCTCAGCACCACTTCAGTGTTATAACATTGTTCCTTGAAGTGCTGGGCGGATAGTGTGCTACAGGTGCATCCACTAAGCGAACCTTAAGTTTTTGCATTGTCTCAGGAGACCAAATATAAAATTTTGAAGCAAATGTGTTGGTTGCTCTCTGGGACCCAGGACTGCCCACTCTGCTCTGGTAATTTTGCCAAACATTTCTGGAAGGAAAAATCAAGCAAGATTTATAACTCCCTTATTCCTGGAGAAGTAGAAAGGCTGCTTTTGCACAAAGAGTAACTGAAAGATGAGACCTCTCTTTCCTTCTGATCCACCATGAGCTCCAGCACACTGAACACTTTTGGGAAAGAGTCTTGACCTGTTCCCACCTCAGATAATTCCCCTTCTAGGTCTCTGAGTTGTCTAATAGTGGATTGCATAATCTCAGGTGAATTAGTAGAGAGGAATGGCCTGCTGGATCATAGGCTGTCTGTTCAATGCTCCTTATAAGTCAACGAGGCCGATGTTTCATAGTCAGTCTGGTATCAGGGAGAGAATATTAGACTCATGAATATTCAAAACCCCACATGGCCCTGAAGCTCAGTGAATAATCTTGGGCCAGTCACTATCCCTCAACCTATTTCACAGGGTTGTTGTGAAGATAACATGGGGGCCAACCCTATGTGCATTATCCTGGAAAAAAGGACACAATAAAAATGTCATGGGGTGGATAATGACAAGTTAATTTACATGTTAGAAATAACTTTTTTCTCACAGCAGTTAAAGCTCTTCTACTTCCCTAAAGGGCTCTAAAGTTCAGGATTCTCACCTTCAATTTCAATTACCTTTCAAAATATTCTTCCTTACTACCATATCTCAGCCTCATTCTTTTACTATATATTCTCTCAACTACTGTAGTGGCCCAGGCGTAAACGTCTATTCTTGTCTATCTTAATTTCAGACTGCTTCAATAAATTCCACCTTTTGGGTCATATCCTAAAGATCTGTGGGTGGTAACTGCTTGTATTTCTTCAAAGACATGTCTCCATTTTTACCAGAAGGTCACTTTTAGAAGGCGTTTGGCAGGCCAAATTCCCCATCTTTTATCTTCTTCGCCCCTGCTAATTTCTTTCACTTCAGGAAGTTTGTGTCAGGAAGTTTCTTCAGCTGCTACTTCTTCCTTCCTCCTCACATACTTCTCTCCCACTCATCATGTTTCTGGCAACAGGTAGTGAAGGCCGGAAGATACAAACATGTGAAACTATTGTTAGCAACATTCCTGCATACCCACCTACTACTTTCCATCTGGAGAGATGGGACACAGGAGATCATGAGACCACTGTCTAGGTCTCATGGCTCAGATGGTTTTGCTGCACAAACTTTCAGGATTCTTTGACAGTGACAATGAGCATACAGGCAGGGGTGACCCAGTAGATCATGCTTAGATTTTCAGATGTTTGCCATAAAGATCTTTACAAAAGATCACGAGGTAACACACAGCTTAGGTAGCTTCCCTGTACTGTAGCCATATTACTATGTAGTAATAATTCAATATGACTTATTCTGAAATAGTATGTGCTGTAAATCTGTAAAATCTGAAATCTAGTTTTAGCTACAACTTAATACTTACAGCTTCCTTATGCTTACAAATATTTATATACTGCTATTCAACAAAAGATATCAAAGTAGTTTACATAGAAAAATAAAGGTGGTTCCCTGTCCCCAAAGGGCTCACAAGACTAAAAGGTAGACATCAGAAACAACCACTGAAGGATGCTGTGCTGGGGTTGGACAGACCCAGTTGCTCTCTCTCTGCTAATATAAGAGAATCATCACTTTAAAAGGTGCCTCTGCTCAGTTAGTAGGGGCAACACAAATTCACTTCATGGACGACAAAAATCTACCCTGGTATTAATATGAGTAAATACCCTTTTTATACCACCTTCTCCTAAACCATCATATAAGCTTTAGAGAGGGATTTCTTTTACATTTTCATCAGGGACTAACAACCGAAAAGTATATCATGTTATTACAGAGCCTGGAAACGTAATGGTTTAAGGTTGCTAAGCAACTCTATAGTGGCAAAGGGCTTTGTATCTACGATATCTTGAGATTCTCCAATTTCATTAAAACTTGCCTGTAACTATTACAGAAAAAGCCTAGGTGGACCTTATATACAGATAGGGCATCTTGGCACAAAGGGATAAAGAACTCAACACTATTAGGTATATTTTTTAACAACTCATTTGTGATATGTACTATTTATACATATATAATCCTGACTGGTTATTCATTATTTTTGAAGCAGTTTTAAGGGCCAGACTAGACAGTAGAGATTTTAGAGCTGGCTATGGGGTGGAGACAGCCTTGGTTAGCCTGATGGTTGATCTCTACCAAGGAATGGACAGAGGGAGTGTGAGACTGTTGGTACTTTTGGACCTCTCTGTGGCTTTCAATATTATCGACCATGGTATCCCTCTGGATCGCTTGGGGGATTTGAGAATAGGTGGTACTGCTCTGCAGTGGTTCTGTTCCTATCTCTCAGGTAGATTCCAGTTGGTGTCGCTCGGAGATAGTTGCTCTATGAAACTAGAGCTATTGTATGGTGTCCCTCAGGGCTCCATCCTATCTCCAATGCTTTTTAACATCTACAAGAAACTGCTGAGTGAAATCATCAGGGGATTTGGAGCAGGGTGTTATCAATATACTGATGACACCCAAATCTATTTCTCCATAACATCATCATCATGAAATGGTCTAACCCCCATAAATGCCTGCCTACAGGCAGTAATTGACTGGATGAGGGATGATTAAGTGAAACTAAATCCAAACAAGATGGAGGTAGTCATGGTAAGAGGTCATACTTCAAGGGATGTGATAGATCTTCCTGTTGTGGATGGGGTTGTACTCCCCGCAAAGGAACAGGTATGTAGCTTGGGAGTGCTTCTGGACCCAGGCCTCACTCTGGTTTCTCAGGTTGAGGCTATGGCCAGAAGTGCTTCCTATCAACTTTGGTTGATATGACAGCTGTGTCCATTCCTTGAAGACAATGATCTCAGAACTGTGGTACACTCTCTGGTAATCTCTAGGCTTGAGTTCTGCAATGCACTCTATGTGGGACTGCCTTTGTATGTGGTTTGGAAACTTCAGTTGGTCCAAAATGCAGCGGCCAGATTGCTCAGCGGAGTTTCTTGGAGGGACCATATTATGCCTGTTTTAAAGAAATTGCATTGGCTGCCAATAGGTTTCCGGCAAAATACGAAGTGCTGGTAATTACCTTTAAAGCCCCAAACAGCTTAGGACCAAGTTACCTGGGAGAGTGCTGCCTTCTGCATGATCCCCACCGCACTTTAAGGTCATTAAGAGAGGTTCGTCTACAAATTCTGCCAGCTCGTTTGGCAGTGACTTGAGAGTGGGCCTCCTCTGTAGTTGTTCCTGGGCTCTGAAATGCGCTCCCTACTGCCGTTCGTGATTCAGCATCTTTACACACACTTAAAATAGCCCTTACTTTTTTGGGGGGGGGCCCTGGCTTTTAGTAATCTGTGAATGTTTTAAAATATTTTACATTGTTGTTTTAATGCTTGTTTTATTTTGCTTTATTGTATTTACTTTTGTGAACCACCTAGAGCCTTTGGAGTCAGGCGGTATATAAACTAAATAGTAAGTAATTAAAGTAAGATAGATTATTAATTAATTAATTTATTTATTATTTAACATATTTTTATTCCACCCAAAACTTACGTCTCTGGGTGGTTTACAAAGATTAAAAAGTAAAACATTAATTAAAAAAAAATTAAAAGCAAGAAATTTAAAACACAATTTAAAATTTTAAAACAATATTCTAAAAACCACATTAAAACAATCAAAACAATATCAGTTAAAAGCCTGGGTGAACAGATGTGTCTTTAAAGTCTTTTAAAAAGTTATCAGAGATGGGGAGGCTCTTATTTCACTAGGGAGCGCATTCCAAAGGCTCGGGGCAGCAACGGAGAAGGCCCATCCCTGAGTAGCCACCAGACGAGCTGGTGGCAAATGCAGACGGACCTCTCCTGATGATCTCAATGGGTGGTCCGGTTCATAATGAAGAAGACGTTCTCTTAAATACCCAGGGCCCAAGCTGTTTAGGGCTTTATAGGTTATGACCCAAACCTTGTATTTTGCCCGGAAACATACTGACAGCCAGTGTAACTCCTTCAATATGGGAGTAATATGGTCTCTCCTAGATGACCCAGAGACCAGACTGGCTGCCGCATTCTGGACCAACTGTAGTTTCTGGACTACGTAAAAGGGCAGCCCCACATAGAGCGCATTGCAGTAATCCAGTCTGGAGGTTACCAGCAGATGTACCACTGTTTTGACGGCGTCTATCTCAAGAAACGGATGCAGCTGGCGTATCAGCCAAAGCTGATAGAAGGCACTTCTGGCCACTGCCTCAACCTGGGACACCAAGGAGAGCCTTGGATCCAGAAGCACCCCTAGACTGCGTACCTAACCAGATGGTGGTCCATCCATGACAATGGGAAAATCACAGGAGTCCCCACCCACGGAACACCGCCCTGATCAGAGTGAAAGACCAAATCAAGCCTCTGACCTGCAATGTGCATCGGTCCCGAGACCACCTGAGATAGGCCCATAGTCGTCATGGCCGCTATGAACTCCTGAGCCGCCCTGGACAAATTGGTCCTGAAATGAACACTGAAGTCGCCCAGCACCACAAGCCTGGGCGACTCCAACGCCAAGTCCAAGACCAAGTCCGTCAGCTCAGTTAGGGACTCTGTTGAGCAGCGGGGTGATCGGTACACCAAGAGAAGTCCCAGTCTATCTCTGGTCCCCAAATGTAAGTACACACATTCAATATGGTCTGACACTCTAACAGGGATCGTGGTAAGGGGGATATTATTCTTGTAAACTACAGCCACTCCACCTCCCCACCCCCGATCCCTCACCCGCTCAACAGAGTACCTTGGAGGGAGAAGCTGGGACCACACTGGACCCCAAGCCTCCCCCAACCAGGTCTCTGTAATACATACCAGGTTGGCACTTTCATCCAGAATCAAATCATGGATGTTTTCTGATTTGTTCCGGTCTGACCTGGCATTACAGAGGAGCAAGGTGAGGTGCCATGGGTGGTTTGCACTGCTCCCCAAGGTCAAAGAGCTGACAGGACAGCCGGAAGGGGAAACAGCTAGTAAATTTCTATGTTCCCTTCTCCTGTAACGGCCTGCTGACCTGCCAACATTACTCCTTCTGTTCCCTACCACCACTGGATTGGCTGCCCCACAGTCAGTGGACACACCCCCTGTCTCCCCATCTCCAGGTAAGCCCAGATACATTCTAAAAGATCCTCACCCAGGACTAGATAAAACAGAAGCCCTTTTATTAAATGCCTCCCACATACA